>NC_083594.1:14702323-15022948 GCF_027579695.1 Neoarius graeffei
ATAGCCAGAACCCTTAGGTGACACCCAGCATTAAGAAGATAAATAGGGGGTAATGGTCCTGTGAAATATCAGATGGCTGTTTCCAAAGCTTTTAACTTTGCTGGATCACGTTCTTATGTAGTGGAAATTGATAGCTATGAAAGCGTCTAAAGACTGGATATGGCTTTCATTCTCATATCAAAGGAGCTTCAAATTAATTCAGTGCATGTGCTTGTATTACAAATTATGTTTTGGTTTTGAATTGAGGCAGAGTTGTTATCAAGATGGCAATACGTGACAGTTCATGGGGGGGACGGGGATGGGACACAGGAACCATTTTTGAAATATATTTTCATAAAATATGAGATCATGGAAGAGTCTGCAACACCTTCCTGGCTGATAGAGTGTATTTTAGAAAGACATTAAACCTGGCTTTGTAGGTCTGTCAGAAATTGATAATGGAGGTAGATGCAGGTGCAGATAATTTATCATGCAGCATAGAAACAAAGCAGCAAAACCAAGAACCATACAGCCCATAAACAAGACTGTGGCATACTTGATAACAACTACAGCAAAAGCTTGACAGAGGGTCCCCCCCCAAAAAAAACAACAACCCTAGAACTTAAATAGCAGTGCTAACACAGACTAATGAGACTCAGATGAGAGTAATTAAGTAACCTGTGACCAGATCATGTGACATGCAGGGGCTGATGGGAAGTGTAGTTATACCATGACAAAGTCAGTTTACTTGTGTCATGGAAGTGTAGTCAAAGTCAAAGAGTCCCATATACGTTTTCGTACACATGTCGGGGAGTGCCTGTTAGAGAGCACACTTGTCCTGGGCCGTCGGCATGGTGAGGTAGGGTGGCCAGTTCCTTTCCTCGCCGCCTTAACTTCCCCAGTGTTTCCACCAGGTCCCCATTCACTGCTGGGTGGACAGGAGGCAAGCCCCAGATCACCGTCCGAGACGAGGCTCGAACCGGGGACTGTTCGCTTAGCGGCCAAGCGCTCTAACCGCTTGGCCACCTCGCCTCTATGGAAGTGTAACAATGGTTATAATGTCATACATTTACCATAAACTTTATTAGGAATGCCTGTACCCCTGCACATTCACACAGTTATCGAATCAGCCAATCATGTGACAGTAGCACAATGCAAAAAAAAACATACAAGTCAGCAGGTCATGCTCAGATCAAACATCAGAATGGGAAAAGGCCCCCGGAGATGCATTTTGAGCTGTCAGAGACATGTTGTAAATGAAATCTCTTAAAGAAAATTACCAGAACAAAAATATGTTTTACAAGTAGGAACTTTCAAAACCATTTTATTAGTCACTGAAAATGATATCGTCAGAATTGCAGGTCTATGCGTAGAACATAATTACAACTGATATATGGTCATATTTATCTCATCTCATTATCTCTAGCCACTTTATCCTGTTATACAGGGTCGCAGGCAAGCTGGAGCCTATCCCAGCTGACTACGGGCAAAAGGCAGGGTACACCCTGGACAAGTCACCAGGTCATCACAGGGCTGACACACAGACAACCATTCACACTTACAGTCAATTTAGAGTCACCAGTTAACCTAACCTGCATGTCTTTGGACTGTGGAGGAAACCCACACGGACAACATGCAAACTCTGCACAGAAAGGCCCTTGCCGGCCACGGGGCTCGAACCCGGACCTTCTTGCTGTGAGGCGACAGCACTAACCACTATACCACCCTGGTCATATTTATGAAAGTTGTATTGTCTCCTAATGCATTACCACATGACACACTACAGTGTAGTACACTGACCACAAAACACCTTATATCAATAAATTATTACTATTTTAGCAACTGCAATCTGAGCTCCTGCTCAGGACATTCAATGTACATATAAGACAGTGAATATACCCAGGTAAACCAAGGGAATGTAAGTGGCCACTTAAGACAGAGCTTAATACTGAGATAACTATAAACAAAGACTGTAAGAGTTGCATGTCAATAATATAAAGTCAGTAACTGCAATCTGAGCTCCTGAGTCTAACAGACTGAGATAACTATACAATGATTTTGTGAGTTGCATGGGAACAAGTCCTATAATAAGTCTTAGTTCCCAAGACTCAGGGAATTTCAGGCAGGTTTTCTTCAGAGCCATTGCAAATATCAACATCTCTTATGCCGCTTTTCCACTACCAACGCGGCTGAGTTGGGCTGAGCCGTGCCGTGCTGAGTTGGGCTGAGTCGAGCTGAGTGGGGCTGTTGGAGTTGCATTTCGACTACAACCGCGCTGAACCGTGCTGGCTGGAAGTGGGTGGACACATTGGGTGGAGTTAGTGAAAGTGGGTGGATGTCACGTGAAGTCGTTAGGTGGCGCAAACAGTGACATCAGTGATCTTTTAAGCGGTAGTCTCACGACCCGGATAGTAAACAATAAACATGGAGGACATGGAGTCGTTAGTGTTGCTGGTCTTGGTGCTGTGGCTTGTTGTCACCGACAACGCCAACAGATACTGGCAAGAGCGTATAGATGAGGCGAGGCGCATAAGGCTTCAGAAATTCTCGTAATTCGTAATTCTTCTTCTTCCGGGTTTACGGTGTTTACAGATCCCAGCGTGCTTGCGGGGCGTGTGTGGGCATGTGAGGACACTCCTCCTCACCAATCAGTGCACAGGGGAGTGTCTCCTCACGCCCCTAGCCCCACTCAGCTCGGTTTGGCTCGCTTCAGCCCCACTCCAAAACTGTGCGAGTTTTGGGTGCTGAGTAAGGCTGAAGCGAGCTGAGTCGTGCTGCTCTAAGGTAGTCGAAACGCGAGCCGTGTCAGGCTGAAGTGAGCTGAAAAAGGGTAGTGGAAAAGGGCCATTACAGACCTATCCAGCTACTGTTGTAAAAATCAAAGTGAGGCTCACCCCCCGAAACAGCACGTGCAATATGTGCATACACAGGGTATAGTGAGTACAGGGATACACTATTAATGAATATGAGTAGTAGCCGGACAGCCGACACGTGTGTGTGTGTGTGTGTGTGTGTACCTATCCAGCCGCTTTTGTAGAAATCAAAGTGAGTCTGACCCCCAAAACGGCACGTGTAATATGTGCATACACAGGGTATAGTGAGTACAGGGATACCCTATTAATGAATACGAGCAGTAGCCAGACAGCTGACACGTGTGTGTGTGTGTGTGTGTGTGTGTGTGTACACAGTAAGCCTGCTGCAGCATCTTATCATTTTGGCTTGTGAACATGTGTGTTAATGATACCATAAACATAAAAGGATGGCACACACCCTTTACATGTAGTCTACAGTGCAGTCTGGAATTACAGTATGTTATTATGTCGATGCATGAAGTTCCTGCACCCTGTTAAAATCCAACAGGACTTGCCCAGCTTGCTTTTCGCTGCATTCGGGTCACGAGCAAAAAAAACCTAAGTTAGGACTTACAATTAAATAGAAATTTATACCGGCGGCACGGTGGTGTAGTGGTTAGTGCTGTCGCCTCACAGCAAGAAGGTCCGGGTTCGAGCCCCGTGGCTGGCGAGTGCCTTTCTGTGTGAAGTTTGCATGTTCTCCCCATGTCCGCGTGGGTTTCCTCCAGGTGCTCTGGTTTCCCCCAAAGACATGCAGGTTAGGTTAACTGGTGACTCTAAATTGACTGTAGGTGTGAATGGTTGTCTGTGTGTCAGCCCTGTGATGACCTGGCGACTTGTCCAGGGTGTACCCTGCCTTTCATCTGTAGTCAGCTGGGATAGGCTCCAGCTTGCCTGTAGAACAGGATAAAGTGGCTAGAGATAATGAGATGAGAAATTTATACCATAAACTCTTCAGCTCAATCCCACATAACAGTTTATTTAAAAAAAACCAATGTATTAATTAAATTTAAAAAAAAAAAAACGGCAGGCATATCTCGGTATCTGCAATACTAAAGCTATTTTTTGATGGGGGGGGGCGCCCCCCCCCCTTAAATCTGCACCAATGTTCTAGAACATCTCTGTTATCAGCCTGAGCCTGTCTTAAAGTGATCCACAAAACAATACGCGAGGCATCTGCTGAAATCTGGTAGATATTTCGGTCTGGGGTTTTTTTCGGTCTTTTTTTTTCCAGGTCTGTCATTCATGGTTAAAAATCAGGACATTTCTGGGGACAGCTCCAGCCGGGGACAAGCCACCAAAAACAGGGACTGTCCCCAGAAAATGGGGATGTCTGGCCACTCTACTATAGTAGCAACATAAACAGAGACTTACATGGTGTATGATCTACATTTAGATAAACAAACAAAAATGCATAATCATTGAAATGGGATTGTTTATAGATGATTTTCAGAAGAGAGGGAAAAGAGAAGGAGCAAAAGCACATCAAGGAAGCACTTCAGAAGTGCGGTATCCCAACAGGGCTTTTGTCAAGACCAGAAAAAGAAACATAATGGACAGGGAAGAAAACAGCAACAAACGCAAGAACATTGTCGTTCCCTACATTTCTGGACTGTATGAAAAACTAAGGAGGATCTTCTACAAACACAATATCCCTGTACACTTCAGACCCAGTAACACTCTGAGGCAGAAGTTGGTCCACCCTAAGGACAGCATACCCAGACACAAACAGGACAACGTAGTGTATGCAATTCAGTGCAGTGAGAGATGCACAGACCTGTACATTGGGGCAATGAAACAGCCGCTTCACAAGCACATGGCTCAGTACAGGAGAGCCAATTCCTCAGGCCAGGACTCTGCAGTCCATCTTCATCTCAATAACAAAGGACACTTGTTTCAGGACTGCAATGTATGCATTCTAGCCAGAGAAGACCAGTGGTTTGAAAGAAGAGTAAAAGAAGCCATCTTCATCAACCTGGAACGACCATACGTTGTCCTGAACAGAGGAGGTGGTCTGAGACACCACTTATCAAGTGCATCTACAATGCAGTCCTTGGCACACTTCCCAGAAAACTGAATACACATCCACACCAAGACTCCGCTGACTTCAACGACTTGCATGATGGCAGAGAGAGCCAATGACCCATAGATCACCCTAACGACCCTCTAGGCTGCTAACACCGTTCACATCTGGCCCCCAGTGACCTACCGTACACCTACAGGATGACAATGACCCATGTGACCTCAACGACTATCCTTACGGTTGTTTTTGGTCCACAAGAGGATAAATACCTGGAACTAATCACTAGTCAGACAGAACTGAAGAAGCCTTTCGGATGAGAGGTGAAACATCTTCAAGAATTTCAAGCAAGTCCAGTTGCCTTCTTTAGCACCTATGAATCAGAGATAAAGTTCTAACTTTAAAATTTCTGGCACAGGAAAGTTTACAGTCTGGAGAGTTTTATGCTTTGTGGTCCCTCTGTAACATACAAAGCTGGGTTTTTTTGTGTGTTTATAAACAGCAATGACATGCTTCATGGGCGGAGCCAAACTGGTGGCCAAAAGTGACAGTTAGGAGTGTTGGGTGTCAATTTACAGCATGGGAATATGAATCATCTAGATTCCTTGTCCAATTATTTTAATGGTTTGCCAGCAGGAGACAGGTTGTCTTGCACTAATAAGCTGACCCTTAGCAATGGGGTGAGGTTTCCTGGCCTGTCCTCATGCCATTCATTCATTCATTAAATACTTGCAACAATTCTGAATGATGAATGTTATCGCTAAGTTGTCTATGAGCAATTTGGTTTGTTTACATGTTACTTCTGCTTACGTTGCTCAATGGTGTTTACTGGTACAGACTAGCTGACTGCAAATTAGCTTTGCTAATTTATCTGTATTAACTATATCATTGATTTAGCATTGGTGTGTAAATAGTGGAGAAAACCTTGCCTGATATAAAAAGAGCACTCAAGAATTCCTGATCATAATAAACTACCATAAATTTCTCTTTTAGCCTCACAGGATGTCTCTGAGAATGGTATTCGATACAAATGAAGGACGTTTTTTACATTCCTATTCTGGCATCCAATTTCCTGTTTCCTGCCTCTTGTTTCTGCTGTGTTTTAGCCACCAGAATGTGCATTGAATGCTGTGCACTCCAAATCGATCTATTAGCTTCATGTAAGGGAGAAAAAAGAGAATTAGTAATTATGAATTAAATATATTATTAATAGTCGCAGGTTTTATGTCAGCATAAAAATTATGAAAACAGATTTTAAGACGGGCGGTGTAGTGGTTAGCGCTGTCTCCTCACAGCAAGAAGGTTCAGGTTCGATCCCCGTGGCCGGCGAGGGCCTTTCTGTGCGGAGTTTGCATGTTCTCCCCGTGTCCGCGTGGGTTTCCTCTGGGCGCTCCGGTTTCCCCCACAGTTCAAAGACTGTTAGGTTAGGTTAACTGGTGACTCTAAATTGACCGTGAGTGTGAATGGTTGTCTGTGTCTATTGCCGCTTTTCCACTACCAACGCGGCTGAGTCGGGCTGATTTGAGCTGAGTGGGGCTGTTGGAGTTGCATTTCGACTACAACCGCGCTGAACCGTGCTGGCTGGAAGTGAGTGGACACATTGGGTGGAGTTAGCGAAAGTGGGTGGACGTCACGTGATGTCGTTAGGCGGTGCAAACAGTGACATCAGTGACCTTTTAAGCGGTAGTCTCACGACCTGGATAGTAAACAATAAACATGGAGTCGTTAGTGTTGCTGGTCTTGGTGTTGTGGCTTGTTGTCACCGACAACACCAACAGATACTGGCAAGAGCGTATAGATGAGGCGAGGCGCATAAGGCTTCAGAAATTCTCGTAATTCGTAATTATTATTCTTCCGGGTTTATGGTGTTTACAGATCCCAGCGTGCTCGCGGGGCGTGTGTGGGCGTGTGAGGACACTCCTCCTCACCAATCAGTGCACAGGGGAGTGTCTCCTCACGCCCCTAGCCCCACTCAGCTCGGTTGGGCTCGCTTTAGCCCTACTCCAAAACTGTGCGAGTTTTGGGTGCTAAGCAGGGCTGAAGCGAGCTGAGTCGCACCGCTCTGAGGTAGTCGAAACGCGAGCCGTGTCGGGCTGAAGTGAGCTGAAGCGAGCTGAAAAAGGGTAGTGGAAAAGGGCCATATGTGTCAGCCCTGTGATGACCTGGCGACTTGTCCAGGGTGTACCCCGCCTTTCGCCAATAGTCAGCTGGGATAGGCTCCAGCTTGCCTGCGACCCTGTAGAACCGGATAAAGTGGCTAGAGATAATGAGATGAGATGAGATTTTAAGACAGCTGACATGTTGATAAACTGACAAGCATTTCTTAAGTTTATGTCAGTTTTCAGTGCTTATCTAGCAGAAGTGAGTGCTCTAGGACTACAAGGGAAGCCCAGCTTCCTGTAAAATGTCACAAAAAAAGTTTGTCTGTTATATATGTATTTACACTACTTAACTCTCTTATTTCAAATGTATATTTTGTGCTAGGAAGTGCTCAGCTTTACGGCTAGTTCGTTCAGTGGTTATTTCTTGCTAGTCGTCATAATCTGATAATGTGATTTTTTTTTTTCCCCCATAGAAGCATGTGGAAGCATGACCCCTGATTGAAAACCCATTGATGCTCACCGTCTCTGTAGTTTAATGCCACTATGGGATATGTTTTGATCTTAGTGCAGCAAAGTTAGACATTTATTGGACAATATGCTTTTAAAACGTAATTTCTGGACACCTGGCTTCACTAGGGGTCTGTGGAGAGTCGGTGACAGTAAGGCAGAACTGGATGCTGGGCTTCTACAGTGGTGCTTGAAAGTTTGTGAACCCTTTAGAATTTTCTATATTTCTGCATAAATATGACCTAAAACATCATCAGATTTTCACACAAGTCCTAAAAGTAGATAAAGAGAACCCAGTTAAACAAATGAGACAAAAATAGTATACTTGGTCATTTATTTATTGAGGGAAATGATCCAATATTACATATATGTGAGTGGCAAAAGTATGTGAACCTTTGCTTTCAGTATCTGGTGTGACCCCCTTGTGCAGCAATAACTGCAACTAAACGTTTGCGGTAACTGTTGATCAGTCCTGCACACTGGCTTGGAGGAATTTTAGCCCGTTCCTCCGTACAAAACAGCTTCAACTCTGGCATGTTGGTGGGTTTCCTCACATGAACTGCTCGCTTCAGGTCTTTCCACAACATTTTGATTGGATTAAGGTCAGGACTTTGACTTGGCCATTCCAAAACATTCACTTTATTCTTCTTTAATCATTCTTTCGTAGAACGACTTGTGTGCTTAGGGTCGTTGTCTTGCTGCATGGCCCACCTTCTCTTGAAATTCAGTTCATGGACAGATGTCCTGACATTTTCCTTTAGAATTCGCTGGTATAATTCAGAATTCATTGTTCCATCAATGATGGCAAGCCGTCCTGGCCCAGATGCAGCAAAACAGGCCCAAACTATGATACTACCACCACCATGTTTCACAGATGGGATAAGGTTCTTATGCTGGAATGCAGTGTTTTCCTTTCTCCAAACATAACGCTTCTCATTTAAACCAAAAAGTTCTATTTTGTTCTCATCCGTCCACAAAATTTTTCCAATAGCCTTCTGGCTTGTCCACGTGATCTTTAGCAAACTTCAGATAAGCAGCAATGTTCTTTTTGGAGAGCAGTGGCTTTCTCCTTGCAACCCTGCCATGCACACCATTGTTGTTCAGTGTTCTCCTGATGGTGGACTCACGAATATTAACATTAGCCAATGTGAGAGAGGCCTTCAGTTGCTTAGAAGTTACCCTGGGGTCCTTTGTGACCTCACCGACTATTACACGCCTTGCTCTTGGAGTGATCTTTGTTGGCTGACCACTCCTGGGGAGGGTAACAATGGTCTTGAATCTCCTCCATTTGTACACAATCTGTCTGACTGTGGATTGGTGAAGTCCAAACTCTTTAGAGATGGTTTTGTAACCTTTTCCAACCTGATGAGCATCAACAATGCTTTTTCTGAGGTCCTCAGAAATCTCCTTTGTTCATGCCATGATATACTTCCACAAACATGTGTTGTGAAGATCAGACTTTGATAGATCCCTGTTCTTTAAATAAAACAGGGTGCCCACTCACACCTGATTGTCATCCCATTGATTGAAAACACCTGACTCTAATTTCACCTTCAAATTAACTGCTAATCCTAGAGGTTCACATACTTTTGCCACTCACAGATATGTAATATTGGATCATTTCCCTCAATAAATAAATGACCAAGTATAATATTTTTGTCTCATTTGTTTAACTGGGTTCTCTTTATCTACTTTTAGGACTTGTGTGAAAATCTGATGATGTTTTAGGTCATATTTATGCAGAAATATAGAAAATTCTAAAGGGTTCACAAACTTTCAAGCACCACTGTATATGATGAGTAATGATTGGAGGAACTCTCAAATCTCTTGAATGTCATGTGACTGACATCGTTTTAAAATTATATGTCGCATCGATCGGAGGGATTCAAGTGAAGTTGTGAGACTACCTGTAGCTGCTGCTCATCCTTGTTCTTTTCCTACCAGTATACAGTTCCTATTTCCATTTGTATATACTGTAAATAGAATTGTAAATACAGAGTTTGTGAGTTTGTTACTTGTTTTGTTTCGGTTCAGTAAAGGCTGTTTATTTTAAGCCAGGAATTAGAGGGGAAATCTAGCCAGCTAGCTAACTAGCTAGTTGTTAGGTGTGCAAAATGGCAAACGTTGCTAATGTTGTTGACTTGATTTTGGAGATGTTTAATGCTCTTCCTGATGAGGAGAGACTCAAAATTAAACAACAGGGCAGATCACTGCCCAAGATCAATTTAATTCAAAAGTCAGGGAGACACAATCGCTCATTTCAGCTGTCTTGGTATGACGAAGTAAACTTGGTTAACTGGGAGTGCTTTGATGAAGAGAATGTCCTGTTGGCCTTGTCTTTTAATAAGACCATCCCAGGGATGGATTATTTGGTCAAAACTGGGTTTTGGAGATTTGGCCAGCCAACTTTGACAGGGCATACAAAAGGCATGAGGAAAGCAAGGAACACTTAAGTTCATGTCCACGCTTCAGTTTATTTAGCACAGTCAGAGTCGAGCATGGCAGAATTCACATATAAATAACAACAAATTGACAAAGAATTGAAAAATGTTATTACGTAGACCTAAAACTGAGCTTCCCCTATTTCAAAGACCACCAACTGCCACTGTAAAGTAGCCCCATAAACACCACCCTGAGCATCACCCTTAAATGAACCCACAGTTTAGTTCACAGGAACTTACAGTTACCTTTTTGTACCCTCTTGAAACATGCGACAAAAGAATCAGTTTAGACTCTTTTCTGTACACTCGGTTTGCTTTGATGACTCACCTTTTCATGTGTCGTCAAGGCACATTGCTTTGCGAGTGGGAGTAATGGAAAGAATTCTGCAGCATTTCAGGATTAATTATAATTGCTATCAGCATTGCAGGGTCTGTCGACGTCAATTTAGTCAAGCACGATACTGTCTGACACTCTTTGGGAAGAATATAATTGGCCGGTTAACATTAGGTGACAGATCAATTTAATCATAGTGGGATTTGAAGGGTCTGAATTCCTCATACTTGTGTCTTTATTCAGAGCAGTAAGGCTAATGTGACATGATGTAGTGACCCTAAGACCTGCCATGACTTTAAACGTGATTGGTACCACATGATTGTTTTTGTCAGTGTGCTATTTTTGGAAGTTGGAAGTTCCTGTAATGATAACTTGATTGCTTTAATATTACTTCCTGCACTTACAATCTAATAGTCTAACATCACACTATCTGATCTCTGCTTCCACTTTTGTGCTTCATTTCCAGTAATATCTCAAGCTTTCTATAGACCAGTTATTAAATCATTTCAGTTAGTTCGACTGTGCATCAGTCTTCTAGTGTTTCTTTAATCTAACTTTCCAGTCTGGCTGAAGTTCCCAGTCATTTTCCACTGCAATAGTGTCTTTGTATGGATAACAAAGGCATGGGCTAACACCCCCCCCCCCCCCCCAAAAAAAAAAAAAAAACATGGGGTGTCTATTCTGTATAATGACTGGAGCAGAATGTAGTCCTTCCATGGATATTTGGCATAATGGGAATGTGAGAATGTAAAATGAAACTGGAAAGAGTGTGTGGGAGTCATGCCAAACGCCTCCAAACAGCCAAGATGCTGAAGGAGCCAGGCCAAACTTTTATGGCTTGACTTATTTTATGCATTTTGCTTTATTGCATTTCCAATTTTCTCAGCCCATGCTTGTAAAAAAAAAAATGGTACTGCTGCCACATGAGCTGAAATCCTCTTGTGCCAGATACCAGTGCTTGGAGTCATATAAAACAACTGGGCGATTCAGAATCAATGACAATCAAAGTGCAGTGGTAATTAAGCAAAGTAGTGTTTAACATTAACAGTCCAACTCAAAGGCTGAGGATCAAACAGAGTTTTGGTTTATTATCTCTTAATAGAAGGAGACTTGAGGTGATTGTTGATGCCATTGATTCTGCAAGCCACAGTGAAGCCAACAAAATGGCAGAAACTCCCGATGATGCTAGAAGTTAGTGGCACTCAGGTGAAAAAAAAGGAGGAATGGATAACATTTCCTCAATTTAGTTGTTAAAAACATGTTACCCAATGTCAGCTAGCCCGATCGTGAACGTGGCTCATGGTTTTTCATGACAAAAAAAGAAGTTCTCATATTAACTTGCTTGCAAACTTTACTAATTACGAACAATTAATATTCTATCCACATTCACTGGATATGAGCAATCACACGCTCTGATTGGCTACTCTACGACAAGGATATCAGCTTGTATACCATTAGTAGAGAAAAAGAAAATGGCAGAGCATGTTGCTGAACCAACCGAGGATGAAATAAAAACTACTCGAAAACAAAACCCCCCAAAATACAAAAAGCAACAAAATATGGAATGAAAGTATTTGATAGCAAGAATGTCTTTTTTTTTTCTTTTTTCAAGAATTATTATAGCGTTTTTCACAAATTGCTACTGTCATTTCACCGGTTTGTTTACATTCTAAGTGGAAATAATTTTGTTGGACGTTTTGTATAAAGTTTTTATTCATCGAATTTGTAAAAAATAAAAATTAAAAATGCTCTGTTTCTCAAAATCTAATGAATGTGGATAGAATAAAACGGTTATTCCACTCAATCTCATTGTACATGGCTTATAGCCGACTCGGTGCTATGCGCCTCATTGGCTATCAGCTCATGTACGACTTGATTTCGTGGAATAACTGTTAAATATGCAGTATTACAACACTAATATCTAGTGCTCTAGATGTAAACCTAAGCTAACTAGAAAGAACATTAAATTTATCCTAGCTTTGTGTACTTGTTGAGTTAGCTAATGCGCTTAAGCTATTATGTTGTTTAAAATCAATATTTTGTGCTTAAGCTATTATGTTGTTAAAATCTCATCTCATTATCTCTAGCCACTTTATCCTGATCTACAGGGTCGCAGGCAAGCTGGAGCCTATCCCAGCTGACTACGGGCGAAAGGCGGGGTACACCCTGGACAAGTCGCCAGGTCATCACAGGGCTGACACATAGACACAGACAACCATTCACACTCACACCTATGGTCAATTTAGAGTCACCAGTTAACCTAACCTGCATGTCTTTAGACTGTGGGGGAAACCGGAGCACCCAGAGGAAACCCATGCGGACACGGGGAGAACATGCAAACTCCACACAGAAAGGCCCTTGCCGGCCACGGGGCTCAAACCCGGACCTTCTTGCTGTGAGGCGACAGCGCTAACTACTACACCACCATGCCGCCATCGTTAAAATCAATATTTTTATTATTATTACCTCCAGCAGCATGGTGGTGTAGTGGTTAGCGCTGTCACCTCACAGCAAGAAGGTCCAGGTTTGAGCCCCATGGCCGATGAGGGCCTTTCTATGCGGAGTTTGCATGTTCTCCCTGTGTTGATTAAAATCAATATTATTATTATTTATATTATTATGACCTCCGGCAGCATGGTGGTGTAGTGGTTAGCGCTGTCGCCTTACAGCAAGAAGGTCCAGGTTCGAGCCCCGTGGCTGGCAAGGGCCTTTCTGTGCGGAGTTTGCATGTTCTCCCCGTGTCCGTGTGGGTTTCCTCTGGGTGCTCCGGTTTCCCCCACAGTCCAAAGACATGCAGGTTAGGTTAACTGGTGACTCTAAATTGACCATAGGTGTGAATGGTTGTCTGTGTCTATGTGTCAGCCCTGTGATGACCTGGCGACTTGTCCAGGGTGTACCCTGCCTTTTGCCCGTAGTCAGCTGGGATAGGCTCCAGCTTGCCTGCGACCCTGTAGAACAGCATAAAGCGGCCAGAGATAATGAGATGAGATTATTACCTCCGTGTAACAGTTCCTGATGTGGGTGGAGCACAGAAGCATGGCAGGCGAGAGTTGATGTTCACATATACACTTTTTATTGTTCTTATTTTGGCTCTTCAGCTTGATTGATGGATGCAATCATTCACTCATTCATTCAGTCACACACATGCATTGGGGTCGGGGGAGCTCCTCTTCTCTGCTCCCCCCCTCCTTTTATGCTTTATCCCTGCGACAAACAAACAAACACACCCACACACATTAATGGACACTAGGTGTAATGACTTAGCCACTTACCTTCCCCGACCCCGCCCTTCATTCACAAACTGCAGCTTGGCCACGCCCCCGTTGCCACATACCCCCACCGCCTGACTCAGGCCAGGGAGCCATCCAGTCTGAAGCAGACTCCCCCCCGATGGGACAGGAAGTCCGCCACCACCATCTGCACCCCCGGTCTGTGGACCACCTCGAACTTAAACGGCTGGAGGGCGAGATACCAACGGGTGATCCGTGCATTGGCATCCTTCATGCAGTGGAGCCACTGGAGGGGTGCGTGGTCCAAACAGAGAGTGAAAGGGCACCCCAGCAGGTAGTATTGGAAGGTGAGGACCACCCACTTGATGGCAAGGCACTCTTTTTCAATGGTGCTGTACTTCCTTTCACACATCGAGAGTTTACGGCTGATGTACAGCACGGGGCGCTCCTTGCCCTCCACCTTCTGGGACAAAACGGCCCCTGGCCCTCTGTCTGATGCGTCAGTCTGTAAAATAAAGGGGAGAGAGAAGTCAGGGGAGTGCAAAAGTGGCCCCCACACAGTGCAGCTTTTACCTGAGATAATGCCTGTTGGCACTGCTCCATCCACTGGACCGGATCTGGAGCCCCCTTTTTAGTGAGATTGGTTAAAGGGCTGGTGACATCTGAATAATTAGGTATAAACTTATGATAATAGCCAGCCAGCCCCAGGAACTGTCTCACCCGCTTTTTGGTCTTGAGCCTCAGGCAGGCTGCAATTGCTGCAGTCTAGTTAATTTGGGGACGCACCTGCCCATGACCCAAGTAGAACCCCAGATACTGTACTTCCACCCGCCCAATTGCACACTTTTTCAGGTTAGCTGTGAGGCCTGCATGCCTCAGTGACTTTAGAATGGCCCTCAGATGTTCTAGGTGCCGCGGCCAATCATGGCTGTAGATTATTATATCAGCAAGATATGCAGCCATGTAGGCAGCATGAGGGCAGAGGACCCTGTCCATGAACCGCTGGAATGTAGCGGGCACCCCAAATAACCCAAAAGGGAGCGTGACAAATTGGTGTAATCCAAATGGTGTGGAAAAGGCCATTTTCTCTCGAGATAGAGGAGTCAAGGGGATCTCCCTTTGTTAGATCCAGTGTCGAATAAAAGCGAGCCTTGCCTAACCGATCGAGCAACTCATCAATGCGAGGCATTGGGTATGCATCAAATTTAGACACCACGTTGACCTTTCTATAGTCCACACAGAGCCAAACCATAGGTCTTGGGAACCAGTACCACTGGGCTGCTCCAGTCACTGTGGGACTCCTCGATTATGCCCATCTTGAGCATGGCCTTGAGTTCATCCCAGACCACTGTTTTTTTTTTTTTTGTATTCGGGTAGGTGGTAAGGATGGCTATGCACCACCACCCCCAGGGGCCGAGAAGAGAGAGTGAGAGCAGAAGTGAGGAGAGACGCCTCATCTGCCTGCCATCGGAGCCACCTCCAGATGGTCCTCCACCAGCTCGATGGCTCATCCTAACGACGCCAGGCGATGACACTGGATCCATCCCGCTGTTCCTTCCAGAAGTCGAGAGACGAACTGTTCCAGTGCCACCAGATCAATGATCTCATCGGCGTCGCGTTCTTCCGCTCTCAGCCACCACCGGCAGGCATCCTGGAGTTGCTGGCCGGATGTAAATGGCCGGCCGACCTCCTCCAATGCCAGTGTCCGAAAGTGCTGGCAATGTTGTTCCGGGGAGCGGCCGACCTGCTGCAGGATGGCTTTCTTCAGGTCAGCATACACCAGTTGGCTGTCAGCAGGGAGCTACTGTGCTGCGAGCTGTGCCTCACCAGTCAGGAGCGGGAGGAGGCGCGCCGCGCACTGCTCCAGCAGCCACCCCCATGCCTCGGCTGCTTGTTCGAAGAGGGCGAGGAACACTTCCGGATCGTCCTGCGGGCCCATCTTCGTGAGGGTGCTGGCTGCAGTGATGGTCAACGCCCCTGCTGACATGAGCAGATGCCGGAACGCCTGGCGAGCTTCCTGCTGGGCCAGCATCAAGTCTTCGAAGCATTGCTCTTGTTCCTTTCGGAGGGTGAGCAGCGCTTGATGCTGGTTCTGCTGGGCAGTAGCGAGGGCAAGGATGGGCTCTTTGAATGGGGAGGACTTCCTGGGGTGGTTCCCTTCTGTGCGTCCCGGGTTTCGGCACCACTGTAACAGTTCCTGATGTGGGTGGAGCACAGAAGCATGGCAGGCAAGAGTTGATGTTCATATACACACTTTTTATTGTCCTTATTTTGGCTTTTCAGCTTGCTTACTTGCTTGCTTGATTCATTCATTCATTCATTCATTCAGTCACACACATGCGTTGGGGTCGGGGAGCTCCTCTTCTCTGTTCTCCCCCTCCTTTTATGCTCGATCCCTGCGACAAACAAACAAACACACCCACACACATTAATGGACACCAGATACAATGACTTAGCCACTTACGGTACCTTCCCTGACTCCGCCCTCCATTCACAAACTGCCGCTTGGCCACACCCCCGTTGCCACACTCTGTCAATTTTGTTGGAGTAGATTATGTTTTCACCTTTGTTTGTTTGTTTGTTCCCAACATAACTCAAAAAGTAGTGAACAGATTTGGATGAAATTTGGAGGAAAGGTGGGCCATGGGCCAAATCCAGATTTTGATGTGAATCCAGGATTCTTTTTTGTCTGTTCCCATTGTAACTCAAAAAGTAGTGAATGTCCCTCTAGTTATTAATATTGTTGTTGTGATTTTTTATTTTATTTTATTAATTGAATGAGTTATTTATTTTTATTCTTTATAGTGCAACAGTGGGGCTAATGCTATTTTCACCCAGGTGCTATTAACACCTTAAATTTTAGTTTATACTCTTTGTTTCCAATAAAAGAGATGCTTTTATGTATGAATGTTAATGAATGATAATTTAATTTATACTGATCCCCCTGTTTCTAAATTAAGGGGCAAAGATGGTTCTTGTTTGCATTGGTCATTCTCTGTCACATAGTTACCATGCTATCACCAGCCAACCAAAGATGAGAAACAGAAACTGCACAGAAATAAAGAGTCCACACGTAAATTCTACTGTCTACTCTCTACTGCCACATATCTGTGTAGTAAACCAAATATTTTTCATTTATTGCATACTATACTCCATCTTACGAAAGGCAAAGATGGGTTCAATCATCAGAGCCAGATACACTTACTCATTTTACGGCTTCAGATCTTAGCCACTGTAGTGAAGCAGCTGTCCCCTTAAACTCATGTACCACTGAGACGTGTATAATTATTGAAAAATTATTCAAAATTTACGACAAACAATATTCAAATTAATTTCTTTTCTGTCTAGGTGGAATATGCATTGCCCAGTCCCTGAAAATTCCACACGACCACAAACAAGCTGATTTCGACAAGATTATTCGGATGCTTCTTGATACCCGTCAGGCACGAGCAGTGATTATGTTTGCTTCTGATGAAGACATTCGGTAAGCCTTTGTTTACTAGCCACCTCACTACAGAGAAATCCCCTCACAGAGAAATGGAATAATCTGAGTGATTTTATCATCTCAGACCAAACTCTGATTCTGGTAAACAGACAATATGTCAAGCTAGTGTGCAAACTAAAAAAACCCAAAAAGTTTCCAGTTACACTATAAATTATTCATCTCAGTATCTAGACTAAACTGTTTTATCATTGTTTTTGTGGAGAACAGTATTCTTTATGCCATCTGATGCTCCACTGATTCTCTTCACCCTTCTACTGACTGTGTGGTTATTCTTATAGGGAGATTCTTAATGCCAGTAAAAGGGCTGACCAGCTGGGACACTTCTTGTGGATTGGGTCCGACAGCTGGGGGGCAAAAAACAGTCCGATTCATGGCCTGGAGGACGCAGCAGTGGGAGCCATCACCATCCTACCGAAACGAGCCACTATATCTGGTATGATTATTCTGTTATGTTTTACTTCCATAGATGCTTCCAAGTCCCATAAGAACTATAGGATTTGATTCATGGCTTCTGCTGAGAGATTTGAAAAGCAACTTATGGCAAACCTGAACCGTGAAGAAAACACTGTGCTTCTGAAAAGCATCATGCTGTTTGAAAAAAAAAAAAAAAACACAAGTTTGCATTACAGAGATATTTGAGGCAAAGATTAGTAAAATCATTTCACTGTCTTCATAGCATCCATGCAGAGGTTTTGAACATCTTGATCAATGTGTATAAATACAGACTGCATGGTGCCGTATATGCTCAGTTGCACGACACAGAAGCACTGACATGCTTAAAAATCTGAATTTGCTCTTCAAACTGTAATATCATAATAGAGGACGTTTGGGTTTCAATGTGGCTGGTTTGAGAAGAATCCAGAAAACAGTCCATTTAGGTTTTATGTGATATTGCTGTTTTTTTTTTTACCTGCTTGTGCTTTACCATAATAGTGGAGGAAATAATGGAAAAAATCGTTCATAAACATTCACACTGGGGTACTCTTCAAATTTTTCTGATGAGCCAAGTGAAAATCCAAGATGGCCACCATTTTTCAAGCTGGCCACCAAATTTCTATCCAAAATTCAATTTTTCCCATATCGCTAAAGATTATTGATGGATTTGAGTGAATATTGGGTCTGTTAATAATTTTATCAAAATCCTTTACCTGATTTTGCCATTAATTATCACTCGAGACCTTTTGTGTCTCTAAAATTATTATAATGTGTGGTTTTCATCATCATGATAACAGACTCAGGCTCAAAATCCAAGATCCTGGCTAGAATAGTACAAACAACAGCTACCCTAACAAGACTCACAACCATATGGAGAGACGAGCAGATACATCTGCACTCAAAGATCAACCTACTACGCTGTCTTGTTCTATCAATATTTCTATATGGCTGTGAGACATTATTAACTGCTGATCTCCAAAGAAGGATACTAGTGACAGAAATTAGATGCTACAGACTGATCCTGGGCATCTCATACAGGGACCACATGTGAAACGAGAATATCCACCAGACTATAGAACAGGCTATTGGGCCATATAACAATCTGATAACACTGGTGAAAAAAAAGGAAACTATGTTGGTACAGCCACATATTCCGATCAACCAGACTGGCAAAAAACTATCCTACAAGGTACCATATTCAGGTCCTGGAGAAGAGGGTGACAAAGGAAGAGATGGGTTGAAAACCTAGATGAATGGACTAATATGAAAATGGCAGAGTCCCTAAAATCAGCAGAGAACAGAGCGTGCTGAAGAAGTATGGTTACAACATCATCAATGATGCCCCAATGACCATCGGTCAAGGAATAGGTGAGGTGAGGTGAAATATTCATATGGCGTACCACTTTTTCAGCATAAATTAACATTTAATTTTCTCTAGCAAGACAGTTACGAAATATTTTATGTGCAGTAATAAACTGAATTAATAGTTGGCATTGAAATTGGGCAACAAATACACAGGATCCATTTTCATTTTAACATGACAAGATTTAATCTTCATTCATTGTTACAATATACAATACAATAAATTAATTGGACGGAAACTTGTAATATACATTTCAGCTTATGGCATTTGGACAGTTTCACTGTTCAATCACTGACTAATTACATACATAAATATGACATGATTCATTCATCTTTCACTATGTTTTTAACATAAAAAATATAAAACACATGTGAAAGTGTAATGATAAAGTAAAACCAAACTTTCAAATCCATTTAAACAATTAAAACATCTCATCTCATTATCTCTAGCCGCTTTATCCTTCTACAGGGTCGCAGGCAAGCTGGAGCCTATCCTAGCTGACTACGGGCGAGAGGCGGGGTACACCCTGGACAAGTCGCCAGGTCATCACAGGGCTGACACATAGACACAGACAACCATTCACACTCACATTCACACCTACGGTCAATTTAGAGTCACCAGTTAACCTAACCTGCATGTCTTTGGACTGTGGGGGAAACCAGAGCACGCGGAGGAAACCCACGCAGACACGGGGAGAACATGCAAACTCCACACAGAAAGGCCCTCGCCGGCCACGGGGCTCGAACCCAGACCTTCTTGCTGTGAGGCGACAGCGCTAACCACTACACCACCGTGCTGCCCCCAATTAAAACATTAACTTGTTAAACAGTTTAATCATGAAAATATTAAATGAAAATATAAATGAAAATGTCATTACTAGGAGCGGCACGGTGGTGTAATGCAGTGGTTCCCAAAGTGAGGGGTGTGCCCCCCGGGGGGGCGCAGAGTCATTGCAGGGGGGGTGCGTGGCACGGATGGAATGAATGAATTAATAAATTACACTGCTAGCATAACATGGAGAAGTTTTTGGCAGGGGGCGCGGGGCTCCCACATAAATGCAAATCAGAGGATGAAGCATCGCCAAATGTGCTTCCAAAGCAAGTTCATTCCAAGGCAAAGACAAGAAAATAATGATGACGTATATCTTGTCTTGGCTTCACCTGTATAACGGTGGGTAATGAGGAGAGACCGCAGTGTGTTGTCTGTCTTAAAGTGCTAGCTTGTGACAGCTTGAAGCCGAACAAGCTAAGATGCCACTTGGAGACAAAACATCCAGAGCACAAAGACAAGCCAGTTGAGTTTTTCAGACAAAAACTCATAAACTGCCGTGCTCAACAGTCCCTATTTACTAAAGCTGCATCCATGCCGGCAAATGCTCAACTCGCCTCATATAAAGTTGCCTACCGAGTGGCATGGTGTAAAAAGCCGCACACTATAGCAGAGGAATTAGTACTTCCCTGTGCTATGGACTTGGTATCAACTATGCTTGATGACACTGCAGCCAGCAAACTAAGGGCTATTCCTCTGTCCAACACCACCATCGGCAGGCGCATTTATGACGTCAAAGGACATAGAGGAGCAGCTTAATGACAAAGTGCGTGACAGCCGCTTTTCTCTTCAGATGGATGAAGCCACTGATAGTAACAAAGACTGCTTATTAATTACTTACGTCAGATTCATAGATGGAGATGACATGAGGGAGGAATTGCTTTTCTGCAAAAAAGTTACTGGCAGAGCCACAGCAGAAGAACTGTTTAAAATCATTGACTCTTACTTGAAAGAGGCCAACCTGAAATGGGAGGACTGTGTGGGGATCTGCACTGACGGGGCGCAGGCTATGGCTGGGAAACAGGCAGGGCTGCAAGCGCTCATCAAGCGCGTCTCCCCTAATGTGCAGTGGACGCACTGCATGATACACCGCGAAGCACTGGCATCTAAACAGCTGAGTCTCGAGCTGAATGATGTAATGACCGACATTATTGCCACCGTCAACTACATCAAAACACGACCTATCAAAGCCTGGATTTTTTCGGTACTGTGAGAGGAAATGGGCTCCGACCACACAGCTGTTCTGTTTCACAGCGAGTCCCGATGGCTGTCACGTGGGAAGGTGCTGTCCAGGGTTTTTGAACTGCGAGATGAAATCCGCATCTTTTTGAAGGAAGAGGGCAATGATCTTGCCCACAAATATTACTGTAACAGGTTCCTCATGAAACTTGCATACCTCAGTGACATGCAGAGCTCTGAACCGGTTCAAGGAACGAAAACGAAAACCGGGAACTTTTTCTATTTCACATGGAACAGAAACGAAACCAGAAACTTTATTATTTTTTATGTTCCGGAACAGAAACGCTTATTAAAAATAATGGTAACCGGTTAATACTGGTTTTTATTTTGTTCCCCAAAGTTTTCGTAGCCTACAAATAAAAAAGTCATTCTTCTCCTGCGCAAGTTTCTATGACCCGCTGGGGTTCACTTCCTGTGTGACGTTCGCTGACTGAATGGAGAGAGCGGGAGGGTGGACTACTATCACGTCTCCACATCTTAAATAAGAGGTAAATATTGCAGTCTATCGTTATTCAAAAACGTCAATTTCAAACACGATATCAATATATTTGTCCACGTTAATGAGAGGCTTGCGAACATTAAATGACATTAACCTCTGTTAGCCTATCAATGCATAGGGCCTGACTAGCCTTTGGTAACACACTAAACGAATTCTCTTTCATTTTTGGCACTTTTTCTGTTTGTGTAGATGGGAAGACATACTGAGAATCCAAATCGCCAACATCTGAAATAATAATTGTTTTGAATTATTTCTTGTCTTATTTAATGAAGGTTGTAATAGAATTAGCCTACATTTGGCTTAAGCTGGATGAGACCGAGACATAATTTTATAGCCATTTGTTAAACAGCTGACAGGGAACGTAATTAACCGTTCCGGGAACGAAATTGTTTTGTTCTAACCGGTTCGGGAACGTCTATTTAATGGTGGAACCCAAAACCGGAAACGTTAAAATTCCGTTTCTGTTCGGAACGAACCAATAGGAAAAAAATTCTGGTTCAAAGCCCTGGTGACATGTTTCTGAAACTCAATGAAGTGAATTTGCAGTTGCAGGGCACAAATACACACCTCCTACATCTGGCAGATAAAATCACATCATTCACCAGAAAACTTGAGATGTGGCTGCAGCGAGTGAAGGTTGGAAATGTGGACTCATTTGAGAACCTGAAATCATTCATTGAAGACAACAAACTGCAGAACACAGTGATCCCATGCATGAAAGCACACATCTCTGCCCTTCAGAACCATTTCCAGGAATATTTCCTGATGCAGGATCCCAAAGAATATGACTGGATCCGTGACCCCTTCAGTGCAACACCACCTGCCGACTCCAGCACGTCAGAGGAGGAACAGTTCATTGATGTCACCTCTGATTCAACAATGAGGCTGCAGTTTCAGTCAAAGACACTGGCTGCATTTTGGATTGGGGTGGAGAAAGATTACCCACTGCGAGGTAAGAGGACCCTGGCCATACTTCTTCCTTTTGCCACATCCTACCTATGTGAGATAGTTTTTTCTGCTGTGGCCTCAATCAAGACAAAATACAGATCAAAGCTGGACATTGAAAATGAACTCAGAGTGGCAATCTCAAAACTGCAGCCCAGATTTGAGAAGATCTGCAGCATGAAGCAGGCCCACACCAGTCACTGAAAAGATGCGAGGATTAAAAGTGTCATTTTTGCACAACAAATCTTTAGGTTTTTGTTTTTTTTCTTCTTAGGGAGTTGGTCATGTTTTAAAACCCATTTTTGCAGAGAGGCAATGTTTGAAAACTGCATTGATAATGTTGAATATTAAAAAAAGAAATCTGTTACACAGTTAAGGTGCTTGAAAACAGTTATACTTAAAATAATTATATTGCAACTTGTAGTTTATGGCAGTTTACTTTTATTTGTTCAAAAAAGGTTGAGGTTTGTATTAATAAACTGCAATGGAGTCTGAAAACAAAATATATGTGTATGTGTGTCCTGTTTATCTTTTTTTTTCTCTTTTTGTCTGGGGGGTCGCAAAAATTTTCTTATCTACCAAAGGGGGGCCCAGCAGAGAAAGTTTGGGAACCACTGGGTTAACTGGTGACTCTAAATTGACCGTAGGTGTGAATGTGAGTGTGAATGGTTGTCTGTGTCTATGTGTCAGCCCTGTGATGACCTGGCGACTTGTCCAGGGTGTACCCCGCCTTTCGCCCGTAGTCAGCTGGGATAGGCTCCAGCTTGCCTGCGACCCTGTAGAACAGGATAAAGTGGCTAGAGATAATGAGATGAGATGTCATTACTATGTAACTGTTATTTACAGTTGATGGGCTTATGGATGGCATCAATGGTTCATCACTGACTAGTTCATGCTACATCAAAAATATCTTATTTGTTCTTGTGTTATATTATGCATAATGAAGACCAGTGTCAATAGTCAATCTACAGGATGTGGCTGACTCCTGAAAAAGGTACCATATCTATGACTACATCCCAAGCGAACTACAAATAAGAACTACTTACTCCAACTGACATTGGCGTTTGACATAAACATTGAAATTTATTGACTAAGTTGATACCTAAGAAGATTTTTATGGGTAACATCTGTTTCAGAATACTAAAAACATAAATAACAACAGTAATCATTCAAATATGTTGTTTCATTCATATGATGTGTCAGATTTTGATTTTCGCCGTTGCTAAGGCAGCCATGTTGGAAAAATGGCAGCCATCATAGATTTTTGCTTGGCTCATCAGCTAATTTTGAAGAGTACCCCCATATGAATGTTCTTGCCAAGTTTCATGCTTGTATCATCATTTGAGCGATTCTTCTGAAAATCAGCAGTTAGCTGCTCTACTATAAACAAATATGGATTTAATTATCTGGATTTCATCATTTATAACCAGGAGACTAAAAAAGGCAGGAAAACAAGCACTTCCTGGCATTTTAGGATGTGATAATATTACCAGGTCCATCTACGTTCCCACTCTCACCTACTGTATGGTCACGAGCTATGGGTAGTGACCGAAAGAATGAGATCGCGGATACAAGTGGTAGACATGAGTTTTCTCTGCAAGGTTGCTGGGCTCTCCTTTAGCGACAGGGTGAGAAGCTTGGTCATTCAGCAAAGACTCAAAGTAGAACCACTGCTGCTCCACATTGAAAGGAGTCGGTTGAGGTGGTTCAGGCACCTTGTTAGGATGCCCCCTGGATGCCTCCCAAGGGAGGTTTTCTGGGCATGCCCCACCAGGAGGAGACCCCAGGGCAGACACAGGACACGCTGGAGAGATTACATCTCTCGGCTGGCCTGGGAACGCCTCGGTATTCCCTGGAAGAGCTGGTGGAGGTGGCTGGGGAGAGGGAAGTCTGGGCTGCTTTGCTTGGGCTGCTACCCCCGTGACCCAGATCTGGATAAGCGGTAGAAAATGGATGGATGGATAGATGGATGGATGGATAATATTACCAGCTGTATAGCCAGGAACTGCTTGCTGGCAGAGGCAAACATGAAAACAACAGCATGGTAGATACCTTGTATGAGGGTACAATTTAAATTGCAAAGGTTGGTAGATCAGGTGATATAATATAATCATCATGCATGTCCTTGGATATTGTGTCAGTGTTATATTCTGTAGAGATGATTAGATCGTTATTTATGGTACCAGTCAAAAGTTTACACGCCCCTACTCATTCATAGGTTTTTCTGTATTTTGACTATTTTCTACATTGTAGAACAATACTGAAGACATCAAAACTATGAAAGAGCATATGGAACATACATTCACCAGCCACTTTATTAGGAACACACATCCACCTGCTCTTTTATGCGGTTCTCTAATCAGCCGATCCCTTAACAGCAGCGCAATGCACATAATCATGCAGATACAAATCAAGAGCTTCAGTTAATGTTCACTTCAAACATCAGAATGGGAAAAATTGTGATCTCAAAATGTGACTTTCACTGTGGCACTGTGGGTGTTGGTTTGAGCCAGGTGGACTGGTTTGAGTTTTTCAGAAACTGCTGATCTCCTGGGTTTTTCACACACAACAGTCTCGAGAGTTTACACAGAATGGTGCAAAAAACAAAAAAAAACATTGAGTGAGTGACAGTTCTGTGGATGGAAACAAACGCCTTGTTGATGATAGAGGGTCAGAGGAACATGGCCAGATTGGTTCGAGCTGCCAGGTAGGATTTAGCAACTCATAGCAACTCTTTACAACCGTGGTGAGCAGAAAAGCGTCTCAGCATGCAACAGCAGAAGAACACACTGGGTTCCACTCCTGCAGCCAAGAACAGGAATCTTAGGGTGTATTCACACCTACGTTGTTTGGTCCCGACCAAACGACCAAACGAACCAAATTTCCCTTGGTCCGGACCTTTTGGGTTGGTCTGAATACAAACCACCGAACTCTGGTCCGGACCAAACAAGCGGACCGAGACCGAGCTGCAAGGTCGGACTCGGTCCGGACCAAAGGAACCCTGGTGCGGACCTTTTGGAGGTGTGAAAGCAGACCGGACCTAATCTGACAGTTTTGCTTTTTTGTACCTCGGGAGCTTCCGTCGTTTGTCGAGCATTATGGGAAACAGAGTCTTGACACTCCACCGCAAAGTGCAAACACTGTTTCGGTTGTCAAGGGAACCTTACAACAGTCGTTCAGTCATTCAGACCAGTGGTAGGCTAGATTACAGAGTACAAAAAATGAGTAGGGGGCAAACGTGGGCCGAGGAAGAAACGCGTGCCCTTGTGGATATATGGGCAGATGTCCACATATCTGAGCTTTTGGAGAGAACACACAAAAATGCCGACGTGTTTGCTGTATTCAGTGAGAAAATGAAGGAGAAGGGGTTCACGCGCTCCCCAGAACAATGTCGGCTAAAAGTGAAGAAACTCCGTCAGACCTACATTAAAATCAGGGACATTCTTTCAAAAAGTGGCGGTACTAGCGACTTGCGTGAAGAGCCAGAACTGTCACAACATGATGTGCGCTCATCAGCGTTATCATCCATGACTACTTTTGAACTTATCGCTTTGTGCGCGTGTCGTCTCTGACCAATAGCTGAACGACCTCAGGGCGCGTGGCTTTGTTGACAGATTTTGGTCCGCTTACTAAAATGTACAGCGTGAAAGCGAACCGCACCAAAATGAAAAAATAAAAAAAACATTTGGTTCGGACCAAAGCAAGTGAACTATCGAACTATCCTGGTCTGAATACACCCTTAGAATCAAGAACAAATTCTGATTAAAATGGCTGGTGAGTGTTTATGGAATTATGTGGTCAAGAAAAAAGTTTTATATTTTCGATTCTTCAAAGTAGCCAGCGTTTACCTTGATGACACTTTGCACACTATTGGCGTTATCTTAACCCACTTCACGAGGTAGTCACCTGGAATTCCTTTCAATTAACATGTGTGCCTCGTCAAAAGCTAATTAGTGGACGAGTTTCTTGTCTTCTTAATGTGTTTGAGATCAAACAGTAAATAGTAAATAATAAAAATACAGTAAATAGCCCTATTCGACAACTGTAGTAATTAGGGCTGTAACGATACACCCAACTCACGATTTGATTCGTATCGCGATTTTTGACCCACGATTCGATACGCCCACGATTTTTTTTAAAATGTTTTTTTAAAGTAGTAAATTTGACTTATTAACATTTACTTACTTACATTAACTATTTAATAACAAATAATTCAGACCACTGCAGAGAATGAGTAATATGTATGCAAAAATGAACAAATGTATATCCAAAGATTGTTTTATTTCTCAAAATAATACTGTTGAGCCGGAAGCTCTGTTTTTTTCGGTTCTGAAAAAGTCATTTTTCCAAATCGTGTAAATCCGTTAAGATTTTTTTTGGGGGGGGGCTCTCTCACTGTCTCACTCTCATAGGGCCAATGATTTTCTGTGATCGCGGAAAACAGATGGAAATTACGGAATTTTTATGGTGAAACATTGCTCGCGTGTCAAAACGTAACTGCCGCAGAAGGCTTCCGCCCAAGCAGACATGCCTTCAGTGTTGCCAGATATTGCTAACGTTTTCCACCCCAAAATATGTTCAAAACCAGCCAAAAAGCACCTAAACCTGCCCAATCTGGCAACACTGCATGCCTTTCCGGTCAAGTGATTGTGATTGGCTTGTGGCACACCTAGCCAGCCAATGAGCTGCTTGTTTACAGATTCGCTCCCCGCGTCGCAACCAGAATGGCGACCGCTTAAAAGAAATGAATGCTCTGCCAGTGGCGAGTGTGGACGTTGCGTGACTCGCAGAAGATTGTCGCAGGTCGGCGAAAAAATGACTTACTAATAGATATAAAAAAATAAAAGTAATTTAAGTAAGTTTAAAATGTAATTTAAATAAAAAGTAAAGTATTCATAAATTGAAGTTTGGAAGCGCCTCTGTTTTTGGGCTGAGGAGAAGTTTGAAAGGGTGTACCGCGATTCTGCCTTCTTGTATCGTGATACAGATCATGGCTCTGCGTATCGCGATTTTGATTTCGATACGCATATTGTTACAGCCCTAGTAGTAATGCATATTATATCAAGAACTGCTCGACTAAGTAAAGAGAAACGACATCAGTCATTACTTTAAGACATGAACGTGTTGTTTAATTAATAAACATAAAGAAAAAAACATTGAAATAAAAGGTGTGGCTAAACTTTTGACTGGTAGTGTAACACAAGCCTTAGTCCATACAAATTTGATGGTTCCTCATGGATCAGGCTCTCTTGCCTCCATCAGTACACTTAGTCATACTGGCCAGACATATTGGCTTGGAGGGGCATGTTATTTCATGAAACTGTGTCACATTTCAGAGTGGAATGTGAAATTCCAATCCTGGTGCAGCATTGAGTCCATAGAGAACACTGGTATGCTCAAATCTGCCAAACTGGTTTGTTTAACTCTGTCAAACATGCCAGAAAGACTGAGACCTGAACTTTAACTTAACAGAATCTCGCAACCTGACATTTCAACCAGACCATGAGTGCCACGTTAGTAAGTAAACTGCCCTTACTGATGTTTTGATGTGATCCTGTTGTGCAGGGGCAGATACTGATTAATGGGTTATGGAAATGATGCCAAGGAGAGGGTGGAATTAGTTACAACTGAAAGCTGGGATCTGTGAAGCGAGTAAAGCAACCTGGCATTGTTTTCAGTTTACTGAAGCCAGTCGTTTAAAGTCAATTCAATTTTTTGCAAAAGAACATACTGCATAGCCTAGGCAGACCATTGGAGACCACTGGGGACCATTGCTTGCTTGTTAAATGGGTTATTAATAGAAAAAAAGGAGGGGCCTTGAAATAGACTTTGAATTTGAATGTATTTCAGTCGTTCCTTAAAATACTGATCAGTTATTTTGCTTTAGGCATACGATATAGTTGTAGTCTGAACGAGTTGTACATGTATTGGTATCCAGCAAGCCATCCACAAATAAAAGCCTTCTTTCTGTGACTGACCCTTTTTTCCCCCAGTACCGCTTTTTGTCATGTGATATATCATGGCACTTTTTGTCGTGATAGCATCTCTCTGCTTGTGGCTTGTGCCTGCTTGCCATGTGCTGATAAGTGCACGGACGTGGACATTTTTTCAGCTGTTCTGAAAGAGAGAGAGAGAGAGAGAGAGAGAGAGAGTGTGAAGAAAGTAAATGTTACATTTAAGGCTGGATCTTTTCCATTCCAGTGAAATAGATATTTGAGAACAATATTTACACACGATTTGGCCAAACAGATTTGAGAAATGTGACACATAAGGAGTGTTCACACGGCACATATTTGCATCGATGCTGCACCGATGTATTTTGTTGCGATATATCTTACACCGGTGTAAATTTTGTGGAGCGTTCACACGTCACAAACCTGCTTACTAGAGAGAAGCGTGTTAGCACTGGTGCAGCCCCACTTGCGTTCACACGGCAGTTTTTGCGACCATGCTATACGATAGTAATAATGCGGAAATTAAATATGTGCATGTGCATGCGTGAACATGTACTTCCTTTTCCCGGTTGTCATGGCATCACCAAGCGCCGGGAAAACAATGTGGATGAAGACACCAGTGTTGCCAGATACTGCTGACGTTTTCCAGCCCAAAATATGTCCAAATCCGCCAAAATGCACTTAAAACCACCCAATCTGGCAACACTGGAAGACACGCAGTTCTGTTGTTGTTGATATTCGCCATTTTGGAAGCGCAAAATACCAGGATGCAAATTATGCAATGCCCATATGTAATCAACTCTCCTCACGCGTAGCGAGTCTACCCCTGTAGCGTTCAGACGTTCCATTTTATATCGGTGCTGCCCCGCAAACTAGCATTTACTCCGGAGTAAATTTCTTAAACCACCTCCCGAGCAGGGTTAGATTTGCACCGGTTTAAGCAGCTTTCAGGGGCTACACCGGTATAACTTTGTACCGTGTGAACGCTCTACCGGGGCAGCCCCGGTGCTACACCGGAGTAAAAGTTGCCGTGTGAACACCCCTATAGAGCCACACGATGATTGTCCAACACGATAAATGTGTTTTGTTTTTTGTGGTAAAACAGGGACAGGGGGACGGCACGGTGGTGTAGTGGTTAGCGCTGTCGCCTCACAGCAAGAAGGTCCGGGTTCGAGCCCCAGGCCAGCGAGGGCCTTTCTGTGCGGAGTTTGCATGTTCTCCCCGTGTCCGCGTGGGTTTCCTCTGGGTGCTCCGGTTTCCCCCACAGTCCAAAGACATGCAGGTTAGGTTAACTGGTGACTCTAAATTGACCGTAGGTGTGAATGTGAGTGTGAATGGTTGTCTGTGTCTATGTGTCAGCCCTGTGATGACCTGGCGACTTGTCCAGGGTGTACCCCGCCTTTCGCCCGTAGTCAGCTGGGATAGGCTCCAGCTTGCCTGCGACCCTGTAGCACAGGATAAAGTGGCTAGAGATAATGAGATGAGACAGGGACAGGGTGGACAAATCTGATATTTAGAATAGACAAGTGTTGTTGTTGGGTTTTTTTTTCTATAATGGATAATCCATTTATTTTTTAAATAGACGCATCATTAATTATTAATGGTGCATAAGTACAAATCTGTGCATTAAGTGTATGTATAGTCTGGGGCTTTTGGTGGCATGGTGGTGAAGCAGGTAGCAATATCCCTCTTCTCAGCTTCAGCTTTCCTGGCTCGATCAACAGCTTAGGTTATTGGACTGTGAGGGGCTTTTTATGGTCTTCCAATGTCCAGCTGGGTTTTCTTGGAGTCCTCCAGTTTGCTGTCACAAAATCATGAGGATTAGTGATACAAAATTGCCCCTACTTATGAATGAACATGTGAATGTATGTTCATAGTGGCCTGTGATGGACTAGTGTCCCATTCAAGGTGTATTCCAGGTTCACACTAATGTTACTGGGATGTTCCTGGGATAGGCTTCAGCTCCCCAGTGAGTCTGACCAGGATAAAGCAGTTAAAGATGAACTGGGATTTATCAAATTGGATGTTTACTTGGGTATCCCCTCTGAAAACCAGATTACTTGCAAATGAAAATGTCTGAGCAGACTCCATGGCCTTGTGTCAATTCACACCCCATTTGGTAAGTTCATTTACTTGCTTTGTCCTCTGTGTAACACTCTTCCGTATCTGGAGGACTTCTTCACTGCAAGTGTCTGCACTTTTCTTTCACACACTCTGTGTGTGTGATGCAAAGCTAATGCATTTGCCCTATTTTTTTTTTTTTTACATGAAAGCAGACAAGATTTCATTTCTTCCCATGCTAACAACATATTGTCACATTGTAAAACATTAACATGACTTATCACAGCAACATATTGTTCAAATAGTTTCAGCGCAGAAATCCAGGCATTTCATGTAAGCTATAATTTTTTAATACTCCCTGCTCCTATTTTTAGAAGCTCTTTTGATGCCTGCTCCATTACAGAGCTAAGAGGCATGGTGTTAAGTGAGGTGATGTAGCACTACAATGGCTGCTCGTACCCCAGTTAGTTAACTCGTGCTGAAGTCTGGCTGGCAGCCTGTCAGAATGCATAGCTTTCTCTGGAAGAGCCGAGTGAGCCAAGCTGACAAACAGTCAGGGAATCGAGAAGGGATTCTGGAACATGAGAACTAATCATGATGCTTATCACCACAACCCACCATGTTACATCACTGGGACTGTATTATTGAAAATTCCTACCTAAGTTAGTTAGTCCTAAACGACATAATCAGATTTTTTTAAAGATATTCACACTGAAATAGTCAAATATGATTTAAATACTCCTGGTATATGGTTTGTTGTGAATTTCTCTGAAATTTTCACTTTTTCTTCCAGTCTTTTATATTATATTATATTTAGTGCTGTCAAAAATGTCGCGTTATTAACGCGTTAACTTGACTCAATTTTAACGGCGATAATTTTTTTATCGCGAGATTAACGCTCTGTGACATGATGCCACGCCCCGCACAGCCAGAGTCCTCTGCCCTCCCCCGAAGAGCCACGGTGCTCGGCTTAGGTTTCGTTTTCCCATCGGCGGCTCCAGCCCCACTTTGCAGTGGCTGTGACAAGACGTGTTATGCTCTGCAATAAAAAAAAAATAAAATAAAAAACATTGGTACAACCAGTGTTCGAACTATGCCGATATTTTCAGGGGGTCCCTTTATTCCCTTGGGGGGGGTGCTTGCACTTGTCTCAGAGCGCGGCTCTCCATCGCGCGCTCACTTTGGATATGCAAATGCTTCCCGTTACACACGATTGCTATGTCAATAAACATCATTTTGACAATATTTTAGAGACCCCCCAACATTTCCCAAATCATGTTTTCAAGGGATCTCATGTCTGTTTCAGGGGATCTCGGATCCCCCGAGTACCCCTGTAGTTCGAACGGTGAGCAAGCCCATTCACTTTTTTATGCTGATAAGAGAATTAACAATGGTTTTTCATGTGACAAAAATGTGCGATTAAATTGCGATTAATCGCGAGTTAACTATGACAGTCGCGACATTAATCACGATTAAATATTTTAATCGCTTGACAGCACTAATTATATATATATATATATATATATATATATATATATACTCAGCAAAAATAAAAACTTGACACTCATTATTTTTCAAATAGTGTGTTTAGAAACTTTTCTTGAAAGAGTTCTTGTTGTGATTATGGTTGAATGCATTGTCAAGGGCATTACGTCACACATTCATTCTACTGGTCGGGCCTACGTAGCACGTGCGAGAGCACTGCACGCTAAAATCACGTTTCCACGTGACACAAGTGACGTGACCTATTGATACACGTGCAATTTATCTCACAGTAGCAGAGTAGAGTGTCATCTCAGAAAAACAAGGTTTTATGGTTAATTATTCGTTAATTTGCAATGCCACGACTGTCAAACATTCAGCGTGAACGTGCCATTGGCATGCTGAATACAGGAACATCCGTCACTGACATTGCGAGGGTTATGGGATGCAGTCGACAGACCATCCATAATCTCCAGACACGTCTCCATCAAACTGGCACCACAGGAACCACTGGAACCCTCCACAGAACTTGCAGGAGCTTGGTGCCATGTTGGTACAAATATGGCGGCGCATTCCCCAAGCTGTGTTCAGACGCATCATCCAATCCATGAGGAGATGTTGTATCGCAGTTGTGAACGCCCATGGAGGATACACCCGATATTGACATGATTTCATTAAGTTGTGACTCACAGTTTTTGATCATGGCATTTCCGGTGGAACCGATTCCATGACAAACATGATCTGTATGCTATAGCATCTTTAATGACAAGATAATTGAATACAATCGTTATTTCAAACCTATTTTCCAAAATGTTCAAATTATTGACTTTGAAACGAGTGTAAAGTTTTTATTTTTGTTGAGTATATATATATATATATATATATATATATATATATATATATATATATATATATACAGTGATATGCAAAGGTTTGGGCACCCCTGGTGAAAATTGCTGTTACTGTGAACAGTTAAGCAAGTTGAAGATGAGATGATCTTCAAAAGGCATAAAGTTAAAGATCACTCATTCCCTTTATATTTTAAGCAAAAACAATTTTTTTTAATTTTCATCTTTTACATTTTCAAAATGACAAAAAAGGAAAAGGGCCCGAAGCAAAAGTTTGGGCACCCTGCATGGTTAGTACCTAGTAACATCCCCTTTGGCAAGTATCACAGCTTGTAAACACTTTTTGTAGCCAGCTAATAATCTTTCAGTTCTTACCTGGGGGATTTTCACACATTCGTCCTTGCAAAAGGCTTCCAGTTCTACAAGTTTTTTGGGCTGTCTTGCATGCACTGCTCTTTTGAGATCCATCCACAGATTTTCAATGATGTTTAGGTCAGGGGACTGTGAGGGCCAGGGCAAAACCTTCAGCTTGTGCCTCTTGAGGTATTCCATTGTAGATTTTGAGGTGTGTTTTGGATCATCGTTTTATTGTAGGACCCATCCTCTTTTAACTTCAACTTTTGTACAGATGGTGTGATGTTTGCTTCCAGAGTTTGCTGGTATTTATTCGAATCCCTGCTTCCCTCGACCAATGAAATGTGCCCTGTGCCACTGGCTGCAACTCAACCCCAAAAAATGATTGATCCACAGCCATGCTTCAGAGTTGGAGAGGTGTTCTTTTCCTGGAATTTGGCACCCTTTTTTCTCCAAACATACCTTTGCACATTGTGGCCAAAAAGTTCTATTTTGATTTCATCAGTCCACAGGACTTGTTTCCAAAATGCTTATTTAGATGTTCATTTGCAAACTTCAGATGCTGAATTTTGTGGCTAGGACGCAGGAACGGTTTTCTTCTGATGACTCTCCCATGAAGGTCATATTTGTTCAGGTGTCGCTGCATAGTAGAACAGTGCACCACCACTCCAGGGTCTGCTAAATCTTTCTGAAGGTCTTTTGCAGTCAAACAGGGGTTTTTATTTGCCTTTCTAGCAATCCAATGAGTCGAAGAAGAAACGTTTATTTGTCATATGCACACTTCAAGCACAGTGAAATTCATCCTCTGCATTTAACCCATCTGAAGCAGTGAACACACGCACCCAGAGCAGTGGGCAGCCACACAAGAGCACCCAGGGAGCAGTCAGTGGTCAGGTACCTTGCTCAAGAGCACTTCAGCCCAAGGCCACTCCACATTAACCTAACTGCATGTCTTTGGACTGTGGGGGAAACCGGAGCAAACCCATGCAGACACGGGGAGAACATGCAAACTCCACACAGAAAGGCCCTAGCCGGCCACTGGGTTTGAACCCGGAACCTTCTTGCTGTGAGGCGACCGTGCTAACCACTACACCACCGTGCCACCCGAGTAGTTCTTTCAGGAAGTTTTCTTCATCTTCCAGACCTCACCTTGATCTCCACTGTTTCTGTTAACTGCCATTTCTTAATAACATTACAATCTGAGGAAACAGCTACCTGAAAACACTTTGCTACATTCTTGTAGCTTCTCCTGCTTTGTGAGCATCAATTATTTTATTATTCAGAATGCGAGGGAGTTGCTTAGAGGAGCCCATGGCTGTTGATTTTAGGGGCAAGTTTGAGGAGCCAGAAAATTTATACAGCTTTGAAATCTGCATCATCTGACCTTTCCTCATGAAGAATTTGAACAAGCCACAGCTCATTAAGCTAATAAAGGTCTGGAACCTTAGTTAAAGTTACCTGAGAACTCAAATGTATTGGGGTGCCCAAACTTTCACATGGTGTTCCTTTTCTTTTTTCACTCTCCAATTGTACAAAACAAAAATAATACACAAATCTTGCAGAAAACACTGAAAAGAAATGTATCGTCTTTACCTTTATGCTTTTTGGTTCATCTTCTGCTCACTTAACTATTCACAGTAACAGACATTTTCAGTAAGGGTGCCCAAACTTTTGCATGCCACTGTGTGTATATATATATATATATATATATATATATATATATATATATATATATACACACACACAGTACTGTGCAAAAGCCTTAGGCACCCTATTTTTTCATACAAACTTTGTTTTGATTTATTTCATTTTAATTTAATTTAACTTTGTCTTTAAGCAATTTCTTTGTTTCTATTTTATGATTTCTACATTATCGAGTCAAAACATTACAAAAACATTTTAGAGTCCAAATGATCGTTTACCAGCATAAAATTAAATGTTACAGGAAAAAAAAAAAGTTTGTATCTGAGCAGCATATTACATAAGAGAGCACTTTTCAGATTAAAAAAGAAAACATAATGAAGGTTCCAGATTTTGCTGCAAAATGAAGAAGCGAGTGTGACAGTCAAAGTGTCCAGAAGAACTGTGACTGGTTCTGTAAGATGCTCAGTAAAACCTACAGCTCATTTCCTTATCAAACTGCACTCATTGTACCGGAGACTACCATTTTTATTTTTTTTTTAAAGCAAAGGGTCGTCTCACACCAAATATTGACTTTGTTTCATTTATTATGGCTTACTGCTTACAGTATTTTTTTAAATGTTGAAACATTTCAATTCATTACTTTTTTCATTTTTGGTCTACAGCATTTCTTTACATGCGCCTAAGACTTTTGCACAGTACTGTTTTTTTTTTCATCTCATCTCATTATCTCTAGCCGCTTTATCCTGTTCTACAGGGTCGCAGGCAAGCTGGAGCCTATCCCAGCTGACTACGGGCGAGAGGCGGGGTACACCCTGGACAAGTCGCCAGGTCATCACAGGGCTGACACATAGACACAGACAACCATTCACACTCACATTCACACCTACGGTCAATTTAGAGTCACCAGTTAACCCAACCTGCATGTCTTTGGACTGTGGGGGAAACCGGAGCACCCGGAGGAAACCCACGCGGACAACATGCAAACTCTGCACAGAAAGGCCCTCGTCGGCCACGGGGCTCGAACCCGGACCTTCTTGCTGTGAGGCGACAGCGCTAACCACTACACCACCGTGCCGCCCCTCACTTGAGTGTGTTTGGGTTATTGAATTTAAAGCTCATGAGGTCATTATGGACACCTTATTTAGATTAGTTCAGTACTCGATAATTTATCAACAGATAAAAACTTTTTTCTCCTAAAATGGCTGTGCTATACAGTTTTTAGGCTGTCTGCTGCAACAGGTTTTCAATGAATATACTCCATTTTGTGGATAGAAAAAACAACTCGAGGCACATCATCTGACCTCACCAAAAGCATCTTGAGATCTATACCAAGATTTAAAGTGTAAAAGACAGTTGGTGAAATTCTGAAAAACAAGACAACAAAAAATGCCCTTTGCACCATAAGTGTATGAAAGAGAACTGAATCATATGGTGTTTCATGCCACTTCCTAATCTGCTTCTGGCGAGCCTTGAAAGAATGATGATTATAATTTGAAATCCTTTACTCAGTAAGATGACTGAGTAAATGGTTCGGATCCACGTGCGCTCCAGTCCTCTGTACTTCAGCCAGGCAAGGCGCAGGTGTAACTCCAAAGCCACAAGAGGAACAGAAATGTTTCACAGAATCTCACAGAAAAATGGGGGAGTGAAAGCAATGTGGGGGAACTCCATTTCAAATAAATAAATAAATAAATAAATAAATAAATAACCGACAAGAACAACTTAGCACCTGCTGGTGTTTGACAATTTATTGGCCTCACTGGGGATTTGACATAGTTGTCCAGGCTCATAATTGGTTCATATTGAGCACAAAGTGATTCTTTTCAGCCTTATCATGGAGCCTTTCTGTTAGTAGTTTTAATCTGGACATTAAAGTAGCAGCAGGGACTCGGTATTCCTCAGTGACCTCCGGCTGGGTCTGTTTGTTTTGGTGCTTATCGTGTGTTGTCATGAATGGCTTTTTGACAGCAAGAGCTCAGGAATTGTTATTGCACAATTTGTCCATATGAACAGAGATTTACAGAAAGACACACACATGCACACACTGTTCGCTGATTAAAACGTTTTTTTTTTTCTCATGCACCATTTTCTAGCAACATTCTACATCCTAATAATGAGAAACCCAGCATAAATGTAGTGGAGATATCAAATTTCAGACTCAAAGTGCCAGAATGCAGTGCAGATATAGAACATAATTACATTAAGTTAAGGCTGAGACTGCTAGCAATCAGTAAGCTTTGGTGTTGACAGTATGAGCATGAAAGTTGAAGGGAGTAAGTAAGCTGGACCGACTCATGCTAAGGTCACACATAGCTGGTTGAGCCGTGAGAGCCGTGGCTGGGGGTACCGATTTTGGAAGTGATCAATGGCATATACTGTATTTGGGCGGAGTAAATATGCAAATGAAGCCAAAGTAGTTGTGACGGAAGATGCCAGTAAAACCAATGGGAATGGCAACAGAGGCATATAGCGACGTATGGCCTTACAGCAATGACAGCAGTGTGTACGGTTTTCACGAATGCAGTACGGCATAGCCACGGCAAGATGAAATAAGCCACGCCCCCAAGGCAAACTTTTTACTTTCTGCAGAATGTTGTTCCATTAATATTTTGAGCTCGATGGTTGCGTGATGGGGGCGGCACGGTGGTGTAGTGGTTAGCGCTGTCGCCTCACAGCAAGAAGGTCTGGGTTCGAGCCCCGTGGCCGACGAGGGCCTTTCTGTGCGGAGTTTGCATGTTCTCCGCGTGGGTTTCCTCCAGGTGCTCCGGTTTCCCCCACAGTCCAAAGACATGCAGGTTAGGTTAACTGGTGACTCTAAATTGACCGTAGGTGTGAATGGTTGTCTGTGTCTATGTGTCGGCCCTGTGATGACCTGGCGACTTGTCCAGGGTGTACCCCCCCTCTCGCCCGTAGTCAGCTGGGATAGGCTCCAGCTTGCCTGCGACCCTGTAGAACAGGATAAAGCGGCTACAGATAATGAGGTTGTGACAGAATGCTATAGTAACCCCCGGTAGCCCAGGTAAGCCTCACGGATGCCTTCATGGTTGCGATGGATGAATTCATCCAGTGCTTGACCCACGGCAATTTTCAACAGGATGAAACTTTCTAGGGGTGGAAGTCAAACCCTCCTGGTTGTCAAGGTAGATCCCTGGCTCTCACGTATTCCAACAGAAGGGCGCAGAACATGTAGGCTCAAAATCATCTACCAGTGATTCCAACTATGAGAGACCTTAGCTTAAAGGTCTGTTGCATCACTCTCTTTTGATAGAGAGGAGGTGAAAGCTAAATCGCTCTGGTGCCACTATCAGCAGGTTATCAAATGGCATTGTTGGTAATAAGTTTGAACTAAAAAGATGAAACTAATAAATGCTGGATTACATAGTGTCCATGAGGCCACAGTATGATGTAGATCAATGCAATACAACATGTCTTAAAGGGGGTGGCATGGTGGTTAACACTGCCACCTCACAGGAAGAAGGTCCTGGGTTCGAGCCCAATAGTCGATGAGGGACTTTCTGTGTGGAGTTTGTATGTTCTCCCTGTGTGTGCATGGGTTTCCTCCGGGTGCTCCGGTTTCCCCCACAGTCCAAAGGCATGCAGGTTAGGCTAATTGGAGGTTCTAAATTGACCGTAGGTGTGAATGTGAATGGTTGTGTATCTCTATGTGTCAGCCCTGCAATGACCTGGTGACTTGTCCAGGGTGTACCCACCTCTCATCCATAGTCAGCTGGGATAGGCTCCAGCTTGCCTGCAACCCTGCACAGGATAAGTGGTTATGGATAATAGATTGATGGATGTCTTAAAGGGGAAATATTAAGAAAACCTCACTTTTTCAGTGCTTGTGCATGTTCGTTTGGGTTTCTGGAGTGCCTACCAATCCACAAACTCTGAAATAAGAAACACAGTCACTTTCTTTTGTGCTGCCTATTTCAGAAAACATGTCCTTCAACAAGCTGTTCAGATTCAGCTCTTCTTTCGATGTCACAAGGGGAGATCATTAGAATTATACCACCCCCTCATCTGAATATCTCCACACACAGCTTGAGAACTCATCTCATCTCATTATCTGTAGCCGCTTTATCCTGTCCTACAGGGTCGCAGGCAAGCTGGAGCCTATCCCAGCTGACTACAGGCGAAAGGCGGGGTACACCCTGGACAAGTCGCCAGGTCATCACAGGGCTGACACATAGACACAGACAACCATTCACACTCACATTCACACCTACGGTCAATTTAGAGTCACCAGTTAACCTAACCTGCATGTCTTTGGACTGTGGGGGAAACCGGAGCACCCGGAGGAAACCCACGTGGACAACATGCAAACTCCACACAGAAAGGCCCTCGCCGGCCACGGGGCTCGAACCCGGACCTTCTTGCTGTGAGGCGACAGCGCTAACCACTACACCACCGTGCCGCCCAGCTTGAGAACTATCTTTAGAAATGAATATTCATGAAGAAAGTGCTTCCTGATTGGCTGACGGAAAAGGAGGTGGAGTGAGCAGTGGCTCATTACAATTTAAAGGAACAGGCACTCAAATGAGCCATTTTGAACAAGGCTGTTTAAACAAGGTGAGAAGGGAGCTGTGGTGCTTTATCCTTGTGGTATTTTGACCAAAGCCTGTCACAGCCATTTCATTGAGACCTCAGGGAAGCATGTCAACCTGTGGAAAAGGGGTATAATACGTCACCTTTAAGATTAATCCAAACAACTGCATTGCGACTCCCCCAAGCTATGTAGGTTTTGCTCTTACAAAAGTTCAGCAAGATATATTTTTGTTGCAAATAAATAATTCATTGATCGATGGTTTTAATAATTCACTCCCGAAAACATTTTGCTTTGTGTTAAACCTCCTTGGGGTTATTCATTTTCATCCATACGTTCTCACATAGTTCCAGAAATTCACCTCTAGCTACATTCCTGCTGTAATGAATTGCTTAATTAAGCATCTAAAATATATATCATGAATGAAAAAAAAATCCCATCCAGGTCAGAAAAGATAACAAAAAATAAAAAATGAGTGAAATTTATTTCAAATTACTTCAGAGTTCTGGATCTGGTTGAATGAATGGGAAAAGGGTAGAGATGTGTGTGGTATATAATATTTGAGTTAGGAGACCAAGATAAATGGTTTAACGACAGCAATAAATCTATCTTCAGTTTTGATGTGTTCTTGAAAGAAACGTCTTATTTGTTTTCAGAGGATTCCTCGGTGAAATTGCACAAGCAGCTCACCCGCTGTTATTATTCATCATGTGTTTCCTAATCAGCGCTGCTCTGATGACTGCTTCAGCATAATCAATCTAAAGGTGTCATGTTCCTGTTTCCATCGTTTATGAGCTCACTTTGCAAGAGTTAGCCATGAGTGCGTCGAAGGAGATGGAGATCCAGAGTGATGTCTATGCACATGGGTGCTGGTCATTTTCATGGCTTGTTTGCTTTGCTTTGCTTTTCCCTCTAAAGCTGTGAGCCTCATTTCTCCTAGTGCAGGCTATCATGCCATGGCATGGCTTGTTGCTATTCTTTAAAGATCAGATGCATCATTGCAGGCTTAGTCACTTTATTTGAAGTGTCATTATGCCGAGACTTTGTCACATAAGGTTTCATCCATTAGCTGGATAGTGAATGATGCAATTTGCTGGATTTTGTTACACTGCAGTTTGACTCAACGCTATCTAAAGATTTTCATTCGAATTCAACTCACACGGCTTTGAATTTGGGCAGGTTTAGTGATATAACCTTTTAAGCAACATCGTTCATGTGAAATACAATGAAACGGTTGCACAAGTTTTGTGTGAGGTTGACAGCTGAACTACATTTGGCCTTCAATGCACTTGTCATAGGCATAACTCAGCATAATTTGTCTAAACCAAATATAAACCCAGAACCATCCGTTCTATGTGTTTTCAAAAGTAATTAATTAATCTGTATGCTGATACTGCTGAACTGACAAATACTGGTGTGTATTTAGGGCGGTACGGTGGTGTAGTGGTTAGCACTGTTACTTCACAGCAAGAAGGTCCTAGGTTCAAGCCCAGTGGCCGACGGAGGCCTTTCTGTGTGGGTTTCCCCCCACAGTTTAAAGACATATGGTTAGGTTAACATGGGGCAGCCATGGCCTGAAGGTTGGGTTGAAGCATAGCTGCTTGTGTGTGTTTATTGCTTCAGTTAAGGGTTAAATGCAGAGGAGGAATTTCACTGTGCTTCAGTCTGTGCTTGAGTGTACGTGTGATAAATAAAGGCTTCTTGGTTGGTACAGGGGCCCTTTGTGCACTTAAAAAGTCTTAATTTGCTTAAAATTACTGTACATTCATTTCGCCCTCTCTGGTCTTAGTCAGACTTACTACATCCATCCATTTTGGCATATCATATGGCTGCTCTGACGGCTTCAGCCATCAAAGTGTCTAGGGAACATTACAGTAGTGGTTTCCCGTTGCCTTCTACTGGATTACTATAGAGGTTTTCTTCTCTCAACCATTCACATTCACACTTATGGACAATTTAGAGCCACCAATTAACCTAACCTGCATGTCTTTGGACTGTTGGGGAAACCGGAGCACCCGGAGGAAACCCACACAGACACAAGGAGAACATGCAAACTCCACACAGAAAGACCCCTGTTGGCCACTGGGCTTGAACCCAGAACCTTCTTGCTGTGAGGCAGCAGTGCTAACCACGACACCACCATGCCGCCAGACTAAGTACAAGTATATACTAAATAAGATGCCTTAAGAGCATCGTCAACCTCATGTTTTGAGACGAGCTAAAATGCAAAAACTACAGAAAAACACACCAGCAAGCCTCTGTTCGTCCACTAGCTCAACAGGATAGATGATATAAAAATCCATAGATAAAATACACACAAAGAAAGCAAAAGCTATGACTAACTTCCTTTTTGGTGACATAATCAAGTCTTGAATGCATAAAGTATTGGGGAAAAAAACAAAACATCCATCCATCATCTGTAGCCACTTATCCTGTACAGGGTCACAGGCAAGCTGGAGCCTATCCCAGCTGACTACGGGCGAAAGGCGGGGTACACCCTGGACAAGTCGCCAGGTCATCACAGGGCTGACACATAGACACAGACAACCATTCACACCCACATTCACACCTACGGTCAATTTAGAGTCACCAGTTAACCTAACCTGCATGTCTTTGGACTGTGGGGGAAACCGGAGCACCTGGAGGAAACCCACACAGAGAACATGCAAACTCCACACAGAAAGGCCCTCCTCAGGCACTGGGCTTGAACCCAGGACCTTCTTGCTATGAGGCAACAGTGCTAACCACTACACCACCGTGCCGCCACAAAGCAAAACATAAAACGCCTTTTAACCACTAGCCTTACACACACCAAAAGCAAATCGACTTGCTTTTGTCTGGGTTTGAAATGCAGATATTTACATTACATTACAGGCATTTAGCAGATGCTCTTATCCAGAGCGACGTACAACATACCCAGAGCAGCCTGGGGAGCAGTTGGGGGTTCGGTGCCTTGCTGGAGGGCATTTCAGCCGTTCCTGCTGGTCCAGGGAATCAAACTGGCGACCTTTTGGTCCCAAAGCTGCTTATTTAACCATTAGGTAAAAATGCACATCACTCAAACACATTCATAACTGGGATAAATCACCTGTCATTCTCAAGCTTTACTCCAAATTAGAAAACTAATAAATGTCATGGCGGCACGGTGGTGTAGTGGTTAGCCGACGAGCGCCTTTCTGTGCGGAGTTTGCATGTTGTCCCCGTGTCCGCGTGGGTTTCCTCCGGGTGCTCCGGTTTCCCCCACAGTCCAAAGACATGCAGGTTAGGTTAACTGGTGACTCTAAATTGACCGTAGGTGTGAATGTGAGTGTGAATGGTTTTCTGTGTCTATGTGTCAGCCCTGTGATGACCTGGCGACTTGTCCAGGGTGTACCCCGCCTTTCACCCGTAGTCAGCTGGGATAGGCTCCAGCTCGCCTGCGACCCTGTAGAAGGATAAAGCGGTTAGAGATAATGAGATGAGATGTCGGAAGAAAAAAAAAGTCTCCTGATTGGCTGCAATTCCTGCCAGTCACCATGTCGTAGACTTCTTTCATGCTTTAGGATTTTCAGGATAACTCAAACATGATACATACTTCTCCTAAAATCTATGATTTAAAGGTAATGTTCAGATGTAACCAACCTGCTGCTCGAAACAACAACAACAAAAAGTCGTAAAATGTATTACTATACATTTCATTTAAGGATACCTGGAGACACCCTGGGTAAGGGAAGTGGGTTATAATATTATATGATAGCTCAACATTGTTTGACCTACGATTTAACTGACTGTTACACTGCTCTTGGGGTTTTATTTTACGACAAGTGCTTTCCTGGGCCTCATAAGTGCAGTGAAGCCGAAAAAGGTTTGTTGAGTTAACGGACTGAATTGGATTGACAGGACCAGGCCATGTCACTGAGGCTTTTACAGAATGGTAAGATTTGATATTGGAATTGCTGGAGGATGGTGTACCTAAGAGCAGCTCAGTGTTTACTGACTTAAATGGATGTAAGTCTCAAGTCCAGCTTTTGCTTCCAACTTTTAAGGGACTCTACTTGCCAAAGAGATTTTATGAGCTTGGAGCTTTTATTATTTTGACAGCTAACAATTTTTTTTGGAAGAGATTTCATGATCGAGCCTGTCATTCTTGAGGAGCCACTTCACTCAAGGGCCATCATATAGGGGGGAAAGAACATTAACTACATCTCAAAGCCATGCGACGACATTAAGACGCTGAATTATGAATGGGATTGAAGGCAGTAATGGATCTTTTCCAAATGGAGTTTATATCGCCTTTTTTTTTTTTAGCCTATATGGCTAAAACTTGCTCCCTCATGCATTTCCACTAATATAAAATGGGGTCAGGATCCTATTTTAGACACAATGTTAATATTTATAAGTGAGCGTCATTGCTGAGTGGCAAGGACAACTTTTGGCTGCCATACCAGAGCAAATATAGACTCGCTTGTTAATTGCTTCACTTCACAAATGGTGGAACAGCTGCAGCAGTGACTGTAAACATCCAAAAAAAAAAAAAAAAAACCAACAACAACAAAACACTCTTTTTAAAAAAAAAGGCCTTTGAACAGAAAGTGACACTCAGTACAAAGTGGAAAGAGTGGAAAGGATACAAAACACACTTGCTTGACTAAAAGCAGTGCTAATGTAGTAATAATTCACTTATTTAAAAGTTAGTCATCAAGTAAGAGGAAATAAACCTGGTGAAAATCTACTTCGATAATAATTTTGATATAATGTTGACTAACCAAGTGAGCTATGCTAAAGTGAACACCGTCAGTATTTGAAGAAAGGAAATGCTAGCAGGCTAGCGAACCTAGCAAACTTAGTCAGATGTTTGTTGAGGTTTTAGTAGCTTGCTAGGGTAAATGGTTAGCTAATTATGCTAACACATTCATATTTTAGTTCCATAGACAGATGTCTATTACATATTTAACAGTTATTCCATGAAATCGAGTCGTACATGAGCTGATAGCCGATGAGGTGCATAGCGCCGAGTTGGCTATAAGCCATGTACGATGAGATTGAGTGGAATAACTGTTTCATTCTATCCACATTCACTGGATTTTGAGAAACAAATTTATTTTTTGCAAATTTGTAAAATAAAAACTTTACACAAAACGTCTGACAAAATAATTTCTGCTTAGAACTTAAACAAACCGACAAAATAACAGGAGCAATTTGTGAAAAATGTGACAATAATAATTCTTGAAAAATTAAAAAAATGATACATTCTTACCATCAAATACTTTTTATTCCATATTTTGTTGCTTTTTTTTAGTATTTTTGGGGTTTTGTTTTCGAGTAGTGTTTTTATTTCGTTCTTGGTTGGTTCAGCAACACGTGCCGCCATTTTGTTTTTCTCGACTCACAGTATATGAGCTGATATCCTTGTAGTAGAGTAGCCAATCAGAATGCACAACTGCTCAGATCCAGTGAATGTGGATAGAATAACATTTATTACCTCATGTCAAGGGTTGGGATATATTCGGCAGCAGGAGAACTGTCAGTTCTCAAAGTTGATGTGTTGGAAGCAGGAAAAATGGGCAAGCGTAAGGATTTGAGCGACTCTGACAAGGGCCAAAATGGCATGTCTTGTCGGGTGTTCCTGATATGCAGTGGTTAGTGATGAAAACAGAAAGGTGTCAGGATTAACTTTTTCAGCAGTTTGTGCTTCAGTAGCTCTTGTGTGGGATTGAACCGTATGGGCTAGCCTTCATGCCCCATGCGAATCAGTGAGCCTTCGACACCCATGACCCTGTCGCTGGTTCACCGGTTGTCCTTCTTTGGACCACTTTTGGTAGGTATTAACCACTGCATACCAGGAACACCACACAAGATATGCATCACTTCACATGCTCAAGTTCTCATGACATATAGTAAATACATTGATTTGTTTGGTACTTGACCAGAGAGCACTCCTGGAATGAGGAGCAAAAGAGAAAATGCCATTTTAATGAGTCAAGTGTGGACTGCCCTAGTAATACCTGGCTAAACATTACCATTTGCATTGTGTCTTAATGATTCGATTGTTTTTGTAACTGAGTAGTCACCCTGCGTGGGTGAAGCCTAGGCATCTCAGTGGTACAGGCCCTGCTGTTGCTAGGGAAGGGATGTTTGATGTCCTCAACAGAAGCTGCTCGGGGCACGTTGTGTGGGTGTGCTAGATACAGCAAGCGCTGGTATTGTGCAGCTCTGAGTCTGTAGCACAGGGTCATGCTCATGCTTTTTTCCTCACTAAAGCTGGAGACAAGCTCTGGGCACTGCTGTTGCAGCAGTGTTGCTGATAACGTGTATCAGCTTTGAATTCCCTCACATTTATTTTACAAAACTGAAGCAACTGGGGCCCAGGGTTGCTGGCTTTGCAATTTATGTACTGGGTGCAAAAAATGTGCTTGGGGTCTGATCAACAATAAAGTGATGCAAGTGATGAGAGACAAGTTTCAGTTTCCTGATGATACTGCAGTGTTATCTGTCACACAAGTGCAGTTACAAAGTTAGAAGGCTTCATCTTTTGGTAATGGGTTTATTTGACATGCAAATGAGCACGGAGCGATCGTAGACATTTAAAAGTATTCCAAGCCCAGTAAGCAATCAGTACCATATTTTTTTTAGCAAACTTGAAGAGGAACATAATGTGGATTAGCAGTCTGCTTGTTGTGGCACTTTTTTAATTTTGAAGTTTAGATTCTTCTTCATTTTTTACCTCACCCGCGATGGAGTAAGTGGGGCAAAGTATTGTAATCAGTGTGGTTTGTTTGTTTGTTAACAATTTAGCATCTAGATGGTTGACTTCAAATTTTCAGGGTAGGTGGGCAACGGTCCATAGATTACCTGATTAAATTTTGGGGGTAATCGGGTCAAGGTCACCAGAAAGGTCAACCTTTTGGTCAAAATAACACATGTTCCATTATAACTCAAAAATGGTTGCCAATAGACAAATGTTTACTATTATGAGCATATAGGAACTCCCATATGGCCTTTCATTTGGCACCATGATCTTTGACCTTGTAAGGCCAAACTCATGGTCACAGATTTTCAGAGGGCTGTAACTTGATAACAGTTGATGGTAGACATATTTACCATAATCAACTTATAGGAAGTACCATATGGGCTTTCATTTGGCACCATGAGCTTTGACCATGCGTGACCATGAAAGGTCAAACTGAAGCTCATGGATTTTCAAAGGGCTATAACTTTTAAATGGTTCATGATAGTCAGATAGCCATTACCAACATATAAGAAGTCCCATATGGACTTTCAGTTGCCACCATGAGCTTTGACCTTGAATGACTTTGAAATGTCAAACTCAAGGTCATGGATTTTTATAGGACTTTAACCTGACAGCTGATGATTTTTCCCTCCGTGCTTCCACGGAAGGCAGTCGCGTTTTTCTGCTCTCCCTCTCCCTCCTTTTTTCCCTGCTTGTGCTTCTGTGTCTTGTCTCGTCTGCTGTACTTTTTGAAGAGACTCTTCCTGCATTACTTTCTAAACTAAAAAAAACATGGAATTGATAAACTGGTCTCCTAACAAAATTGACACAGTTTTCTCGACGAGAAATTTGGGTTCGGGGGAACCCGTCTGTCCTGCCGGAACGTTTGCGGCTGGTTACACGATGGACGCGTGGGAGCGGTGGTGAGTCGTGTGCCTGGCGATTCTTTCTGTGGAGGACATTGAAGATATCTACCTATTCGGAACCATGATTACAGGACTTTTGCTGATTAGATTAGGCATTTTCCCTGGTATATCGAGGAAATCAGACAACGGTGACAGCTGTTCAAAGCCCCACAAAGCTGCCCGATATGATTGGAGTGGTGGGCAAAGCTGTTGGCACTCAGACTGTGGACATTCAGAACTTTAACCACAAAATGGTTGTTATCTCGGAGCAGCTTTCAGCTTTGTAAGGAATAGGTTTTTCGGAGATCAATTTGAATAGAATGGACAGATATGGATGAGCAGTGTGGACGTGCAAAGACTGCGTCTGGAAAGACCAAACAATTCATATCTTATCGACATTTGGCGCCCCGAGACAGCACTGGCCTTGGTTTAGGCCGTTGCTAAGGCAACATTTCCCCCTGAAGGTCACTGCCGGGAGACACTCTCGCCCTCGCATTCCTTCTCTAAATCTCCGCGGTTGCCATTTTTACCCCCAGTGTGACAAGCGGGTGTGTGACCAGCCCCTTCATGGCTGCAAGAGCGGACGGCTGCTTGCTTGCGCTGGATTACCTCCTCCCCTACCCCCCCTTACCCCTTACCCCTGATTCCCCCCCTCAAGTCCTGTGTTTAAAGTGTACTTGTGTTGTTGTGTGCTTATGTGCAAAAGGTTTTTAAATGTTCCCACACTGTACTCCTGACAGGAGCATAGTGGGGGGGGGGGGGGGGGTGTTCTTTTTTTTCCTTATCTCTCCTCATGTTGTGTTTCCTTTTTATCTTTATCCCTGTCTTCCTGTCCTGTCTACCCTATGTCAATTGTATGTTGTATATGTACGGACAGGTTGACGGCTAATTTTGCTGGTACATGTGACTAGTGACAATAAAGGGCATCATCATCATGATTGAGAAATATTACCATTATCAACATATAAGTATAAAATAAGTGCTGCCAGGTGAGGTTTATTTTGCCTGGCAACACTTGTTGTGCCATTTTTTAAATATTGAGTCGAAGAAAACGTGCATTTCACCATTCAGAAATGTTTTTGGGGAGATGGGGTAGAATTGGAAAATTTGCAATATGTGAATATATTTATTTTCAATCGTGACCTTCATTACCTCTGCCAACTTTGTTGTTTGGTTGTCTGTTTCTATTGTAACTAAAAAAAATAGTGAACAGATTTTGATGAACTTTTGAGAATAGGTGGGCCATGGGCCAAGGAACAGTTTATTCAATTTTGATGCAAATCTGAATATGTCTGTGGATCCAGGATTTTTTTGTCTGTTTCAAATATAACTCAAAAAGTAGTGAACAGATTTGGATGAAATTTGGTGGACAGCTTTAGTATTATCCTAGTTTCAAGTGATATGATTTTGATGTTGATAATATGTAGCTTGGTGGAGATATGCACTCTACTGTATGCCTTTCTAGTCCAAATATTTCATAACAGGGTTGAGTGAATGGTGTTGAACACTAAACCATTTTTTTCAATAACATATGAATGACTCATGAAAAAGGATGATTCAGTCATAAGCTATTCAGTGGATTCACACATTAATGCAAAACATGATTTTTGAAGTATTTTTTTAGAATTATATTTCAGGGATGTGTAGTTATAGTGAACTGTGAACTGGAACAGACACAAATGCTGCTTTATTAATACTTTATTTATCTGAAACATAAACCCAGGTTGCTTTGAAGGACACTTTTCCGATGTTTAATGTATTTTACCTTCACTTGACATACATATTTGTAAATGTAATACAATTTCAGTGGGATTAATGACACAGCAGTCATGGATTCACCTGCATCTCTGGTGCGTTTCAGGGTTTGACGCCTACTTTACATCCCGTACGCTGGAGAACAACAGAAGGAACGTGTGGTTTGCAGAGTACTGGGAGGAGAACTTTGACTGCAAGCTCATGAGCTCCTCCAAGAAAGAAGACACTAGTAGAAAGTGCACAGGTATGATACATATTGCTCACTCTGTATACAGTAGGACTAAGGTGTTATTGATTGATTGGGTCAAAATGGAAACGAGACCCAGATTTTTTGTGTTTCTCATATGGTAGTAGATCCACCATGATCAGATTTAGGGACTTTTCATTTCTGGCATTGCTCGTTGTTGCTATGGCAGCAATTATTCTGGAAATGTTAACTGTCTCTGTTTTCAAGTATTTTTTTTTTTTACAAACACCTTTGGGCCCCAGGATCCATGCATACTAATTAAATTAAATTAAATTATTGCCTACCCATGCAAAAATTATTTTCAGTGTAAAATATAAAATGGAATTTACTTCCTGTTATATCTCAGTCAAGTTGATGCTCTGCAAAAGTTCTACTCCACTCTCTCTCTGGCCATGTCGATCTCCAGAACATGGCTTGACGGTATGCTCCAAACTCAGATGAAGTTCAGTCAACATCCCTTGTGCTCAATCAAATCCTCCACAATATCATACATGTCCACACTCTTAGCTCTGGCATTTACAAAAAAAAGAGTCTCTCCTGTTCCAAGCTGCTCCTCGGGAGGGACTACCTGATGAAATCGGAATACTTAACAGTCTAACACATCACTGGCCAAATATTACTATGTCTGACCTTGCATTTTTTAAAAATAAAATTCACATTTTTATTTATTATTGGGATATAGCCATTTTGTATCTTTAATGTTGTGTAAAAAAAATAAAATAAAATAAACCGAAAAGAAAAAAGCATGCCAAATTGTTGGCTCTATTGGTGGGCAAGGGTGTAAACACAGACAGATGCCTCTTACACATTTAACAGTGATTCCATGAAATCTCATCGTACATGAGCTGATAGCTGACGAGGCGCATAGCACTGAGTTGGCTATAAGCCATGTACGGTGAGATTGAGCAGAATAAAAGCTTTATTATGTCCACATTCACTGGAGTTTGAGAAACACGGCATTTTTATTTTTTGCAAATTTGATAAAAAAGAAATAAATAAAAAGAAAGGCGGCACGGTGGTGTAGTGGTTAGTGCTGTCGCCTCACAGCAAGAAGGTCCGGGTTCGAGCCCCGTGGCCGGCGAGGGCCTTTCTGTGCGGAGTTTGCATGTTCTCCCCGTGTCCGTGTGGGTTTCCTCCGGGTGCTCCGGTTTCCCCCACAGTCCAAAGACATGCAGGTTAGGTTAACTGGTGACTCTAAATTGACCGTAGGTGTGAATGGTTGTCTGTGTCTATGTGTCAGCCCTGTGATGACCTGGCGACTTGTCCAGGGTGTACCCCACCTTTCGCCTGTAGTCAGCTGGGATAGGCTCCAGCTTGCCTGCGACCCTGTAGAACAAGATAAAGCAGCTAGAGATAATGAGATGAGATAAAAAGAAAATAAATAAAAAATAAACTTTATACAAAACGTCCGACAACATAATTTCTGCTTAGGCAGAGTTCTTAAAAACCTATCGATGGCTGCACAAATTGACTTTAGTGCTTTTTTTTTTTTTGTAGAAAGTGCTGTCTTGATGTTGTGCCAAGGTATAGAATAGCTTTAGACCTTTTTTTTAAATTCTTCCTTAGACATTTCAGTTCTGTAATTTTCAAACTTCTTTGAGCTTTTGAACCAGTCTAAAAAAAAAATCAACAAATTTTAATGCTTAAAGATGAAGAATGTAAAAAAAAACGGTGAAATGACAGTAGCAATTTGTGAAAAATGCTGGAATAATAATTCTCGAAAAATAAAAAAAGATATGTTCTTACCATCAAATAATTTCATTCCATATTTTGTTGCTTTTTTATATTTTTAGGGGTTTTGTTTTCGAGTAGAGTTTTTATTTCGTCCTCAGTTGGTTCAGCAACATGCTCCGCCATTTTGTTTTTCTCGACTCACGGCATATGAGCTGATAGCCTAGTAGTAGAGTGGCCAATCAGAACACACGATTGCTCATATACAGTGAATGTGAATACAATAAAAACTGATATAAGGGGTTCAATAATAAAGAAACCAGACACCATGACCATCTTGGTTTTGGTCAAGAAGGATTTATTGGGTGGTAGACTCTGGTGAGACGAGAGAATCCAGTGAGAGGATCCGGATTTTATCCTGGGAACATTGGGTATGAGGTGGGAATACATTTTGATTGGAACACCAGTCCACTGAAGGGGACCATGTACACAAACATTCACAATCCTATTCACATTGAGGGCCAGTTTAGCATAGACTATCCACCAGCATGTTTTTTTTTTCTTTGATGTGGAAGAAAACCAAAGAACCCAGAGGAAACCTACATGACACTATTGATGTGTCACAATTGATACTTTAACAGATAGAGTTGAACTCTTTTTTACATGAAGCAACATCAGTTAAACATCCTTTGATGTTTAAACATCCTTTGATTGATATATTTTTTGTATTTGTACACACTACCGTTCAAAAGTTTGGGGTCACCCAGACAATTTTGTGTTTTCCATGAAAAGCCACACTTTTATTTACCACCATAAGTTGTAAAATGAATAGAAAATATAGTCAAGACATTTTTCTGGCCATTTTGAGCATTTAATCGACCCCACAAATGTGATGCTCCAGAAACTCAATCTGCTCAAAGGAAGGTCAGTTTTATAGCTTCTCTAAAGAGCTAAACTGTTTTCAGCTGTGCTAACATGATTGTACAAGGGTTTTCTAATCATCCATTAGCCTTCTGAGGCAATGAGCAAACACATTGTACCATTAGAACACTGGAGTGAGAGTTGCTGGAAATGGGCCTCTATACACCTATGGAGATATTGCACCAAAAACCAGACATTTGCAGCTAGAATAGTCATTTACCACATTAGCAATGTATAGAGTGGATTTCTGATTAGTTTAAAGTGATCTTCATTGAAAAGAACAGTGCTTTTCTTTCAAAAATAAGGACATTTCAAAGTGACCCCAAACTTTTGAACGGTAGTGTGTGTGTGTGTATATATATATATATATATATATATATATATATATATATGGTTTACTTTCAGTAATACATGAGAAACTGGGAACCTGGTACACAACACGGAGATCCGCACCATGCTTCGCATCATTTCATTCCTGCCTGTCAACCCTGATAATTGTGTAAGAGGATGCAAGGCCCTTGAATGTTTCCAGCTTTTTGTCTCCCCATCAAAAAAGCATCAAAACCATGCAAGGTCCATTGCTTTTATCCTGCAAGAGATGCGTATTTGAATACAAAACAGCTCCATCTTTGAAATAAAGCCCTCAATTACATAATGAGTGCTGCTCAACCCATTGCTGCTATTTCGGGCTGACTGATTTCCACGAAACCCAGCATAGGACGAGTCTGACAGCATGATACACAGAGAGAATCTCAAGCGAAACTCAAGATTATTCATCACAGGCCTTGAAAAAAAAATACACAATGTAGACCAAGGTCGAAAGTCTTGGCTCAGTGTTAACAAACTACTGGCATGGTGGTGCGATGCATACTGTTGCCACCTCAAAGCTCCAGGGTCTCTGATTTGATCCTGATCTCAGGTGTCCATCTGTGTGGAGTTTCTCATGTTCTCCCAGTGCCTGTTTTGGGTTCTTCTCAGTTCTTCAGGCTTCTTCTTACCGCCAAAAAACATACCAGTAAGTGAATTAGCTACTCTACCTTACCCCTAGGTATGAATGCTTCCCATTCATTACATGATGTATTCCTGCTTCATGCCCAATGTTTCTGGGGTAGACTCTGGATCCACCAAGATCTCTGGATCCACCATGACCCTGACCAGGATAAATTGCTCACTGAAGGCTAATGAACCATGTATTTAAAAATGTGCAATATAATTGCAAATACAGTCGATTCGTCAAGTCCCCATTGCATGTATCACTAAAACCATATATTATTAGTATTTTTTAATCTAAATACAGTATTTTATTGTTTTAATCTATATTGTTTTGGAACTATTTTGAATGTGCTTGGAGGAAAATACTATATATGTTGGATATACTGTAATACTGTAGTCACTCTTTATAGGAACATCCAAGTCAAAACATTTCATTTTTTTGTATTTGTACTCTTTAATTTTTTGAACCTGGTAGATCTGGTCATCCATGTCACCATCACATGTGGTTCACTAAACAGAGTTTTCCTATCATTTTCATTTTCACCCAATTATGTTTCATAATTGGGTGGCACGGTGGTGTAGTGGTTAGCACTGTCGCCTCACAGCAAGAAGGTTCTGGGTTCGAGCCCAGCGGCTGGCAAGGGCCTTTCTGTGCGGAGTTTGCATGTTCTCCCCGTGTCCGCGTGGGTTTCCTCCGGGTGTTCCGGTTTCCCCCACAGTCCAAAGACATGCAGGTTAGGCTAATTGGTGGCTCTAAATTGACCGTAGGTGTGAGTGTGAATGGTTGTTTGTCTCTATGGCCCTGTCCACACGGCAATGGATTCAGATGAATCTGATAAAATTGTTTATCGTTTCGGCCTGTCATCCACACGGCACCGGCGTTTTGGGTGCCCCAAAATGAAATCTTTTGAGAACAGGTTCCAGAGTGAAAAAATCTGGCAATGGCGCCATTGTGAAGTCGTCTGGATGAGTAGAACGGATTTGTTTACGATGACGTCACAACCACATGACTGTCAGTGCTTCACGCCGGGTAGAAGTGTAATGAACTCAATGCGAGTTGTCAACAAATCCTATAACTTGGTTCATGAAACGCGCTTACAAAATATTTTCACTGTGAATATTTATTGTGTAATGGTGCAAAGTGAGAGAGAGAGAGAGAGAGAGAGAGAGAGAGAGAGAGAGAATAGCCCTTAGGGCAGAGTCTTTAGTCCAAACACTGCGGAAGCAGTACCAAACCGCGCACCGCCCATGCGCTTTCCAGAAACAAAAACAATCCCGCCAGCAAAAATAGGGAAAAAAAAGGAGCGATCTCACCTCTTCAGATGTTGGTTTAAGTCTGACAATACATTCCTCAAAAAGAGCGTAGAAGAACAAAGTAATCCATCAACGTGTAGCATTCAATTTATTCCGGACCATTACAGAATTCTGGAGGATATCAGAATGTTAGCGTACTGGCTTCCATCTACCCCCATTCATTCCTCTTTCCGCGTCTTTCGTTTTACGCTACTGATTAATAATCAAAACTTTATGTGGTTGATGCTACAGAAGAAGGGGTTTATGGGCATGTGTCTATTTCTTCTATTGTTCTGGTGTCTCTGATGGGACCGTCTTACAGCGCACATAGAGGTGTGGCATGTGTATTGCATCGTTTTCAGCAAGAGTTGCGTTGCCATATGTACCTGATATTTTACTGATCCGTTGCCCATGTGGACGCGATATTTAAAAAAAAAAAAATCTCGTTGCCGTTGTCGTGTGGATGTAGCCTATGTGTCAGCCCTGCGATGATCTGGCGACTTGTCCAGGGTGTACCCCACCTCTCGCCCATAGTCAGCTGGGATAGGCTCCAGCTAACCCATGACCCTGCACAGGATAAGCGGCTACAGATAATGGATGGATGTTTCATAATTCGCCTACTCTCATAAAAAACAAGACCAAATGGAAAAAAAAGGAAAGAAGACAAGATTAAATGTGCTACCATAATGACGTACTGTGGATACTGACATATGCCACAGGATCACGACTGTACTGTTATTAGCTCATATGGCTATAAGGCTGATGAGCTGTTGCCATGTGTTGGCGTCCATCCGTCGTCCACAGTTCAGTTAAATCGTATCTCCTTCGTCAATTCTCCACTGATTTCCATTCCAATTGTTTTGTTTGAAAGAACTCATCACGCCACACAAAACTTGGTTGTTGTTTTGTCAAATTATTTGCGAATAAGTTAGTAATTAGGCCAAATTAACAAATTTTCCAGGCCTCTCACTAGAATTGTATCTCCTCTCTCATTTCTCATCTGATTTCAGTTCTGCTCGATGTTTTGGGTAGATCTTCCCTTGAGGAACCAAATTTGGTCGTGGTTTTTTATTTATTTATTTATTTTTTATTTTCCTGTTGTAAACACTTTGTTTCCAACTTTGTTTATTTTCAGTTCAATCCTATCTCCTCCCTCAGTTCTCAATGGATTTCAGTTCTGATTGTTTCATTTGAAAGAAATAGTCCTTCTGTACAACACTTGGTCACTGCATTGTCAAATTTTTGCTAACGACCTGCTAATTAGGTTGACTTCACAAATTTTGGGACTTCTCATTAGAATTGTATCTCCTCTCGCAGTTCTCATCCGATTTCAGTTCTGATCGATGTTTTGGGTAGATCTTCCCTCGGGGAACAAAACTTGGTCATTTGTTTGTTGATTTTCTTCTTGTAAAGAATTTGTTTACAGTTTTGTTTACACCTTTGTTTATTTTCAGTTAAATCATGTCTCCTCCCTCTCTCAGTTCTCAATGGATTTCAGTTCTGATTGTTTTATTTGAAAGAACTCAACCTTCTGCCCAAAACTTGGTCATTGTATTGTCAATTTTTTTTTTGCTAACAAATTAGTAATTAGGTCAACTTAACACATTTTCTTCTGACTAGAATTGTATCTCCTCTCTCATTTATCATGCAAATTCAGTTCTGATTGATGATCTGGGTACTGTAGATCTTCCCTCAGGGAACAAAATTTAGTCCTTTATTGATTTTCCTGTTGTAAACAGTTTGTTGTGGAGGTTGGTCCTCTCTCTCTCTCACATTGTCACATTTCAGTTCTGTTTGATGTTTTGGTAGTCGTAGTTGTTTTGATGGCAGGCCAGATGAGTGACTACGTCCTTGATGTTCTGGTATAAGTTCAAAAAGCAGTGATGCTGCTATCATGTTTGGCACCAACATTGGGGTTCAAAACGAAACCTAGAATCTGATCATGCATGTGCAATTACATTAAGGAAATATAGGGATAGTTTGTATTGTTGTCTGATTTGGGAAAATCTGGACATGTCCATCCCATGCCCTGTGAATGAGGTGGAGTCAATTATGGTTGTGTTGACAGTTCTCTATCCTTAAAAATACTAGAAAGCAACTGCTAAAATAATAGTACAATAAAATGCTGCATTGTTTTTCACTTGCTCAGCAATCTTCTGATCAGAATCATGAGTTAAATAAAATGAGCAGATGTATTTAAGGGGAAGCCGTGGCCTCAAGGTTAGAGAAGCAGCTTTGGGACCAAAAGGTTGCCAGTTTGATTCCCTCGACCAGCAGAAATGGATGAAGTGCCCTTGAGCAAGGCACCTCACCCCCAAATGCTCTCTGGGTATGTTGTACGGTATGCTGCTCTGGATAAGAGTGTCTGCTAAAGTAATCTCATCTCATCTCATTATCTGTAGCCGCTTTATCCTGTCCTACAGGGTCGCAGGCAAGCTGGAGCCTATCCCAGCTGACTACGGGCGAAAGGCGGGGTACACCCTGGACAAGTCGCCAGGTCATCACATAGACACAGACAACCATTCACACTCACGGTCAATTTAGAGTCACCAGTTAACCTAACCTGCATGTCTTTGGACTGTGGGGGAAACCGGAGCACCCAGAGGAAACCCACGCGGACACGGGGAGAACATGCAAACTCCGCACAGAAAGGCCCTCGCCGGCCACGGGGCTCGAACCCGGACCTTCTTGCTGTGAGGCGACAGCGCTAACCACTACACCACCGTGCCGCCTGCTAAAGTAATGTATTTACAATTAGTTCAGTATCTAAATCCAAGAAGCTGTGTGTGTGTTAAAATGCTGAGATAACAGCAAAGTTAAGAGTTTTTTTTATTTTTTCTTTGAGGTTTTTTTTGTTCTTTTGTAGCAATCACAATAACAAATAGTTGCTACTTAAGATTTATTTTTGGTATGGGTGGTTTCATTTTCCAAGAAGCGCTGCTTATTTTATATACTGCTGCAACATATTGTACAAAAAAAGGCAGATATGAAAAAAAATATGAAGGAAGATGTTCTCAGTGAATCTTCAAACTCTACTTCTCTACTATGTCGCATTACCATACTTTGATATACAAGACGTAATTTGAAGCAGCACAAATCCTTTACCACATTGTCATTGGAGCACATTGTTACTTAAACCTAAGAAGACTGCAGAAGCTTGGGTTCTATTGCATTGCTATCGCCACATTACAGTGCATTTAGCTCTGCACTGTGATTACCAACAGAGCCTCATGAGGTCAGCGAGATTGATTTCAGGATTGGAAGAGGAAGTGACATGCTGCACAACAGCTGGCAATACCATCAGCACCTCTGCTTTGTAGCTCTGCCCAGAGACCCTGTCAGTGTAAGGGCCAATTTCCACACATCAAGGGATCGAATGTGCAACAAGAGGAATGGCACGTATGGTACTGCCGTCGCAAGGATATCATAGAGCGCTAAAGGGCATAAGCTGCCCTAGTAGAGCAAAGGGTACAGAAAAAGGAGTTTTTAAAGGAATACTTGACCCCAAAATCCAAACATCTTAACAGTTAATCAAAAATGAACAGAATCGTTAGAATTTGCTAACTGGCTAACTTGCACTGGGCGTTGATCTTGTCCTTCATCCATCTCCATCTAGGCCTGGAAGAGCACCAGGGTATCCTAAGAAGCTGAAAAATCAACAAAATTAATAATTCATGACAGAGTATCAATTATGAAAGATCATGTCTTAATAATTTAAAATGATTCAGTGTAGAGACTTAATTTAAATTGCATCTTCTCACAGAGATCACAGTAGGGTTGTACTTCAGGACTGAAGTCCTGCAAGACCCAACATAAAAGTCTTGGAAGTGAGGATTTTTAACTACCTTGCAAGCGAGAGCTCAAGAATCCCATTTTGAACACATTACTATTTGCGATTTGTAAATCAGAGCTTCGATTTTTTGACCTACATGCGCTTATTGTTCATTAAACATATACTGACTGAAGGAAATACACCAACTTTTCCACGCAGTTTTTTCCCCAATATTTAAGCTTTTTTTGTAACTTGAGTTTTGAACTTTCTTGGGTTATAGAAAGTATCTAAAAGGGCAAGGGTGGAATAAGGCTGTTGAATTCATATTCAGGTCGTGTCTTCCTCCTACTCGAGTGCTGGAAAGTTGTTGTCTCGGTTCACTTTTGCAATAATTATGACCCTAATTAAAGGAACTCACAATGCAGAGCCGTTCAAATCAGTTCATGTTTTCCAATAAACTTTCTGAAACTGTACTAAGCTTGAAGTATTATTAAAAAAGCCAGATTTCTATTGAAGGGTCTCTATGCGAAAAATGTTTTATTGATTTGCTAATGGGACGGCAGTGTAGACAATAGAAATAACATTCATCAACAACATTTACACTACCGTTCAAAAGTTTGGGGTCACTTTGAAATGTCCTTATTTTTGAAAGAAAAGCACTGTTCTTTTCAATGAAGATCACTTTAAACTAATCAGAAATACACTCTATACATTGCTAATGTGGTAAATGACTATTCTAGCTGCAAATGTCTGGTTTTTGGTGCAATATCTGCATAGGTGTATAGAGGCCCATTTCCAGCAACTCTCACTCCAGTGTTCTAATGGTACAATGTGTTTGCTCATTGCCTCAGAAGGCTAATGGATGATTAGAAAACCCTTGTACAATCATGTTAGCACAGCTGAAAACAGTTTAGCTCTTTAGAGAAGCTATAAAACTGACCTTCCTTTGAGCAGATTGAGTTTCTGGAGCATCACATTTGTGGGGTCGATTAAATGCTCAAAATGGCCAGAAAAATTTCTTGACTATATTTTCTATTCATTTTACAACTTATGGTGGTAAATAAAAGTGTGACTTTTCATGGAAAACACAAAATTGTCTGGGTGACCCCAAACTTTTGAATGGTAGTGTACATGTAATTGTCCAAACAGGTTCTTTATGACATATTCTACTTTAAACAAGGGCCACTAACCATATAAGCTCACACAGGGCTGTAATTTAGTATTATTATTATTTTACCTCATTCAACTTTGTTGGAGGAGGTCATGTTTTCGCCTCAGTTTGTTTGTCTTTTTCCAATGTATCTCAAAAAGTAGTGAACGGATTTTGATGAAATTTTGGGGAAAGGTGAGCCATGGGCCAAGGAACAATTAGATTTTGGTGCCAATCCAGACATGTATGCGGATGCAGGATATTCTTGTCTGTTCCCAATGTAACTCAAAAAGTAGTGAAAGGATTTAGATGAAATTTGGTGTACAGCTTCAGTATTATCCTAGGTTCAAGTGACCTGATTTTGATGTCGATAATATGTGGCTTGGTGGGGCAATGCACTCTACTGAGTGCCCTTCTAGTTCAGAATGTGTTTGAATAAATGCTTTTATTCTATCCATATTCACTGGATATGAGCAATTGCGCGCTCTGGTTGGCTACTGTACGATTAGGCTATCAGCTCATATACCATGAGTAGAGAAAAACAAAATAACAATAAAAACAAAATAATCAATAATTGTTATTATTGCATTTTTCACAAATTTCTACTGTCGTTTCACCGGTTTGTTTACATTCTAAGCAGAAATGATTTTGTCGGGCGTTTTGTATAAAGTTTTTATTTATCGAATTTGCAAAAAATATAAGTGCTCTGTTTCTCAAAATCCAGTGAATGTGGATAGAATAAAAAAGTTGTTCCACTCAATCTCGTTGTACATGGCTTATAGCCAACTCAGCGCTATGCGCTTCATTGGCTTTCAGCTCATGTACAACTCGATTTCATGGAATAACTTACAGTGGTGCTTGAAAGTTTGTGAACCCTTTAGAATTTTCTATATTTCTGCATAAATATGACCTAAAACAACATCAAATTTTCACACAAGTCCAAAAAGTAGATAAAGAGAACCCAGTTAAACAAATGAGACAAAAATATTATACTTGGTCATTTATTTATTGAGGAAAATGATCAAATATTACATATCTATGAGTGGCAAAAGTATGTGAACCTTTGCTTTCAGTATCTGGTGTGACCCCCTTGTGCAGCAATAACTGCAACTAAACGTTTCCGGTAACTGTTGATCAGTCCTGCACACCGGCTTGGAGGAATTTTAGCCCATTCCTCCGTACAGAACAGCTTCAACTCTGGGATGTTGGTGGGTTTCCTCGCATGAACTGCTCGCTTCAGGTCCTTCCACAACATTAAGGCCATGTGGTCCTAAATTAATTAATTGTTATATAAAATAAAAACCTAATTAAATTGGAAGTCTATGATTCGAATTCAGTAACTTTTGGTCCACTAAACAAAAATAATTGGGTGTCAGGGAAAATCCTTTTTATGACCTAAACTTGAAAAATCTGAAAGGCAGTCTAGCTTTAATTAATCAATGAAAAGACCCATGGTCTGTTGTTTCTGTCCATTCTGGTGTTTTTTTTTTTCATTAGGGTCCTAGACAGAGAAAAAAAAATAGGAAGTTGTCTATGCACATGAAAGTTGTGATGGAAATGCATTCAACGCATGTTCAACAGCAGTACCATTATACCATTATGTCAAGCAATTTGATCCCAAAAGGTTTCTTAAATGGGGTAAATTGTGCAAACATCTTTTGATGCATTTTAATTTTATTGATTTATTATATGAATGAAGTCGATTGAAATGTGCAGTCAGCATTAGCAGGATACAAAGTGCCACAGTAGAGCTCGGTGATTTGATGGAGAATATTGTATATTTTGCTTCAAGAATCAGTCCGGTTGTCACTGACTTTTACTTTCTGGTCATGTAGGATTCTTATCCCAGTATTGCAATGCCCAGATTTAACATTTATGAAAGTCTGCTCAGGTCCTGTGATATGAGATGTCTGATGCAAACTCATACACTCTTAAAAAAAAAAGTGGGTTTCAAGGGTTCTGTATGAGTTCGTTGCTTAAAATATTCTGAGGAATATCAATTTCATTGAGCTCAGTATCATTTAGTCATACATCTATATGACCCACAATATAGCATTTCCCCAGAATATTTAAAGGAATATTTTAAATATACCTTTAAATATTCTGGGGAAATGCTATATTGTGGGTCATATACAGTTAGGTCCATATATATTTGGACACTGACACAAATTTTGTTTTTTTACCTGTTTACTGAAACATATTCAAATTATAGTTATATAATGGACATGGACATAAAGTCCAGACTTTCAGCTTTCATTTGAGGGTATCCACATTAAAACTGGATGAAGGGTTTAGGAGTTTCAGCTCCTTAACATGTGCCACCCTGTTTTTAAAGGGACCAAAAGTAATTGGACAATTGACTCAAAGGCTATTTCATGGGCAGGTGTGGGCAATTCCTTCGTTATGTCATTCTCAATTAAGCAGATAAAAGGCCTGGAGTTGATTTGAGGTGTGGTGCTTGCATTTGGAAGATTTTGCTGTGAAGAAAACATGCGGTCAAAGGAGCTCTCCATGCAGGTGAAACATGCCATCCTTAAGCTGCGAAAACAGAAAAAACCCATCCGAGAAATTGCTACAATATTAGGAGTGGCAAAATCTACAGTTTGGTACATCCTGAGAAAGAAAACACTGGTGAACTCATCAATGCAAAAAGACCTGGATGCCCACAGAAGACAACAATGGTGGATGATCGCAGAATAATCTCCATGGTGAAGAGAAACCCCTTCACAACAGCCAACCAAGTGAACAACACTCTCCAGGAGGTAGGTGTATCAATATCCAAATCTACCATAAAGAGAAGACTGCATGAAAGTAAATACAGAGGGTTCACTGCACGGTGCAAGCCACTCATAAGCCTCAAGAATAAAAAGGCTAGATTTGACTTTGCTAAAAAACATCTAAAAAAGCCAGCACAGTTCTGGAAGAACATTCTTTGGACAGATGAAACCAAGATCAACCTTTACCAGAATGATGGAAAGAAAAAAGTATGGTGAAGGCGTGGTACAGCTCATGATCCAAAGCATACCACATCGTCTGTAAAACACGGTGGAGGCAGTGTGATGGCTTGGGCATGCATGGTTGCCAGTGGCACTGGGTCACTAGTGTTTATTGATGATGTGACACAGGACAAAAGCAGCCAGATGAATTCTGAGGTATTCAGAGACATACTGTGTGCTCAAATCCAGCCAAATGCAGCCAAACTGATTGGTTGGCGTTTCATAATACAGATGGACAATGACCCAAAACATAAAGCCAAAGCAACCCAGGAGTGTATTAAAGCAAAGAAGTGGAATATTCTTGAATGGCCAAGTCAGTCACCTGATCTCAACCCAATTGAGCATGCATTTCACTTGTTAAAGACTAAACTTCAGACAGAAAGGCCCACAAACAAACAACAACTGAAAACCGCTGCAGTAAAGGCCTGGCAGAGCATTAAAAAGGAGGAAACACAGCGTCTGGTGATGTCCATGAGTTCAAGACTTCAGGCAGTCATTGCTAACAAAGGGTTTTCAACCAAGTATTAGAAATGAACATTTTATTTACAATTATTTAATTTGTCCAATTACTTTTGAGCCCCTGAAATGAAGGGATTGTGTTTAAAAAATGCTTTAGTTCCTCACATTTTTATGCAATCATTTTGTTCAACCCACTGAATTAAAGCTGAAAGTCTGAACTTCAACTGCATCTGAATTGTTTTGTTCAAAATTCATTGCGGTAATGTACAGAACCAAAATTAGAAAAATGTTGCCTCTGTCCAAATATTTATGGACCTAACTGTAGATGTATGACTAAATGATACTGAGCTCAGTGAAACTCACTCGTTTCACCATTTTTAGTTGCTCCTAATTAAAACATAGTGCATTACAAACCCAGCTTCATAAGCAAAATATTATTCAGGCTACAAGATTGTAAAGGATATTTGTAGGAGGTATTTATAGTGTCTACACACTCTTGTTAAAATTGCAGGTTTCTGTAATGTAAAAATGATAAAATGTGAAATCTGTTCCTACGGACAAGGAGGGGAATAAAAGATGTACTTTTGCGAGATCTTGCAAAATTATTCATTTACATCAATGTACTTCTCGGTCAGTTCGGCATCATGCTATAAATATAATGCAATGATTTAAGGGATTTTTTATTTTATTTTTATTATTGCTTTAGAAAGTGGTTAAAGCAATATACGCAGCTTACAGTACTAAAGCTTATATAGAAAACATATGGAAGATCTTGCAATTTTTTTACATTTGGGTCAATATACTTCTGGATAAGTTTGGCAAAATGGAAACCACAATGATGGAGTGCACGCTCCAGTCGGAGAGGTTCATAGAACTTTTAGATTGGCCTTAAATATATTTTGTAGATATATAGATAAATTCTCACACTGCCACTCAGTAAGTGAGGCATTCTGCCACTCAGTGGGTGGAACTGCAGTGACTTCTGCATATGGTGAAGTCACATGCATACTGTACCCTCTCGCAGGAGTTGATGTAATTGGTCAGACAGTCAAAACATAGTAAATGCTCATAATGCAATTTTGAATATACTATAACTTACACTGAAAAAAAAACAATAGGAAACTCTAACGCTTGCAAATTTTAAAATAGCGTAACTTCTATTTAGTGGTGCATACACACTAGCTCGCCAGCGAGTTTACCTAGTGGTTAGCGTGTCTGCCTCTAGACCAGGAGATTGTGAGTTCTACTTGTGGTCGGATCATACCAAAGACCATCGTAAGAATGGCACCTACTGCCATTTTGCAAGGTATGCCACAATACAGATGTGAGTAGGGAGGACAAACTCTCGTGGTTACCAGAGGACCAACCCCCCCTCCCACTGTAACCCTAGCTATGTAATAGTTGAGAGGCTGAAGGGCTATAGAAACTGACATTGGCGCCACCTGGTGCTTGAGAATACCAGGTGCTGGCATGGGAAGGACTTTGACACACTATTTCAGAAATGTAAGAGGTGCATCAATGCAGTTTCTGTGCTTAGCCTCCATTACAGGCCTGTTTCCATGTTGCCAAATTGGCCCGGAAGTACACTGTCCTAAATTAAAAACTTGGCAAGATTTCACAAAAGTCTTTTTTTTTCTTTACACTGGCCCTCCAAAGTGTTCACCTTTAATGTGATCTAGCAATAAATAAATAAATAATCAAGTGAAGAACAGTTCTCACTTTCATTTTTTTTTTATTGATCTACCCAAAGCTCCTGACAGCAGCCATCTTGATGTGCTGACTCTGTCAATAATCATGAACCTTCCCTCAGTACAAATTTTAAATCAGTAATTAGAGTACTCATAAATCGCAGATCGAAACTACTTAAAGATTCCTTGTGCATGGCTCATATATGATTTTCAAGACCTTAATCGTTGGCACAGAAGTTTTGATTCATGATTTTTCTTCTTCTTCTAGCATGTGTCCTCTTATATATTCATATTTGCATATTGATCGCTATGGTGGGATAGTGGTTAGCACTGTCGTCTCACAGCAAGAAGTTTCTGGGTTCGAGCCCCGTGGCTGACGGGGGCTTTTCTGTGTGGAGTTTGCATGTTCTCCCTGTGGCTGTGTGGGTTTCCTCTGTGTGCTCCGGTTTCCCCCACAGTCCAAAGACATGCAGGTTAGGTTAACTGGTGACTCTAAATTGACCGTGAATGTGAATGGTTGTTTGTCTCTATGTGTCAGCCCTGTGATGATCTGGTGACTTGCCCAGGGTGGACCTTGCCTCTTGCCCATAGTCAGCTGGGATAGGCTCCAGCTTGCCCGCGACCCTGTACAGGATAAGCGGTTGTGGATAAATGGGGAAGCCATGGCTTAATGGTTAGGACCAAAAGGTCGCTGGTTTGATTCCCTGGACCAACAGGAATGGCTGACGTGCCCTTGATCAAGGCCCCTAACCCCCAGCTGCTCCCTAGGGTACTCTGCGTATGTTGTACATAGCTCTGGATAAGAGTGTCTGCTAAATGTCATTAATGTAACATCATGTAATGTAATAAAAGTCAAAGCACATACTGAAAAAATGCTTCTTCAGAGCTTGATTACGGTTCATTTGGACAAAGTCATATAAGATCACCGGCTGTGCTTATTTATCCATGCCATATGTATGTGATATCTGAGTGCTGAGTTACAGTATAGTGGGCATAGATTCACTGAAACTGGACAGTTTAAGATTGGAAAGAAATATCATCTGGTGTTTTCCCAGTCTTCAGCTGTACAGATTTGGTGAGCCAGTGCCCACTGTAACCTCAGACTCCTGTTCTTGGCTGGCAAGAGTGGAACCTGACGTGCGTTCAAATCAAAAGCAAACATTTTCAAACAGTTTTTTGTTTGCTTTGAGTTCACTATTAATGCTTGTGAACACACCAACAGTCTCATCTCATCTCATCATCTCTAGCCACTTTATCCTGTCCTACAGGGTCGCAGGCAAGCTGGAGCCTATCCCAGCTGACTACGGGCGAAAGGCGGGGTACACCCTGGACAAGTCGCCAGGTCATCACAGGGCTGACACATAGACACAGACAACCATTCACACTCACATTCACACCTACGGTCAATTTAGAGTCACCAGTTAACCTAACCTGCATGTCGGAGCACCCGGAGGAAACCCACACGGACACGGGGAGAACATGCAAACTCCTCACAGAAAGGCCCTCGCCGGCCACGGGGCTCGAACCCGGACCTTGTTGCTGTGAGGCGACAGCGCTAACCACTACACCACCGTGCCGCCACACCAACAGTCTGTGCAGGTAATTCTCAGCGAACAAACATGGACCTTGCTGATGTCCAAATGGGAGTTATTCCAGAAATATACACAAGTTTCTAATTTATGATTAATGATGGATTAATTAATGATTAGTCATTAATTTAGACTAACTTGCAAACATCAGGTACAGCTAAAGCATTGTTATTTAAAATTTGAAATGATACGTCGGTTGTTATTAGCAGCCTAGATGATTATAATCAGAGTATCCTGACGCTAGCTAGCAAATTGAAAAAATTTCAAAGAAACCCGTTCACCTAGAACAGTCACCTCAGTTTGCTGAATTTGAATTCACCTCTGATGTGAACTTCTGCTCTTGTAGCCCATCCACCTTAAAGTTTCTCAGTTTTGTTCATCCTGAGATGCTTTTCTGCTTACTGTGTTTGTAAAGAGTGGTTATTAGCTCGTCTGTCCGACAGGCAATGAACTTACGCCATCATGTGTTGTATGTTGTTTGTCCATCATCTGGCGTTATCCACATTTCACGAAAATCACTTCTTCTCTCTCAATTCTTGACCGATTTTTATTCTTTTTGGCAGGAAGGTAGGTCTAACTGGGGTGCATATAGCTTCTACCCAAATTTACATAATTGAAATTAATAATGAAGATATGGAGTAATTAAGCCCTAATGAGCAGTTTCCACACAAATAACTTCTTCTCCCTCAATTCTTCACCGATTTTGATTCTTTCTGGCATGAAGGCAGGGGTACCTAGGGTGCATATAACTTCTACCAAGATTTGCTTAATTATAATTGTTAATTAAGTTATGGACTAACTAAGCCTTAATGAGCAGTTCAACAAAAATCACTTCTTCTCCGTCAATTCCTTGCCATTTTGGATTCTTTCTGGCAAATAGGTCAGTATTCCTAGGGTGTATATAGCTTCTATAGATAGCTTGTATATAGTGTATATAGCTTGCAACATTTATTGTGCAAGGTGGCCCACTTTAGATTGTTCTTTCTGGACTAGACGGGGCCGGAGTGAGCTACGCTGTCATTAATGGTTTCGTTTTAGTTATCCTTCCTGTCATATTGAACTAGCCTGGCCACTTTCCTCTGAGATTTAGTCCTCCCCTTTACTGTTATACTAATATCCACTCCTCTGGGAAGGCTTTCCACTCGATCTCAACCCAGTGGGGTTGAGGTCAGGACTCTGTGCAGGCATTTTGAGTTCCTCCACTCCAAATTTGGCAAACCATGTCTTCATGGAGCTCACTTTGTGCACAGGGGCTTGTCATACTGGAACAGGTTTGGTTCCAGCGAAGCATTGTCATGCTGCAGCATACATAGACATCCTATACAATTTTGCCATTTAATTAAAACATCATACAATTGTATGACTTGATGGTAACAGTTTGGAGAAGGAATACCTTTGGGTGTTATGGTCAGGTGTCCACAAAATTTTGGCTATATTGTGTGTATAGGCTATATACTCTTAGACTACATTACCATATAATTATGTAAGAACTTTAATGAGAGATATATTTGCTGTTGTCTGATAGTATGAGTATAAAAAATAAATAGCCTTTTATTCGTTGTGTATATCAGCTCCCTGTCATCCAATATTTTACGTCACTGTGATGACAAATACTGCAGGGTTAAGATTTACGAGAGCCAATTCTGCACGGCAGCCGACACTGAAATATTGATGGTGTAATGTCTGCCATTCAATATAACAACATTCATAAACACTCATATGTCTATTGACTTTTATATTTTGTTCTGGAGCATACATTTGTTTCTTGGGGTCACTGTTATACATCAGCAGAGGGGAAAATAATCTACTTCTGCACATTTCTATTAAAACGATGTCGTGCCTGAGAGCATTTAGATTTAAAGGAGTGGGTCTTTTTTTTTAACAGATGTTGGTATGGTCTTATGAACCATATGGATACAAAGCTTAACTTAACATGTGCATGCATCATCACATCAACTGCTAGATTGCAGATAGTGACACACACACACACACACACACACACACACACACACAAAAAAAAAAAAAAAAAAACCTCGCCTGGAATCCTGAGTAGAAAATGAAGCAGATGATTTTTTTTTCCCCCTGCCATTTTGGTTTTCATTCAGTTCCTTGTCAGTCTCTTCAAATCCATTTATTCATCATAATTACATGGTGTGTTTATCTTTCTAACCCAGACTCGGAGATCACTTCCATTTTCAATGATGCCTCGTACTGCTTTATCTCATTACTATAATGGGCATGCCAAACATTTCTCCGTATATTTCTAAGAAGAAAACACCCCCGTTTCCTGATTTATTTTTTTTCCAGCAAGCAAAGATCAAACTCACTTTTAACTGAACAAAGCTTGATCAGTACATGTTTGACAGCATGTATGAAAGCTGTGTGCGAAAGATAATTAGTCACGTTTCACTCCTCCTTTAAGGGAGCTTTTCTTCACTGTTATAGTTTTCTCACTTAGCACAACAGTAGTCGCTAATTAGCTCTGAGAGGCCTTGTGGGTATTTTTTGTGATCGATAGAACTCTGTGAATGGAGCGCCGAATACAAATACCAGTTTGTTTCAGGACAAAGGCAGAGTTTGGAGGCAGATTTGCTTCAGGCGTTCAGCATCAAATCAACATCTCATCTCATCTCATTATCTCTAGCTGCTTTATCCTGTTCTGCAGGGTCGCAGGCAAGCTGGGGCCTATCCCAGCTGACTACGCGCGAAAGGCAGGGAAAGACTTGACCCTGGACAAGTCGCCAGGTCATCACAGGGCTGACACATAGACACAGACAACCATTCACACCTACGGTCAATTTAGAGTCGCCAGTTAACCTAACCTGCATGTCTTTGGACTGTGGGGGGAAACCGGAGCACCCGGAGGAAACCCACGCGGACACGGGCAGAACATGCAAACTCCACACAGAAAGGCCCTGCCGGCCACGGGGCTCGAACCCGGACCTTCGCCGCCCCTCAAATCAACATATATGAATTATTTCTGACTCAAGAGGAGTCCATCCTGTTAAAGAGGCAGACCTGCAAAACTAACTAGCGATCATGAATAATCAATCAGTAATGGGATGATGGGATGATGCTGTTTCTATCCTGGAATTATTTTCCAATAACAGCATGTCTCAAAGTGTTTTATTGTTCTTGTATGATAGCAATTTGACAATCTTCCATCTATCCATCCATCATCTGTAGCTGCTTATCCTGTCCTACAGGGTCGCAGGCAAGCTGGAGCCTATCCCAGCTGACTATGGGTGAGAGGCAGGGTACACCCTGAACAAGTCACCAGGTTATCACAGGGCTGACACATAGACACAGACAACCATTCACACTCACATTCACACCTACGGTCAATTTAGAGTCACCAGTTAACCTAACCTGCATGTCTTTGGACTGTGGGGGAAACCGGAGCACCCGGAGGAAACCCACGCGGACATGGGGAGAACATGCAAACTCCACACAGAAAGGCCTTCGCTGGCCACTGGGCTTGAACCCAGGACCTTCTTGCTGTGAGGCGACAGCGCTAACCATTACACCACCGTGGCGCCCGATTTGCCACGCTTTCCATTTTTAAAAATGTATTAATAAAGAACATATCATACTTTTTATCCATTTATAGTTACCTGTACATTTAATGTTTTGGAAACACGTTAGTTCTGGTTCTCTCTTAGCATCTATAAATATCACTCTATCACTATTCTCACATTTTTTTCTCATAAAGAAGACAAAAAAAAGTTTCGTTTTAGATTATGTCTACAAGTCCATGTAAATCAGTTGTTACTATGGAAAAGAAAACACATTAGAACTAGCACGTTATTATAAACCTGTAATTTGCCTTGTAGCTGGAACGATTGTTCGAGATGCTATTATAGAAAACTGATCAACACCCAGTGACCAATCAGAATTCAGGATTCAGTAGTCCTATGAAAATAAAAATACAACATGTGACAGATGTTTGGAAAGCCATCACATTATTATTATTCCAAGTGCATTCCTCCAGCTACTCTCAGTGCATCTATATATTTTGTTGGAAAATAACAGATGGGTATTTTTTGTAGAGCAAGAATAATGTATTACATATGGCTGATAAAAAAGTAGGTGAAACCCAAGCAAGTTGATAACAGGACTTCCTGTTGGTTTAAACACTTATAAATAGAGCAATGAGATGTACTGTAATGAGGGAGTAGGTCACAGTGAGACTTACACAATGCAGATAGGTAGAAAAAAAAATTACGATACCATCAATGATGGCGTAGCTCACTCCGGCCCCGTCTAGTCCAGAAGGAACGATCTAAAGTGGGCCACCATACGCAATATATATAACTATATACAAGCTATATATATAAGCTATATACACCCTAGGAATACCGACCTATCCGCCAGAAAGAATCCAAAATGGTGAGGAATTGACTGAGAAGAAGTGATTTTTGTTGAACTGCTCATTAAGGCTTAATTAGTCCATAACTTCATTAATAATTGTAATGAAGCAATTATGGGTAGAAGTTATATGCACCCTTGGTACCTCTACCTTCATGGCAACAAGAATCAAAATCGGTGAAGAATTGAGGGAGAAGAAGCGATTTGTGTGGAAACTGCTCATTAGGGTTTAATTACTCCATATCTTCATTATTAATTGCAATTATGCAAATTTGGGTAGAAACTATATGCAGCCCAGGCAGAGCTACCTTCCTGCCAAAAAGAATAAAAATCGGTGAAGAATTGAGAGAGAAGAAGTGATTTTCATGAAATGTGGACGACGCCGAACGAACGACGGACAACACATGATGGCATTTGCTTATCGCCTGTCGGCTGGATGAGATAATAATAATAATAGGGCGGCACGGTGGTGTAATGGTTAGCGCTGTCGCCTCACAGCAAGAAGGTCCGGGTTCGAGCCCCGTGGCCGGCGAGGGCCTTTCTGTGCGGAGTTTGCATGTTCTCCCCGTGTCCGCGTGGGTTTCCTCCAGGTGCTCCAGTTTCCCCCACAGTCCAAAGACATGCAGGTTAGGTTAACTGGTGACTCTAAATTTACCGTAGGTGTGAATGTGAGTGTGAATGGTTGTCTGTGTCTATGTGTCAGCCCTGTGATGACCTGGCGACTTGTCCAGGGTGTACCCCGCCTTTCGCCCGTAGTCAGCTGGGATAGGCTCCAGCTTGCCTGCGACCCTGTAGAACAGGATAAAGCAGCTAGAGATAATGAGATGAGATAAGATAATAATAATAATAATAATGCGCTCAGCACAACCACTCATGATTGGTAACACTCTTTACACCAAGACAAAATAGACCTTTTTAGTGATACAGGTAGAGTTACTCACATTCATTCAGACCCTAAATTTTGGACACAAACATCTAATTCTTGAACTATTTCAAGTTTAACAAATGAAGAGAATGGTGAATAAACAGTATTCATATTCATAAAAATGGACTACAACCTGGCCTAGTGGTTAGCGTGTCCACCTTTTGGCTGGGAGATCGTGAGTTCTACTTGCGGTCAGGTCATACCAAAGACCATTATCAAAATGGTACCTATTGCCATCTGGTGAGGCACGCCGCAATACAGATGTGAGTAGGAAGTCAAACTCTTGTGGTTACCAGAGGACCAGCCCCCTCACTGTAACCCTAGCTATGTAATAGGTGAGAGGCCGAGGGCTACTGAGACAGAAATCAATGCTACCCAATGCGCCTCAAGGGCCTGATTAGTATTGGGACGGGAGACTGCCTGGGAAGACCAGGTCCTGGTATGGGAAGTAACTTTGAACTTTTGATATTCATAAAAATAAAGCTGCTTGAAGTGTTTTTGTAATGATGCTATACAAGAAGCAATTTTGGTTTCTTTGGTTCCACAGAAGTGAATGAATCCCAGCATATGTGTCAGCATTGTGTGGAAGGATCTTTGTGGAGTCCTTGTGGCTCCTGGATTTATTCTGGGCTCAGCACCATTGTTATATGAGTTAGAATCAATTGAGTTTAAATTCTTTCCGAGTCTTTCCTAAGTTCCATCTTGTGGCCATATTCTATCTTAAAGGTGACAGTTTTGCAAATATACAGGTATTTATAATTAAAACGTCTTACTAATTGTGTATAAAGTGTGTAACACACTGCTACTATCCCTATCTGTGTCTTTTTGGAGCTACAAATATCCCCTTTTATTCTATCCACATTCACTGGATATGAGCAATCACACGCTTTGATTGGTTACTCTACTACTAGGCTGTCAGCTCATATACCATGGGTAGGGAAAAACAAAATGGCGGAGCGTGTTGCTGAACCAACCAAGGATGAAATAAAAACTCTACTCAAAAAAAAAAGAAACAAAATGTGGAATAAAAGTAATTGATGGTAACATATGTTTTTATGTTTCAAGTATCAAATCAAATCAAGTTTATTTGTACAGCGCTTTTAACAATAAACATTGTCGCAAAGCAGCTTTACAGAATTTGAACAACTTAAAACATGAGCTAATTTTATCCCTAATCTATCCCCAATGAGCAAGCCTGTGGCGACGGTGGCAAGGAAAAACTCCCTCAGACGACATGAGGAAGAAACCTCGAGAGGAACCAGACTCAAAAGGGAACCCATCCTCATTTGGGCAACAACAGACAGCCTGACTATAATATTAACAGTTTTAACAGATATAACCCTCAACTGTCCTCATGGGGCCGTCCTTCACAGGAGTGGGGCGATAAAACTCCGACCAGACACAGGGCACCAGGATGGATCAAGCAGGTCCGAGGGGCAGAAGAGGCCAGCATCTCAATCCCAGGACCAACATGTAACTCAGAGGGACAGATGGGGGGGGGGGGGGAGAGAGAAAGAAAACACGTTGTTAGGTATGCCCTAAAAATGACAAGTATTAAATCTGTGTGGTAGGCTCGCAGAGACGAGAGTCTTTACATCAGGCATAACACACAATGGCATGTTAATATGGTAAAAAATATATCATGACCTGCTCTGGCTGGATGCTTGATTGGGTGATGGGAGCACACTCCTCAGCAATGATGAGATGCAGATGGGACCCTTAGGCCTGGCCAAGACAATTCAGTTACATTTCACCGGGTCTGGGACATGCGACAGAATGTCTGACGGCCGATTCCCTGCAGGCTACGATAGCCAGTCGAGGTCCCCACCGTCTCCACCAAAAGATTTCCTGTTGACTCCATGTAACCAAGTATTATTATTATTATTATTATTATTACTACATTTTTCACAAATTGCTACTGTCATTTGACTGGTTAGTTTACGTCCTGAGCGGAAATGATTTTGTCGGACGTTTTGTAGAAAGTTTTTATTTATTGGATTTGCAAAAAATAAAAATGCTCTGTTTCTCAAAATCCAATGAATGTGGATAGAATTCTCTGCCAGTAACCTGTGACTCACCTCCTGGATCTGGTAGCTGTTTTCTGCAGGCATCTTTCATGTCTCAACCACAGAACTTCCCTGATGAGAAGCCCATTTCAAAGTTCATGTCCTCAGCTTGATGGAGCTGTCAGGTTCCAGTACATGATTCACCACAGGACTTAACCTTACCCTGTGATAGCATCTCTCTGGCAGTATTCGGAGTTCAGATGCAGTGATTAAGTTGCCTAGCATATGCTTAGGGGAAGTCTCTTTATTGTAGGCCAGCTGGTGAGACTCCCCGAGGAGGCTAGGGAGACTTCAGAGGGCAAGCCGGGTCAACACGGGAGTGCACTGCCACTAATTTGTGGAAGATTGGAAAGAAAATTGGAAAAAAAGGGTGGTGCAATGTGCTGCTGGGAAGCAGAGTTATATCTCGGCTGCGCCATGGGCAGTCTTGCCCTAATCTCCCTAAGGATGCAATTTGCAGTGATCTCTATTATATATATATATATATATATGGCGGCACGGTGGTGTAGTGGTTAGCGCTGTCGCCTCACAGCGAGAAGGTCCGGGTTCGAGGGCCTTTCTGTGCGGAGTTTGCATGTTCTCCCCGTGTCCGCGTGGGTTTCCTCTGGGTGCTCCGGTTTCCCCCACAGTCCAAAGACATGCAGGTTAGGTTAACTGGTGACTCTAAATTGTCCGTAGGTGTGAATGTGAGTGTGAATGGTTGTCTGTGTCTATGTGTCAGCCCTGTGATGACCTGGCGACTTGTCCAGGGTGTACCCTGCCTTTCGCCCGTAGTCAGCTGGGATAGGCTCCAGCTCGCCTGCGACCCTGTAGAACAGGATAAAGCAGCTAGAGATAATGAGATGAGATGAGATATATACTGTGTGTGTGTGTGTGTATATATATATATATATATATATATATATATATAAGTCTTTGCCTTATTAGACTTCTGGTTCATTTATATGCCACATAGAAGTGACTGACATAGAAATATTTTGACATTAGAGGAAATATCAGTTAATAGAATCTAACAAGTATTAGTGTGTGGGTTCCTTCAGTTATTGGCACCCTGTGGTACAGACGGACGTGAAAAAAATAAAAAAAAAAAGAAATCATAATAATAAATAGATAATAAGAAATTGCGCTGTTTGAAAAAGCCTTTTGTGAAGAACACAATAACTGTCTCGCTATCAGTGCAACACTGGGGGAAGAGAAGTGTGCAACTGGGGAAGATTAAAAGCATTTTAATTAAGGCCCGATAAGCCTCAGTTCTTCTGGTGGTTCTTTTTGATCGTGTCATAGATAATAGCCCAAACCTACTGAGACTTCTCAACACTTCAGATCTTGTCTGATACACCAACCGGATCTTAGTGAGTATTTAAATCTTCTTGATTAGTGCTGAACAGGGACGAGTTTTTAGCCTATTTTGATATTTTGCTTATGTGCCACTAAATACAATTCTGTATTCACTAACCATTAAAACTCTAATGGTCAACTGCCTAGTTTTTGGTGAACCTGTGCCCACTGTACCCTGAAATGCCAGTTGGCTGACAGGACTGGAACCCAGTGTGGACTTCTATTGTAGTGTCCCATCCATCTCAAGGTTTTGTGCATTCTGAGATGCTTTTCTGCTCACCATGTTTGTAAAGAGTGGTTATTAGCTCATCCAACCAATAGGCTGATCAGCTTATGCCATTATGTCTTGTCTGTCATCTGTCCACATTTCATGAAAATCACTTCTCTCTCAATTCTTCACTGATTTTGATTCTTTTTGGCAGGACTGTAGGTCTGCCTGGGGTGCATATAGCTTTTACCCAAATTTGCATAATTGCAATTAATAATGAAGATATGGAATAATTAAGCCCTAACAAGCAGTTTCCGCACAAATTGCTTCTTCTCCCTCAATTCTTCACTGGTTTTGATTCTTTCTGGCGTGAAGGTAGGGGTACCTAGGGTACATATAATTTCTACCCAGATTTGCTTAATGACAATTATGAATGAAGTTATGGACTAATTAAGCCTTAATGAGTAGTTCAACAAAAATCGCTTATTCTTGGTCAATTCCTCACCGTTTTGGATTCTTTCTGACAAATAGGTAAGTAATCCTAGGGTGTATAGCTTCGATATATAGCTTGTATGTAGCATGCAGGGCGGCACGGTGGTGTAGTGGTTAGCGCTGTCGCCTCACAGCAAGAAGGTCCGGGTTCGAGCCCCGTGGCCGGTGAGGGCCTTTCTGTGTGGAGTTTGCATGTTCTCCCCGTGTCCGCGTGGGTTTCCTCCGGGTGCTCCAGTTTCCCCCACAGTCCAAAGACATGCAGGTTAGGTTAACTGGTGACTCTAAATTGACCGTGAGTGTGAATGGTTGTCTGTGTCTATGTGTCAGCCCTGTGATGACCTGGTGACTTGTCCAGGGTGTACCCCGCATTTCGCCTGTAGTCAGCTGGGATAGGTTCCAGCTTGCCTGCGACCCTGTAAAAGGATAAAGTGGCTAGAGATAATGAGATGAGATGTAGCATGCATAGCTTGCAATATTTTTTGCAAGCTTTATATCGTTCCTTCTGGAGTAGATGGGGCTGGAGTGAGTTATGCCATTATTGACGGTCTCATTTGAGTTACCATAGCCTTTTTGTTGGCTCAAACCAGTCAGGCTGATCTCCACTGGTCTCATTACCAAGGCATTTCAACCCACAGGACTGCCCCTCACTTACTTGTACACTATGTTCAAAAGTAGGTGGACACATAATAATCATACTCATGTGTGCTTCTTGAATATCTAAAGCAAAGTTCCCTGCTATGACAGCCTCCCCTCTTCTGGAAAGGCTTTCCACTAGATTTTAGAGTGTGCCTGTGGGAATTTTCCCATTGAGCAACAAGAGCATTAATGAGATCCAAGCACTGATGTTGGGTGAGGAGGCATTCCAATTCATCCCAAAGGTGTTCAGTGGGGTTGAGGTCAGGGCTCTGTGTAGGCCACTTGAGTTCTTCCACACCAACCTTGGTAAACCATGTCTTCATGGAGCGCACTTTGGTCACATGAGTATTGTAATACTGAAAAAGGTTTGGGGCCTCCAAGATTGGAGTGGAAGATCCATCCATCATCACTTATCCTGTGCAGGGTCAAGGGTAAGCTGGAGCCTATCCCAGCTGACTATGCGTGAGAGGCAGGGTATACCCTGGACAAGTCGCCAGCTCATCGCAGGGCTGACACATAGAGACAAACAACCATTCACACCCAATGGGTTAAGGTTCTCTGTTACCAATTGGAGGGTTGGGGGTTCAAGCCCCAACATTGCCAAGCTGCCAGTGTTGACCCATGGCTCTTAAATCTATTGGCGCAACCTGACATAGAAATTGGGAAGAATTCATTTCTCTGCGAAGAAACCCATGCAACAGACTTTTACACACACGAACCACCTCTGCTGGCAAATAACTTCTTTATTGGGGAAGCCATGGCCTAATGGGTAGAGAAACAGTTTTGGGATCAGAAGGCTGCTGGTTTGATTCCCTAGACTTGCAAGACTTGCTTAAGTGCCCTTAAGCAAGGTACCTAACCCCCAACTGCTCTGGCAAGAGTGGTGGTGTACCTTGCATCTGAATAGCCAATGAAAAATTGATGATGTGATTATCAGTTGGGGCACTGACCTGATTGTGTAATCAAGTAAATACTGTATATCCATTGTTTTATCTAACATAAATGCAAAATTATGAACATTTTCAGAAATTCCTCTGCACCATCCCTCAAAATAGGGACAAGACTAAACATTTTCAGTCTTATAAAAATGTATGAATGCAGGTCATCTAGAAACTGTGATGAAATCTGAATATATAATATATATGGATGTACAAGTGGGCAGCGCCTTCTTCAAAGTTTCTGTAAATCTGATTTTTTTTTTTTTGTCTTTTTACCCTTCAGGCCAGGAACGGATAGGAATCGACTCCAAGTATGAGCAGGAGGGGAAGGTGCAGTTTGTCATCGATGCAGTGTATGCCATGGCACACGCACTACACAACATGCACAAAGATTTGTGTCTTGAGCAGTCGGGCGTTTGCCCTGAGATGGAAGCTGCTGGTGGCAAGAAGCTGCTCAAATACATCCGCAACATAAACTTCAATGGTGAGTGAATCAAAAAAATCCTCATAGCACAAGAAAGTTCATGTGGTGAGACAGGAACAAAGGCTCAGGATGGTCTAAAGATATACGAGAGTAATTTAGTTCAGTCATATCACCCCCCCACCACTACCACCACCACCACCACCACCACAAAACAAAAAAAATAAAATAGGAACTTGTTCTTGATTCGAAGATTCCTGTTCTTGGCTGCAGGAGTGGAACCCAACGTGGTCTTCTGCTGTTGCATGCTGAGATGCTTTTCTGCTCACCACAGTTGTAAAGAGTTGCTATGAGTTACTGTATCCTTCCTGGCAGCTCAAGCCAATCTGGCCATTTTCCTCTGACCTCTCTTATCAACAAGGCGTTTGTTTCCACCCATAGAACTGTCCCTCACTCACTGTTTTTTTGTTTTTCGCACCATTCTGTCTGTGTAAACTCTAGAGACTGTTGTGTGTGAAAACCCCAGGGGATCAGCAGTTTCTGAAATACTCAAACCGGTCCATCTGACTCAAACCAACGCCCACAGTGCCACAGTGAAAGTCACACTTTGAGATCACAACTTTTCCCATTCTGATGTTTGAATGACGTGAACATGAACTGAAGCTCTTGATTTGTATCTGCATGATTTGATGCATTGTGCTGCTGTCAAGGGATCGGCTGATTAGAGAACGGCATCAAACAGCAGGTGGATAGGTATTCCTAATAAAGTGGCCGGTGAGTGTAGCTGACGATAGCAAGCCTTGAAATAAATACACTATATGACCACAGTTTTGTGGACAACTGACCATATTCAACTGTAATAAGTGCAGATTTTATCAGACATTTATGTACATTTGTTGCATTTATGTATTTAATATTGACCTCGGCGGCACGGTGGTGTAGTGGTTAGCGCTGTCGCCTCACAGCAAGAAGGTCTGGGTTCGAGCCCCGTGGCCGGCGAGGGCCTTTCTGTGCAGAGTTTGCATGTTCTCCCCGTGTCCGCATGGGTTTCCTCCGGGTGCTCCGGTTTCCCCCACAGTCTAAAGACATGCAGGTTAGGTTAACTGGTGACTCTAAATTGACCGTAGGTGTGAATGTGAGTGTGAATGGTTGTCTGTGTCTATGTGTCAGCCCTGTGATGACCTGGCGACTTGTCCAGGGTGTACCCCGCCTTTCGCCCATAGTCAGCTGGGATAGGCTCCAGCTCGCCTGCGACCCTGTAGAACAGGATAAAGCGGCTACAGATAATGAGATGAATGAGATATTGACCTCAACTGACATTTCATCGTATTTTGAGTATATTTACTGCCCGAAACGTTCATTCCGAGGTGATATAATTTTGTTATATCAAACTGACAGACAGTGGTGCTGGAACAGATCTTTCTCTGCTCCTTTAATATCATCAACCAAACTCTCAATAGTGTTCATTTGCTGTTCAACTGCCTGTAAAGTTGCTCTCCCATTAAGCATAGATATCTCCTATTAGTTGCACCAACAAATAAATCCAAATATATTGAATGTCTCGACAGTCCCACTTTCATTTCCTGAAGCACACATGCCGTCTTTATGAATGATGGTTCATTCAGGGCTAGAGAGAATACAAGAACACATGCCCAAGCAACACATGCATAGCATTAGATTGGATACCTTAAGCCTCGGATTAGATTTATAACAAAGCAATATACCAGCTAGAGAAATGAATAATACAGTAAGTGTTTCCAGCAAATTTATCTATTGATATTATGTATTGTACATCATCAGTATTCAATATGGAATGTAACGAGGACAGATACACAGCATAGAGCACAATAATACACATGAACAGTCTCATCAGAGAAATAAATTAGGCTTCTAACGAGCAAGAAATTATGTATGGATAAAGAATACAAAAATATATCTCAACATTTGTTTTCTTATGATTTGGCCTGTCACTTATTTATTTATTAATTTATTTTTACTATTTGCAACATATTCATATTCCAAAGCAAAGCTTGGATAACAGGCAGGAAAATACATTCCAGGGTAAATAAATACTCGGAAATTGGATCTCGGGACATTATAGGTTATTGCATACACTGTATTCTTACCCTACACACCACATACAGTATGTAGTACCTGATTTTGTCTGGCTAAACATTATTCAGTGTTGACAAATGTCTTATTTTTAACACGTTTTTTTGTGGACACATGTTCAACAGCATCAAAAATGCACATAAGACTAATACGCAGTACAGTAAGAAGAAGCAAAACTGGGGCTGATTTCTTTCTAGCCCAGATCGTAGATTCATGTCGCCTATCAGTGACAATCATCACCCTAGATTTCATCTTTTATAGCTTCGCTGTCGTAGGGACCGACAGAGAAATCTTTCCCGCCCCAAGCCATCATACTATCCAATATAGTGCCTTGCAAAAGTATTCATCCCCCTTGGTGTTTTTTCCTATTTTGTCGCATTACAAGCTGGAATTAAAATGGATTTTTGGAGGGTTAGCACCATTTGATTTACACAACATGCCTACCACTTTAAAGGTGAAATTTGTTGTCTTATTGTGACGCAAACAATAATGAAGATGAAAAAAAAAACAGAAATCTGGAGTGTACATGGGTATTCACCCCCCAAAATCAATACTTTTTAGAGCCACTTTTTGTTGCAATTACAGTACAGCTGTAAGTCTCTTGGGGTATGTCTCTATTAGCTTAGCACATCTAGCCACTGGGATGGCTAAGCAAAACTGCTCCAACTCCTTCAAGTTAGATGGGTTCACAGCAATCTTCAAGTTATGCCACATATTTTCAATTGGATTGAGGTCTGGGCTTTGATTAGGCCATTCCAAGACAAGTAAATGTTTCCCTTTAAACCACTCCAGTGTAGCGTTCGCAATATGTTTAGGGTTATTGTCCTGCTGGAACATGAACCTTTATCCCAGTCTCAAACCTCTGGCTGACTCCAGAATTGCCCTGTATTTAATGCCATCCATCTTTCCTTCAGTCCTGAGCAGCTTTCCTGTCCCTGGAGAATAAAAACATCCCCACAGCATAATGCTGCCACCACCATGCTTCACTGTATGAATGGTCTTCTCAGGGTGTTGGGTTTGCGCCACACATGGCATTTCCAACGATGGCCAAAAAGATCACTTTTAGTCTCATTTGACCAGAGAATCTTCTTCCATGTGTTTGGGGAGTCTGCCACATAATGTTGGGCAAACTCCAAATGTGTTTTCTTAAGCAATGACGCTTTTCTGGCCACTCTTCCATAAAGCCCCGCTCTGTGGAGTGTACGGCTTAAAGTGGTCCTATGTACAGATACTCCCATCTTCGCTGTGGATCTTTGCAGCTCCTTCAGTGTTATCTTTGGTGTTTTTGTTGCATTTCTGATTAATGCCCTCCTTGCCTGGTCTGTGAGTTTTGGTGGGTGGCCTTCTCTTGTCAGGTTTGTGGTGGTGACATATTCTTTCCATTTTGCTATAATGGATTTAATGGTGCTCTGTGGGATCTTCAAAGTTTGGGATATTTTTTTTATAACCCAACCCTGATCTATACTTCTCCACAACTTTGTCTCTGACCTGTTTGGAGGCTCCTTGGTTTTCATGTTGCTTGCTTAACATTGATGCAGAGTCAGGGTCCTTCCAGAACAGGTTGATTTATACAGACATCATGTGACAGATCATGTGACACTTTGATTGCACACAGGTGGATCTTAATCAACTAATTATGTGACTTATGAAGTAAATTGGTTGGACCAGCTCTTATTTAGGGGTTTCCTGTGGAAGGGGGTGAATACCTATATATTCAAAGTATTGACTTTGGGGAGTGAATACCTACGCACACTCCAGATTTCTGTTTTTTCATCTTAATTATTGTTTGTGTCACAATAAAAGAACAATTTGCAGCTTTAAAGTTGTAGGCATGTTGTGTAAAACAAATTGTGCTATCCCCTCAGAAATCCATTTTAATTCCAGCTTGTCATGCGACAAAACAGGACAGAGATGAATACTTATTTATATTCATTCATCTCATCTCTTGTTTTTAGAACTTTTAAGGCACATTCACCTGTACAAAGGGCACGCACACACACACACACACACACACACACACACACACACACAATCATTACATTTTTATCTTTTTATTGTATAGTCAGTTTGTTCTTGGATATATTTTTCATTCTACTTTATGTTGTACAGTGTGTTTTTTTTTTTTTTTTGTATGTTTGATACCTTACTGCTGAAACATGACAGTTTCCCAGCTTGCGATCAATAAAGTAAATCTATCTCCATTAGGAGTAAAAGGATCAAACACGAACATTTTACACAAAAAAGAAATGTCTCCTCACTACACTGAAATACCATAACAGCTCCTGGATCTCAATCCCAAATTGTCTGGTTTAAAGGGTTTGCTTTTAATTTGTATCCACAATATAGACGCAGTGTTGAATAGTGAGTTTCTCTTTTTAGTAAAATTTAAAGCAGAATTAAGTGACTTTTCCAACAGAATGTGTCCCGAAGTCCATAGTTTACACATTTTTGTGGGTTTCAGTACATCACTTGATGTTTAATAATATACTTATTGAATTTTCCAGTAAGAACACACTAGTTATACTAGAAGTGTGTGAAGTTTGTAATTAGAGACATATCACAAAGTGCAAATACTCAAACTAATGAGGGAAGGGAGCATTCCTCATGAAGCAAAGGGAATGATCAGATGATTTACCGTATTTTGCTATTTGTAGTTTTTGTAATATGGAGTTTTTGTACAAATGCAAGATTTGAGCATTTAGTTGATGCCTTTTCATGAAATTGAGTGATCTCAACTGATAAATCATATTCACATAATTTTTCACCAAATAAAGTGGTGCTTGAAAGTTTGTGAACCCTTTAGAATTTTCTATATTTCTGCATAAATATGACTTAAAACATCGTCAGATTTTCACACAAGTCCTAAAAGTAAATAAAGAGAACCCAGTTAAACAAATGAGACAAAAATATTATACCTGGTCATTTATTTATTGAGGAAAATGATCCAATATTATATATCTATGAGTGGCAAAAGTATGTGAACCTCTAGGATTAGCAGTTAATCTGAAGGTGAAATTAGGCTACGTTTACATTAGACCGTATCTGTCTCGTTTTCTTCGCGGATGCACTGTCCGTTTACATTAAACCGCCTGGAAACGCCGGGAAACAGGAATCCGCCAGCGTCCACGTATTCAATCCAGATCGTGTCAGCTCCGGTGCTGTGTAAACATTCAGAATACGCGGATACGCTGTGCTGAGCTCTAGCTGGCGTCTCATTGGACAACGGCACTGTGACATCCACCTTCCTGATTCGCTGGCGTTGGTCATGTGACGCGACTGCTGAAAAACGGCGCGGACTTCCGCCTTGTATCATCTTTCATTAAAGAGTATAAAAGTATGAAAATACTGCAAATACTGATGCAAATACTGCCCATTGTGTAGTTATGATTGTCTTTAGGCTTGCCATCCTTCCACTTGCAAGTAGTAAGTGATATGCGCTGGGATCACACACACAGCGGCTCAGTCCCGAATCGTGGCTTGTGCACTTCACTCGCGTGCTCTGTGAGCTGCGCAGGGCCGGAGTGCGCACCCTCCAGAGGGCACTCGCTGTTCAGGGCGGAGTGATTTGGAGCGCAGGATGCCTGCGGAGCCGAACGTATCCGTGTATTGGCGTTGCTGTGTGCACGCAAATCGTGTATTGGTGTTGCTGTGTGCACACTAATCGTTTTAAAAACGTTAATCTGATGATCCGCTGATACGTTCTAATGTAAACATGGGCTTAGAGTCAGGGGTTTTTGTGTACAAATGGAGGAAATTCAAGACCATTGTTACCCTCCCCAGGTGTGATCAACCAACAAAGATCACTCCAAGAGCAAGGCAAGTAATAGTCAGCGAGGTCACAAAGGACCCCAAGGTAACTTCTAAGCAACTGAAGGCCTCTCTCATATTGGCTAATGTTAATGTTCATGAGTCCATCATCAGGAGAACACTGAACAACAATGGTGTGCATGGCAGGGTTGCAAGGACAAAGCCACTGCTCTCCAAAAAGAACATTGCTGCTCATCTGCAGTTTGCTAAAGATCACGTGGACAAGCCAGAAGGCTACTGGAAAAATGTTTTGTGGACGGATGAGACCAAAATAGAACTTTTTGGTTTAAATGAGAAGCGTTATGTTTGGAGAAAGGAAAACACTGCATTCCAGCATAAGAACCTTATCCCATCTGTGAAACATGGTGGTGGTAGTATCATGGTTTGGGCCTGTTTTGCTGCATCTGGGCCGGGACAACTTGCCATCATTGATGAAACAATGAATTCTGAATTATACCAGCGAATTCTAAAGAAAAATGTCAGGACATCTGTCCATGAATTGAATCGCAAGAGAAGGTGGGTCATGCAGCAAGACAACAACCCTAAGAACACAAGTCGTTCTACCAAAGAATGGTTAAAGAAGAATAAAGTTAATGTTTTGGAATGGTCAAGTCAAAGTCCTGACCTTAATCCAATTAAAATGTTGTGGAAGGACCTGAAGCGAGCAGTTCATGTGAGGAAACCCACCAACATCCCAGAGTTGAAGCTGTTCTGTACAGAGGAATGGGCTAAAATTCCTCCAAGCCAGTGTGCAGGACTGATCAACAGTTACTGGAAATGTTTAGTTGCAGTTATTTCTAAGGGGGTCACACCAGATACTGAAAACGAACGTTCACATCCTTTTGCCACTCAATGATATGTAATATTTGATCATTCCTCAATAAATAAATGACCAAGTATAATATTTTTGTCTCATTTGTTTAACTGGGTTCTCTTTATCTACTTTTAGGATGTGTGAAAATCTGATGATGTTTTAGGTCATATTTATGCAGAAATATAGAAAATTATCTAAAGGGTTTACAAACTTTCAAGCACCACTGTACAATCAATCAACCAGGACATGTTTGGTGCCCATTATTTGGTTCTCCAAATTTGCATTGGCGCTACAAGGATAACATAGCTAGCAAATCAAATTTCTCACTTTTTATCCCCCTGGCATATAATGCAGAGGGATATAGGTATCACTCTGTCCGTCTGTCTGTCCGTCCATCCTGTCTGACCATCTGTAAACATTTTAGTTTCTGGAGCATAACTCAAAAACTAAGGATTTTTTTTTCTTCACAAAACCTGACAGTTGGGCGGCACGGTGGTGTAGTGGTTAGCGCTGTCGCCTCACAGCAAGAAGGTCCTGGGTTCGAGCCCCGGGGCCGGCGAGGGCCTTTCTGTGTGGAGTTTGCATGTTCTCCCCGTGTCCGCGTGGGTTTCCTCCAGGTGCTCCGGTTTCCCCCACAGTCCAAAGACATGCAGGTTAGGTTAACTGGTGACTCTAAATTGACCGTAGGTGTGAATGTGAGTGTGAATGGTTGTCTGTGTCTATGTGTCAGCCCTGTGATGACCTGGCGACTTGTCCAGGGTGTACCCCGCCTTTCGCCCGTAGTCAGCTGGGATAGGCTCCAGCTTGCCTGCGACCCTGTAGAAGGATAAAGCGGCTAGAGATAATGAGATGAGATGAGAACCTGACAGTTATGTGAAGTGACTAGAGGAGTTGGGCCTTCTGTGATGAATTTTTTTTCCCATATTTCCATGGCGGGCGGCACGGTGGTGTAGTGGTTAGTGCTGTCACCTCACAGCAAGAAGGTCCGGGTTCGAGCCCCTTGGCCGGCGAGGGGCTTTCTGTGCAGAGTTTGCATGTTGTCCGCGTGGGTTTCCTCCGGGTGCTCCGGTTTCCCCCACAGTCCAAAGACATGCAGGTTAGGTTAACTGGTGACTCTAAATTGACCGTAGGTGTGAATGTGAGCGTGAATGGTTGTCTGTGTCTATGTCTCAGCCCTGCGATGACCTGGCGACTTGTCCAGGGTGTACCCCGCCTTTCGCCCGTAGTCAGCTGGGATAGGCTCCAGCTTGCCTGCGACCCTGTAGAACAGGATAAAGTGGCTAGAGATGATGAGATGAGATGAGATATTTCCATGGCAACCAATTCAACTTTGGAAAATTTGGAGTGGGGTTTCATGTGGGGGCCAGAGAGATATGTCATCTCCTGATGACTCTTGTTTATTATATAAACATCTGAACGTGCTTCCACTGTAAGACAATGACTGTTTGTCTAGCAGAAGGTTTCATGTCTGAAATGCTGCAGTTAGATTTATATCCATGGGGGATTTAGTGTTAAGTGATGAAAAGACTCGGCACATACATGTGGAGAAAAATCATTCTCTTGATGTTGGTCTACTGTTGTTTTTTATTCAACTTTCAAAGGGTTCTTCAAAACTGTAGCCTCAAGCAAGATCATGAGACAACTAGGAAACTAGAAAAACTCACTGCATACTAATAAGCCACTATATATATATATATATATATATATATATATATATATATATATATATATATATATATGTATGTATGTATGTGCAAAAGAAATGCTGTAGACCAAAAATGGCTTAAAAAATAATGAAATGATTTAACATTAAAAATAAAAATACTGTAAACAGCAGTAAGCCATAATAAATGATACAAAGTCAATGTTTGGTGTGAGACGACCCTCATCTTATCTCATCTCATTATCTCTAGCCGCTTTATCTTGTTCTACAGGGTCGCAGGCAAGCTGGAGCCTATCCCAGCTGACTACGGGCGAAAGGCGGGGTACACCCTGGACAAGTCGCCAGGTCATCACAGGGCTGACACATAGACACAGACAACCATTCACACTCACATTCACACCTACGGTCAATTTAGAGTCACCAGTTAACCTAACCTGCATGTCTTTGGACTGTGGGGGAAACCGGAGCACCCGGAGGAAACCCACGCAGACACGGGGAGAACATGCAAACTCCACACAGAAAGGCCCTCGCCGGCCACGGGGCTCGAACCCGGACCTTCTTGCTGTGAGGCGACAGCGCTAACCACTACACCACCGTGCCGCCCTGAGACGACCCTTTGCTTTAAAAAAAAAAAAGTAGTCTCAGGTACAATGAGTGCAGTTTTATGCGGAAATGAGCTGTAGGTTTTACTGAGCATCTTACAGAACCAGCCACAGTTCTTCTGGACACTTTGTCACACTCACTTCTTAATTTTGCACCAAAACCCAGTAGCCTTCATTATGTTTTTTTTTTTTTTTTTAATCTGAAAAGTGCTCTCTTATGGAATATGCTGCTCAGATACAAACTTTTTTTCTGTAATATTTAATTTTGTGCTTGAAAACAAATGTTTGGACTCTGAAATGTTTTTGTACTGACTTGATAATGTAGAAGTCATAAAAATATATGCAAAAGTAAACATATTTAAGAGTTAATCACAAAATCGAGTCGTACATGAGCTGATAGCCAATGAGACATGTAGCACCAAGTTGGCTAGAAGCCATATATGATGAGTATATTTAGTGGAATAAGTGTTTTATTCAATCCACATTCACTGGATTTTGAGAAATGGAGGATTTTTATTTTTATCTTTTTGCAAATTTGATAAATAAAAACTTTATACAAAATGTCTGACAAAATCATTTCTGCTTAGAATGTAAACAAACCGGCGAAAAGCTAGGAGCAATTTGTGAAAAATGTTATAATAATAATTCTTCAAAAATAAAAAATATACATTCTTACCATCAAATATTCTTATTCCATATTTTGTTGCTTTTTTTGTATTTTTTTTGGGGGGGGTTGTTTTTGAGTAGAGTCTTTCTTTCGTCCTCAGTTGGTTCAGTAACACACTCAGCTATTTTCTTCTTTATGTTTTTTGGTGGTTTGGCACCACCAACTGGGCTGGGGTATGGAACAGGTGATATGGGGGGGGGGGGGGGGGGGGGGTGACTATATTCTTTTATTTAGCTATTTATGTTTCTTTTAAATACTTGATAACAAAGTGATATATCTGACTTGATGCGCTCCACCATTTTGTTTTTCTCTACTCACGGTATAGATGGGTGGCACGGTGGTGTAGTGGTTAGCGCTGTCGCCTCACAGCAAGAAGGTCTGGGTTCGAGCCCCGTGGCTGGCGAGGGCCTTTCTGTGTGGAGTTTGCATGTTCTCCCCGTGTCCACGTGGGTTTCCTCCGGGTGCTCCGGTTTCCCCCACAGTCCAAAGACATGCAGGTTAGGTTAACTGGTGACTCTAAATTGACCGTAGGTGTGAATGTGAGTGTGAATGGTTGTCTGTGTCTATGTGTCAGCCCTGTGATGACCTGGCGACTTGTCCAGGGTGTACCCCGCCTTTCGCCCGTAGTCAGCTGGGATAGGCTCCAGCTTGCCTGCGACCCTGTAGAAGGATAAAGCGGCTAGAGATAATGAGATGAGATGAGACGGTATAGATGACTTGCAACCACGTGATCAAAATGTGCTATGTCATGAGCGTCCGCTATGATGGTGGATATATAAAGCAACTAGGATGGCAGCCGCTGAAAGCGTGTCTGTAAGCAATGCTGAATTTTCTCAGTATTACCACAATTTGAACGGTCGAGTGAAGATTTGATACAAAGAGAACAGAAATACAGTATGTGTGGGTTTTGACCCATATTATTTAAAAAAAAGTCAGACTTTTCTGAAGCTAAGATGCTTCTACTGACCATCAAGTACCCAGATATCGCATTCTATCTTGTTTGGCTGCCAAAGAATCAATTCCGACCCTGGATGAAACATAGCCCATGTTCTGAGTGGGTGCCCGGTCTGGATTGTTTCTCATCTCATCTCATTATCTCTAGCCGCTTTATCCTTCTACAGGGTCGCAGGCAAGCTGGAGCCTATCCCAGCTGACTACGGGTGAGAGACGGGGTACACCCTGGACAAGTCGCCAGGTCATCACAGGGCTGACACATAGACACAGACAACCATTCACACTCACATTCACACCTACGGTCAATTTAGAGTCACCAGTTAACCTAACCTGCATGTCTTTGGACTGTGGGGGAAACCGGAGCACCCGGAGGAAACCCACGCGGACACGAGGAGAACGTGCAAACTCCGCACAGAAAGGCCCTCGCCGGCCACGGGGCTCGAACCCGGACCTTCTTGCTGTGAGACGACAGCGCTAACCACTACACCACCATGCCGCCCTGGATTGTTTCTATTGTATAATTTTTCTGGAGCTCCGAGAAGCGAAATGGTAACACACGTGTTAAAATGATAACAGTGACCGAGTGAACCACGACAAGAGAACGCTCATTTTATAGCAAAATTCTAGCAACACGAAATAAAATCCTTCCATGATATTATCGAGAAAGCTTTTGAATCTCACCTGAGATAAAATGATTACTGCCAACACGAGCTGTTTTAGTTTTCGCCTCTGTTAGATCAGCCCTGCCGATGTTGTTCAGCCATACTCGTCTCCTCTCCGTGCTAAGCCTCAGAGTTTCCTCGCCATCTTTCCGAATCACTGACATAATTCTAAAAAATCAGAATGTGCCACGGTCACGAGTACTGTTGTGACCACAACCATATACGTACAGCACAAAGATATGGCATAGCTAAAAGAACGCTTAAAGCAGTGGAAAAACAAAGAGAGTTGCGCACACGTGACTGTTTTGTATGGAATGTCACTTGACCTCACAGTTGTATATCCACCAACATGGCCGACATCTGGGTTTCTATTTTGCTCTGACGTCACTTGCAAGCCAAGGATATGAGCTGATATCCTAGTAGTAGAGTAGCCAATCAGAGTGTGTGATTGCTCATATCCAGTGAATGTAGATAGAATAAATGAATATATTTCAATTCAAAAGCAAATATCTACGATGAGGTTAACAGCTTAAAATCTTAACATGTATGTGGTCCTAGGAACAACGCATGGAATGTACAATGATGTCAGTAATGAGTTTCTGCTTGTAGCATGCAACCAGATTGATTGATTGATTTTTGTTGGTCTGTTTCCATTTGATCTGCTCTATCTATCTATCTATCTATCTATCTATCTATCTATCTATCTATCTATCTATCTATCTATCTATCTATCTACAGTGGTGCTTGAAAGTTTGTGAACCCTTGAGAATTTTCTATATTTCTGCATAAATATGACCTAAAACATCATCAGATTTTCACACAAATCCTAAAAGTAGATAAAGAGAACCCAGTTAAACAAATGAGACAAAAATATTATACTTGGTCATTTATTTATTGAGGAAAAGGATCCAATATTACATATCTGTGAGTGGCAAAAGTATGTGAACCTCTAGGATTAGCAGTTAATTTGAAGGTGAAATTAGAGTCAGGTGTTTTCAATCAATGGGATGACAATCAGGTGTGAGTGGGCACCCTGTTTTATTTAAAGAACAGGGATCTATCAAAGTCTGATCTTCACAACACATGTTTGTGGAAGTGCATCATGGCACGAACAAAAGAGATTTCTGAGGACCTCAGAAAAAGCGTTGTTGATGCTCATCAGGCTGGAAAACGTTACAAAGCCATCTCTAAAGAGTTTGGACTCCACCAATCCACAGTCAGACAGATTATGTACAAATGGAGGAAATTCAAGACCATTGTTTCCCTCCCCAGGAGTGGTCGACCAACAAAGATCACTCCAAGAGCAAAGCGTGTAATAGTCGGTGAGGTCACAAAGGACCCCAGGGTAACTTCTAAGCAACTGAAGGCCTCTCTCACATTGGCTAATGTTAATGTTCATGAGTCCACCATCAGGAGAACACTGAACAACAATGGTGTGCATGGCAGGGTTGCAAGGAGAAAGCCACTGCTCTCCAAAAAGAACATTGCTGCTCGTCTGCAGTTTGCTAAAGATCACGTGGACAAGCCAGAAGGCTATTGGAAAAATTTTTGTGGACGGATGAGACCAAACTAGAATTTTTTGGTTTAAATGAAAAGTGTTATGTTTGGAGAAAGGAAAACACTGCATTCCAGCATAAGAACCTTATCCCATTTGTGAAAAATGGTGGTGGTAGTATCATGGTTTGGGCCTGTTTTGCTGCATCTGGGCCAGGACGGCTTGCCATCATTGATGGAACAATGAATTCTGAATTATGCCAGCGAATTCTAAAGGAAAATGTCAAGACATCTGTCCATGAACTGAATCTCAAGAGAAGGTGGGTCATGCAGCAAGACAACGACCCTAAACACACAAGTCGTTCTACCAAAGAATGGTTAAAGAAGAATAAAGTGAATGTTTTGGAATGGCCAAGTCAAAGTCCTGACCTTAATCCAATCGAAATGTTGTGGAAGGACCTGAAGCGAGCAGTTTATGTGAGGAAACCCACCAACATCCCAGAGTTGAAGCTGTTCTGTACGGAGGAATGGGCTAAAATTCCTCCAAGCCGGTGTGCAGGACTGATCAACAGTTACCAGAAACGTTTAGTTGCAGTTATTGCTGCACAAGGGGGTCACACCAGATACTGAAAGCAAAGGTTCATGTACTTTTGCCACTCACAGATATGGAATATTGGATCATTTTCCTCAATAAATAAATTACCAAGTATAATATTTTTGTCTCATTTGTTTAACTGGGTTCTCTTTATCTACTTTTAGGACTTGTGTGAAAATCTGATGATGTTTTAGGTCATATTTATGCAGAAATATAGAAAATTCTAAAGGGTTCACAAACTTTCAAGCACCACTCTATCTATCTATCTATCTATCTATCTATCTATCTATCTATCTATCTATCTATCTATCTATCTATCTATCAGTGAGATATTGTGACATTTCAAGATGAACCGAAGATGTTACAGTTTAGTGACTTCCTTCAGCGTTTTTAGAAGTAAAATCAATATGTCAAGACAACATTTGAGATTAAAATCTTCACTGGCTTCCCATAAAATAACTTATTCAATTCAAAATCCTGCTTGTTGTAGATCAAGCGCTCAATAATCTTGTTCCCTTGTATCTTTCTGACCTTTTCTTTCGATTCCATCCCCTTCACACTTTGAGATCTTCCTATTCTATCTTGTTCATTGTCACTGCATTTAACATTTGTCCCTTCACTGGTGAAGCATTTTCTCCTGTTCTTCTCCTTTTCTACATTCCTGTAACAGTCTGGCAGTCCCACAAATTAACTGAAGTTAAGTATGTGAAAGATTTGCATGTATAAAAACACAAACAAACATTATAAAACATGAAATAAAACCTGAAATGTATTAATATGGTGATGTTCATGACAAATTCACTTTGCCCCACAATGTGATTTACTCAGATTTACTGAAAAGCGATAACATTCACAAATTAGTACTAGAGCTGCGGCTACAATTATAGACACGTTAACAATCTTTTGGCCATTACAAAAGTAGAAAAGACTTTCAATATGTCAATTGCGCATGAATAGTTACTCAAACTTCCACTTGGAAAAAATGAGTTGATTCCCGATTACTTAGCGTATCAGATCACATGCACTGTTCCACAACTATTGACACCTTTGTCCACGGTTATCGACACCGTTCCACAATTATTGACATCCAGATAATTATTTCTAAAAAAATAATCGGTATGTGGTATTAAGTTAACAAAACAGTTTTTTATTTGAAATTTCTTTTACATAGACTTATATTTAGTACAAAATATCTTTTGTATAAATATATCGATGTCAGTGCTTATGTAAATGAAGTAATTCTAATGTTTGTAACAAATGAACTGATAATGTTTAACCTGCATCAGAAAATCTTTTTGTTCCACTTTCTACCCACTTTCTAAGTGTTTTCGTAGATCACATTTTGTTAATCATTTGTTGTTCTCATCTCATCTCATTATCTGTAGCCGCTTTATCCTGTTCTACAGGGTCGCAGGCAAGCTGGAGCCTATCCCAGCTGACTACGGGCGAAAGGCGGGGTACACCCTGGACAAGTCGCCAGGTCATCACAGGGCTGACACATAGACACAGACAACCATTCACACTCACATTCACACCTACGGTCAATTTAGAGTCACCAGTTAACCTAACCTGCATGTCTTTGGACTGTGGGGGAAACCGGAGCACCCGGAGGAAACCCACGCGGACAACATGCAAACTCTGCACAGAAAGGCCCTCGCCGGCCACGGGGCTCGAACCCAGACCTTCTTGCTGTGAGGCGACAGCGCTAACCACTACACCACCGTGCCACCTTCATTTGTTGTTGTTTGTATTAATTTCTAGTTTTGTAGTTTAACAATAAATGTCAACAGGCAATTGATATTGTAACCACATGAAAATCCAGGTCAAAGGTTGATTTTTTTTTTTTTTTATCGAGATTTTAAATTTACATCTAAAAATATAAAATGTCTACTGAAATTGTAATATGTGGTAGATATTTACAACAAACTGCAAAAAAAAAAAAAATCTGAATGGAATAGAAAAATCTGAATATTTCAAGCATGTCATTTTTTTATATGCTAGAAATTTAATTCTGGTTTAATTCTATTTATTGCAATCGGATTCCAAATACTCTATAAATATTCCATTCTGTTATGAATCAGAAAAAAAAATTTAAAAATCACAGCACTTTTATTTTTTTTTAAAGTACTTCATCTACTTCAAAAAGGTTACACAAAGATCGATCCATAACAGCTGTAAATGTCACTTAATTCCACAGGGTGTCGATAATGGTGGACACCAGTGAAAGTGATCACTATTATCGACACCTCATGTGACTTCTCAAATGCGCGTTTAGATACAAAATCACGACTGTCAAATGAAAGTGTAAGAAACAAAGTAGGTTTCCACAAGGAGATCATGAAATATCTGTGAATTTGATCAGTAAAAACATGTCCATGATCTTTCCACCATGCTCACCTGCAATGATAACGTCTGGGTTTTCCTCAAATTGCTGATTGTGCTAATATAATTCCATCTAAGGTAACGAGCTGTCATCAGACAACAAGATCAAAGGGTGAGGCGGGTCTTCAGGTTGATTAATTAACCAATAATAACTGTTGTAACTGAAACTCACCTTTGTAAAAAAGTTTTTTATTGGTAAATCTGAAAAGGGTCGCGACCCTGTAGAACAGGATAAAGCGTCTAGAGATGAGAAATCTGAAAAGGTGTCGATAATTATGGACTGTCGATAATTGTAGCTGGGGCGGCACGGTGGTGTAGTGGTTAGCGCTGTCACCTCACAGCAAGAAGGTCCGGGTTCGAGCCCCGTGGCCGGCGAGGGCCTTTCTGTGCAGAGTTTGCATGTTGTCCGCGTGGGTTTCCTCCAGGTGCTCCGGTTTCCCCCACAGTCCAAAGACATGCAGGTTAGGTTAACTGGTGACTCTAAATTGACCGTAGGTGTGAATGTGAGTGTGAATGGTTGTCTGTGTCTATGTGTCAGCCCTGTGATGACCTGGCGACTTGTCCAGGGTGTACCCCGCCTTTCGCCCGTAGTCAGCTGGGATAGGCTCCAGCTTGCCTGTGACCCTGTAGAACAGGATAAAGCGGCTAGAGATAATGAGATGAGATAATTGTAGCTGCCACTCTATTGAACAGGCTATATTTGCAAAAGTCTGTGTTTTTGTTAGATGAAGACAAAATTGCACCATTTACGAGGTAATCACAGAACATTTATTAAAAATTATGCTTGTGTCTCAAAATAATCAGAATATGATAAACTAAAAAGGCAGTCCATATAGTTTATACCTCTGCCAAAATCTAATTCATCATTCCTTGGCCCATGGCCCACCTTTCCTCAAAATTTTATCAAACTGCATTCACTACTTTTTTTTTTTTCTAAATCAGTGTCAAATCAATCAAGCTAAATCAATGTCAAAACATATCAGGATAGATTAGCATACTGCTAAACAAAATGTTGGCCCGTAGGGAGTCCAGTTGCACTTTGAGAGTTAGTTTTCTTTCTCAAATGTCAAGCATTTCATACAATAAGCAGTCTAATTTACTCTGACACTTTCTTAAATCTGGAAATTGTCATTGTCAACGATGGCTGTGATAACATTCAACAATATCTCCGTCAACTTTGCTGGAGGAGGTGATGTTTTCGCCTCTGTTTGTTTGTCTTTTCCCAACGTAACTCAATAAATAGTGAACAGATTTTGATGAAATTTGGAGGAAAGGTGACCCATGGCCCAAGGAACAATTAGATTTTGATGCCAATCCAGACATGTATGCGGATCCAGGATATTTTTGCCTGTTCCCAACATGACTCAAAAAGTCCTGAACAGATTTGGATGAAATTTAGTGTACAGCTTTAGTATTATCCTAGGTTCAAGTGACCTGATTTTGATGTTGATAATATGTGGCCTGGTGGAGGAATGCACTCTACTGAGTGCCCTTCTAGTTCAGAATGTGTTTAAATAAATGCTTTTATTCTATCTACATTCACTGGATATGAGCAATCACATGCTCTGATGGCTACTGTACGATTAGGCAATCAGCTCATGTACTATGAGAAGAGAAAAACAAGATGGCGGAGCGTGTTGCCTAACCAACTGAGGACGAAATAAAAACTCTACTCAAAAACAACCCCCCCCCCCCCCCCCCCCCCCCAATGGGCCAAGGAACAATTGATTAGATTTTGATGCAAATCTGGACATGTATATGGATCCAGGATGTTTTTTTTTTTTCTATTCCCACTATAACTCAAAAAGTAATGAATGGATTTGGATGAAATTTGGTGTACAGCTTTAGTATTATCCTAGGTTCAAGTGACCTGATTTTGATGCTGATAATATGTGGCTTGGTGGAGGAATGCACTCTACTGAGTGCCCTTCTAGTTCAGAATGTGTTTAAATAAATGCTTTTATTCTATCTACATTCACTGGATATGAGCAATCACGTGCTCTGATGGCTACTGTATGATTAGGCAATCAGCTCATGTACTATGAGAAGAGAAAAACAAGATGGCGGAGCGTGTTGCCTAACCAACTGAGGACGAAATAAAAACTCTACTCAAACCCCCCCCAAATGGGCCAAGGAACAATTGATTAGATTTTGATGCAAATCTGGACATGTATATGGATCCAGGATGTTTTTTTTTTTTTTTCTATTCCCACTATAACTCAAAAAGTAGTTTATGGATTTGGATGAAATTTGGTGTACAGCTTTAGTATTATCCAAAGTTCAAGTGATTTGATTTTGATGATCATAATACAGTATGTGGCTTGGTGGAGGTATGCACTCTGTACTGAGTGCCTGTCTAGTTTTTCTTCCTTTCGATAATGTTACAAGGATGTTGGTCTCTTCAATTTATAACAGAAATGCTTACTGCTTCCACTATTTCTCGACTAATGGCTTGTGCTCTCTCTGTCTGTCTGTCTGTCTGTCTCTCTCAGATCCTCTTATAATGTAATGTGAATATCTCTCCCTCACAGCAATCACACAGCTAAATTGGACCTTCGAACCACTTGCGGCGTTCCACATAACCAGGCTAGTTAACAGGGACGTCATGAACGGCTTTGAAGCAGCAATTTAGCTGCATGATTGCTGACAAAGAGTTCTTGAGAAGAATAGTTACGTTTTTGCTGGTTCCATGTCACTCTGACTCTTGTGAGCGTTTGAGAGGAGCGAGACACTCTGTGCATCCATTTTCTCTTGCTGCAGTTTCCCCGACTAAAAGCCGAAACTGCAGCAGGTGGCACTACAGCGTGGGGATAATGAAATGCAAAAAGCTCAGCAGCAGATTGCCCAGCCCTCGTGGCTCAGTGTGGCACAGCCATTTCATTCTTGTGGAGCAATTCAGAATCACGCCTCAATCACTTCTTGGCCCTCACGTTTTGTTTTATTTTATTTATTTATTTAATCCCTGAGAGCATTTTCCAAGTAGGAAAAATACTGTTGCTGTACATTCTTCCTTTGTGCTGCTTCTTTTGGGAAATGGTCAGCACATACAACAATGGCTGCTGTAATAAACCAGAGATAGACTGCCACATTTTTGGCTAGGAGAGCAGGTGGAGAAGTGTGAACAGTGAGAGATTTCTCAGCTTGTAAAGCTCATTAAAGGAAACCTTTGGCGAGGAGACCTAATTTACACACTTCTCACTTACCCAAATGTAGTCAAACAGCCAGCACATGTTTGATGTCCAACAATTGCTTTTGTAATTTGCACAAGGCTTATGCAGCTACCAGTGTATGCAGATAAAAGTCGTGGAACTCTGTCTCACTCAAAATTATATCTGTAAATTTACTCTTTAAAAGAAAGGCACAAGAAAAGGTTATTCGCTTAAAAACCCTTTCTAGTACCTGCCCAAATCGAAGGGGAAACTCCAGCCTGAAACATGTTATGTTTATATGAATATATTTGTCATTTGTTCAGCAACTCTGGTGCTGATTTGTTGGTTGGGGCTGTATTTGAGTGTATCACACCAGTGTTCTCGTCGAGTCACTAAACCTCGAGTCCGAGTCCAGTCTCAAGCCCACAGTGTTCAAGTCCGAGTCATGAAAGAAAATTTCGAGTCGAGTCCACTATTGAATCGAGTCGAGTCCGACACAAGCCCCGCCTACTATCAACAGGCCAAATAACATGAGACAGGGTTAACTTTATTATTTATTATTAATAAATTAAATTACTTGTTAACTGGGGGCGGCACGATGGTGTAGTGGTTAGCGCTGTCGCCTCACAGCAAGAAGGTCCTGGGTTCGAGCCCCGTGGCCGGCGAGGGCCTGTCTGTGTGGAGTTTGCATGTTCTCCCCGTGTCCATGTGGGTTTTCTCCGGGTGCTCCGGTTTCCCCCACAGTCCAAAGACATGCAGGTTAGGTTAACTGGTGACTCTAAATTGACCGTAGGTGTGAATGTGAGTGTGAATGGTTGTCTGTGTCTATGTGTCAGCCCTGTGATGACCTGGCGACTTGTCCAGGGTGTACCCTGCCTTTCGCCCGTAGTCAGCTGGGATAGGCTCCAGCTTGCCTGCGACCCTGTAGAAGGATAAAGCGGCTAGAGATAATGAGATGAGATGAGATGAGACTTGTTAATTGCCTTGTATTGCACATTGCCAACACCAGACATCAATTGACTAAATATAGTACAAGTGAAAATTTGGGTAGATTTGATTTCTGGATATCTATTCCTTTATCAATAATGCATTAATCAATTAATTTAGCATGAAAAATGTCTCTATTGCTCTCGTGGTGTGAACTTAACATCCAAGCAATCTGCAAACTCCGAGAGTTGTTCACTCTTTGACAAGTGCAACTAATAAAGTGTGCAAAAGAGAAATATTCATCTGTATTCAACTGAAGGAAAAAAGAGTGACCTTATCATTGTCATTCGTTTTGTTCCAACCCAACAGCTTTTCCAAAAGAGCAGGCAAGGGACCCGAATAAGTGCCAGGCCCAAACTCTTCACCCAAGGGCTGCATGTTCTTTTTATTCCTAACCACAACAAAAGAAGACTTTTCCTATTAAGAATAGTCAATAGATGTCTTTTGAGCTAGCAATAGCCTGTATTATATCCTAGCAATACCAGAACAAGGAAAGATCAGAGTGTGCTGATTCTGTCTCGATCCCTTTCTCTGCTGATAGGAGTGTTTGGGATTGTCTGTAGATGCATGTGATGGAATGTGAAAACAGAATAGCATGGGCCACATATAAATTTCCCTGCTCAATTGGGTCTCCAGACTTTCCTTCTCATCTAAGTTGAAACTTTTTTTTTTTTTGCTGAATTCACATCATGATAATCATCCATCCATCCATCCATCCATAACCACTTATCCTGTGCAGGGTCATGGGCAAGCTGGAGCCTATCCCAGCTGACTATGGGTGAGAGGCAGGGTACATCCTGGACAAGTCACCAAATTATCGCAGTGCTGACATAGAGACAAACAACCATTCACACCTACGGTCACTTTAGAGCCACCAATTAACCTAACCTGCATGTCTTTGGACTGTGGGGGAAAACAGAGCACCTGGAGGAAACCCATGCAGACACGGGGAGAACATGCAAACTCCACACAGAAAGGCCCCCGTTGGCCATTGGGCTCAAACCCAGACCCTTCTTGCTGAGGCGACAGTGCTAACCACTACACCACCATGCCGCCCCACCATGATAACCATTATCACCAAAATGAATCTGTCACCTTTTGAATTGTATTTATTTATTTTATTTCAGGAAGTGCTGGAACTTCTGTGACGTTCAACCAGAATGGAGACGCACCAGGTCGCTATGATCTCTTCCAGTACCAGATCAACAATAACAGCTCTCCAGGTTATAGAGTGATCGGACAGTGGACAGAATCACTCCAGCTTAACGTAAGTACATTCCATTGAGTTAGTTTTCGCTTTGTAAATATCCTCAGCCTCCTGGTATTGTTATAAATTCTAAATTTGGCTGCAATTCTAAAGATATTGCATTACAATTATGCTCAATTATCAAGTCCAACTATGACATCCTTCTACATTGTTGACATTATTTGCATTGTCATACAGGCATATACACTATTTCAGGGCTTTCCACAGCAAAAAATATCAGAGCGGTGCTACTGATGTGGAGCCCAGCCTGTAAGAGCCAGTTGCTAGTTGCTAGTTGTCTGGGGTCATGCTTTCCTGGAAAATTTTGAAGTTAGAGACTTCAAATGGTGCATTCTGGTGGCATCAAGGGCTCATTTAGACACAATTTAACTTTTTTTTTTTTTACCTCGTCAAATATGCAAGGGGCAAAATCTCAAGGGCAAAATTAGATTTGAAATGAAAACATTAGAAACGGTCAATTCAGAGAAATATTTTATTTCATTGCACAACAAAAAATGCATAATATTGAACAATATAGCAGCTGAAATTAGAATAATTAGCAATACGGCTGTCAGCTACAGACCTGCAACCCAACAGGCAAAAGTCTCACACAAAACTGTAGTGCCAGGAACAGAATCGAGGTCAAATCACACAACAGCGCCATCTAGGGACCAGGGTCTAGAATTTGCTTTTATGTGTGGTTGCGAATGGTAGTCAGTGCACACAGCGAAACCCTTTATTTTCACTTCTGGGTTGAGTACCAGGATAATCTAGACCTATATATTATAATAGGCATATCAGACACTCGCTGGCCGTGCTGTGAAAATGAGCATCTGCAGGCACAATTTAAAGTGCCATTCCACCATTGGATGTATTCTTTGGCATAAAATACAATATATTTTGACAACATATATAAATGGTATCACTAGACAGAGAAATCTTTTAGCTTCAAAATGATATATCAAACATAATTTTTTGACAACGACAAGTATATTAATTTTGCGACCAAAGTCACCTACCCTTTTAATTTCCGCGCGTGATGTCATCGGTAGGTTCCCCTTCTTGTGTACCACGTGACGTGTGACGTGGCACATATTATCAGCAATGGCGGATAGAACGCAATAAAAATAATACCAATAAATCTAGCTAAGACCAATAAATCTAGCTAACTGAAAGATTAACTCAAAATTTTTCGCAATTTTTTTGGCCCCCATATACGAGGAGAAATGACTCTCTCACTTTGGGGGTTTCCTGGTCTAAAAATAGACCGACATGTGGTACACAAGAAGGGGAACCTGCCGATGACATCACGTTTCACTACCGCGCGGAAATTAAAAGGGTAGGTGACTTTGGTCGCAAAATTAATATACTTGTCGTTGTCAAAAAGTTATGTTTGATATATCATTTTGAAGCTAAAAGATTTCTCTGTCTAGTCATGTTGTCATAAAATATATTGTATTTTATGCCAAAGAATACATCCAATGGTGGAATGGCACTTTAAGTTTCCAAATCTGTCATTGCTTAACTCTTGAATATTTTCTATCGTGAACATGATCATTAAAAAGCTTATAATCTCTGCTTTCCAAAGAAATTTATCTTGTTAAGATCTGCTCAGTATTTTGGGAGTAACGACAGGTTGAAGTTCAACAGAGTTCACTCTCTGCTCGTGGGATCTCGGGAAACTGCCGGTGCTTTTTAAGTCACGGGAAAGCGGTCAGGCTCTCTCTCTCTCTCTCTCTCTCTCTCTCTCTCTCTTCTGATCAGTTTCCGACTGGATTACTCATCAATATCAATCAGATAATTTTTTATAGGGATGTTCTCTCGCTCTTGCTGTTTCTGATGAAGTATTCAGCAAAATTTTCCCTCAGCTAGTTTTGACATGACGATTCACGGGAGACTTTGAAGTGAGTTTTCATAGCTTTACCTACTTGTTTTTTTCAAATGTTAGAAGATAACTGTTGTTGTTTTGATGAAAAATATTGAGATCTTAGTGGTTGGAATGATATAAAAAAAAAACCCAGATGTCTGAAACATGTTTCAATGTCAATTGAATTAATTAGAATTGTTTATTGGATGTGGCTCAAACAGGGTTTTTTTCAAGATTCGCCTTGAAAGCTGTGAATTTTAATCAAAATAAGTATTTATATTATTTCATATAAACATTAGTAGGCCCTACTTTTGAAAAATACAAAGCCCTACAGAGCACAAAGAGGGGATTAGAAATATTCTTTTATTACTTTTTTATTTGGATAGAGAATGGTAGATGTGAATGACATTAATGCTTATTTATTTATGCATATTTTATAAATAACATTGATTTCACCTTCTTTGTGATTTATAAATGAAAGTTAAGAGCAGCTTTATGTTGCATAAATAAAGCCATTTGGTGAAACTTTGAAGAAGAGAGTGTACTGATTAAACTTTTTTTCAAACCTAATTAGCATAATTAATACTAATTAAATACTAATTTGCATCATTTGTTTTTACTAATGTTTCAAACTTTGTATTCAGTATAGAACCAATTCATGTGGCTGCCAATTTCCATGTAAAATCTTGAAAATTAAAAAAAAAAAAGTTATTAAGAAAAAAAAAATCTCATTGTAGATCTTCGAGCGAGTGGGTGGAGCACAGAAGTACGGCAGGCCAGAACTGAGTTTCCCAAAACTCTTTATTTTTGCACTTTTCAGTGATTTCACAATCTCCCAGCCACACATACACGCACACACACATAAGTCGTCTGGTTGGGGAGAGAGCTCCCTTCCTCTGCTCTCTCTCTCTCCTTTTATAGGGCGCAGTCACTGGGGAAGACACACAAACACAGGTTAACTGACATCAGGTGCAGTGATTCTGCCACTTACCTTCCCTGACTCCGCCCTCCGTTCATAGACTGATGCTTGACCACGCCCCCGCTGCCACACTCATTTGTTAACGAGGCCCATTTAGTACCATGTTATCCGAATACATAATATTATGGCGGTTTTCTCAAAAATTAAGCCATTTTTTTCAATCTTTGATTTGTAATTTCTCAAGAACGGTTAAACATTTTAATTCTGTAACAAGTACGTTGTTCTGCATTCAATTCTGAATTCAATGAGAGCAGCTTCAACCAGTTTGGACTGAATTTGAATTTTCACCTAATATGCCTATTTACTCATTTGAAATAGTGCTGTCAAAAATGTCGTGTTATTAACGCGTTAACTTGACTCAATTTTAACGGTGATAATTTTTTTATCGCGAGATTAACGCTCTGTGACATGATGTAGGTTTTTCATAAGCTTTTGAAACTGCCAGGAACTTGGAACAGAGACTTTGCTTAGAAAAATGATAGCAGCTAAACTGTAATGCCACGCCCTGCACAGCCAGAGTCCTCTGCCCTCCCCTGAAGAGCCACGGTGCTCGGCTTAGGTTTCGTTTTCCCATCGGCGGCTCCAGCCCGACTTTGCAGTGGCTGTGACAAGACGTGTTATGCTCTGCAATAAAAAAAAAAAACATTGGTACAACCAGTGTTCGAACTATGCCGATATTTTCGGGGGGGTCCCTTTTTTCCCTTGGGGGGGGTGCTTGCGCTTGTCTCAGAGCGCGGCTCTCCATCGCGCGCTCACTTCGGATATGCAAATGCTTCCCGTTACACACGATTGCTATGTCAATAAACATCATTTTGCCAATATTTTAGAGACCCCCCAACATTTCCCAAATCATGTTTTCAAGGGATCTCATGTCTGTTTCAGGGGATCTCGGATCCCCCGAGTACCCCCGTAGTTCGAAAGGTGAGCAAGCCAATTCACTTTTTTATGCTGATAAGAGAATTACAATGGTTTTTCATGTGACAAAAATGTGCGATTAAATTGCGATTAATCGCGAGTTAACTATGACAGTCGCGACATTAATCACGATTAAATATTTTAATCGCTTGACAGCACTAGTTTAAAACCTTCCTATTTCTGTAGTTATTACTCATTTCCAGAGGGGAATAGGAGATATTTAGGTGCAGAAAGGACGTCGCATTGTTCAATTTATTTATTTATGTTTGTTTGTTTTGTTTTGTTTTGACCTCACCCACGATGGAGTAAGTGGGGTGAGGTATTGTAATCAGTGCTGTTTGTTTGTTTGTGTGTCTGACTATTAACAATATAGCATCTAGACGGTTTCACCAATTGACTTCAAATTGTCGGGGTAGGTGGGCAATGGTCCATAGATTACCTGATTAAATTTTGGGGGTAATCGGGTCAAGGTGAAGGTCAAGGTCACTGGAAAGGTCAACCTTTCAGTCAAAATAACACATGTTCCATTATAACTCAAAAATGGTTGCCAATAGACAAATGTTTACTATTATGAGCATATAGGAACTCCCATATGGCCTTTCATTTGGCACCATGACATTTGACTTTGAGTGACCTTGAAAGGTCAAACTCAAGGTCATGGATTTTCAGAGGGCTGTAACTTGAAAACGGTTGATGGTAGACAGATATTTACCATTTGGCACCATGACCTTTGACCTTGAATGACTTTGAAATATCAAACTCAAGGTCATAGGACTATAACCTGACAGCTGGTGATTGAGAAATATTACCATTATCAACATATAGGTATAAATAAGTGCTGCTGGGCGAGGTTTGTTTTGCTTGGCAACACCGTTTTTTGTTTTTTGGGTTTTTTTGGTGTGCAAGTGACAGCATGGTGCTGACGTCACGCAGTGTGGCAGAGCACCATGTATCCATGCTTTGGAGAAAGCCCTGTATTTACATCAGTGTATACACTTACTAAGCACTTTATTGGAAAACTATGCCCTAATACTGGGTTGCACCTCACTTTGCTCTCAAAACAGCCTCAGTTCTTCAAGGCATAGATTCCACAAGATGTTCAAAACATTTCTGGTCCATGTTAACGCAACTGCATAAAGCAATTCCTGCAGATTTTTTTTCTTCATTTTTTTGCAAATCTCCCATTCTACCATTCATTACTGTTGGGATGCTGTTATGGAAAAAGAATCAACACCTTCTGACCAATCAGAATTGAGAAATCTAGAGTGTTAAGTGCTTGCATTACCATGAATGGATTTGCATTCAAGCAAAAAAACAAAAAAATCAATATCAGCTATGAATTAAGCGATGGCATTTCTCTCTTCTGAAGGGGCCAAGCACTAAATAATTCACTTTAATTACTCATAATATGCACCATATGTGGGAGCTTTGTGGTCTTTAGTTGATACAGTGATGAGCATTCGTTCTCCTCTGGTTATTAAAATTCATCAAGCATTTCAAGACAGGCTGTGATATCTTCAGAAAGCACTGGTAAATCTTTTATAATGAACTGTGCCACTACTTTTCACTACTGATTGAGAATCAGCGTGCAGAACAGTGAATGCAGATTTGCTTCATTTAGATTTGCTGCAGATAAAGAGTATTTTTTGTCAATAAGGCACAAATGATTTAACGGATGAAATAAGATTTAAGCGCAATCCTATTATTATTATTATTATTATTATTATTATTATTATTATTATTGGCCCAAGGTTTTGATTTATGGACTGCAGCTATGGTTTGTCATGTAACTCTGCAATATTTTGCTAAAACTTAGAGATAACACAAATATGGCTTGTTTTTTTTTTTTTTGTCAGGTTGCATTGCTCATCTACAGTTTTTTATTTTATTATTATTATTATTATTTTTTTTTTTAGAACATAAGGATTTTTGGTTAGTCATACACTGTTTTTCAATAATAACTACTTTTTAACTGAGTGTGAGGTCTTTAGGGGAAAATATCAGACCGAAGTCTTCACAGCCATAGACGACGCCCATACAAAAGGACCTCAGTCTGATCTCATCTCATCTCATTATCTCTAGCCGCTTTATCCTGTTCTACAGGGTCACAGGCAAGCTGGAGCCTATCCCAGCTGACTACGGGCGAAAGGCGGGGTACACCCTGGACAAGTCGCCAGGTCATCACAGGGCTGACACATAGACACAGACAACCATTCACACTCTCATTCACACCTATGGTCAATTTAGAGTCACCAGTTAACCTAACCTGCATGTCTTTGGACTGTGGGGGAAACCGGAGCACCCGGAGGAAACCCACGCGGACACGGGGAGAACATGCAAACTCCGCACAGAAAGGCCTTCGCCGGCCACGGGGCTCGAACCCGGACCTTCTTGCTGTGAGGCGACAGCTCTAACCACTACACCACCGTGCTGCCTCACCTCGGTCTGATATTTTCCCATAAAGACCGAGCAAGCGAGGTTAATAAAGAGTTTATTAAGTGGGGAAAATAAGTATTTGATACACTATCAATTTTGCAAGTTTTCCCACTTACAAAGAATGGAGAGGTCTGTAATTTTTATCATAGGCACACTTCAACTGTGAGAGACAGAATCTAAAAAAATTCCAGAAAATCACATTGTATGATTTTTAAATAATTAATTTGCATGTTATTGCATGAAATAAGTATTTGATCACCTACTGTACTAACCAGCAAGAATTCTGGCTCTCACAGACCTGTTAGTTTTTCTTTAAGAAGCCTTCCTATTCGCCACTCATTACCTGTATTAATTGCACCTGTTTGAACTTATTACCTGTATAAAAGACACCTGTCCACACAATCAATCTGACTCCAACCTCTCCACCATGGGCAAGACCAAAGAGCTGTCTAAGGACACCAGGGACAAAATTGTAGACCTGCACAAGGCTGGGATGGGCTACAGGACAATAGGCAAGCAGCTTGGTGAGAAGGCAACAACTGTTGGCGCAATTATTAGAAAATGGAAGAAACTCAAGATGACTGTCAGTCTCCCTTGGTCTGGGGCTCCATGCAAGATCTTGCCTTGTGAGGTGTCACTGATCATGAGAAAGGTGAGGGATCAGCCCAGAACTACACGGGAGGACCTGGTCAATGACCTGAAGAGAGCTGGGACCACAGTCTCAAAGATTACCATTAGTAACACACTACACCATCATGGATTAAAATCCTGCAGTGCATGCAAGGTCCCCCTGCTCAAGCCAGCACATGTCCAGGCCTGTCTGAAGTTTGCCAATGACCATCTGGATGATCCAGATGAGGCATGGGAGAAGGTCATGTGGTCAGATGAGACCAAAATAGAGTTTTTTGGTATAAACTCCACTCATGGTGTTTGGAGGAAGAAGAAGGATGAGTACAACCCCAAGAACACCATCCCAACCATGAAGCATGGGGGTGGAAACATCATATTCTGGGGTGCTTTTCTGCAAAGGGGACAGGACGACTGCACCTTATTGAGGGGAGGATGGATGGGGCCATGTATCACGAAATTTTGGGCAACAACCTCCTTCCCTCAGTAAGAGCATTGGAGATGGGTTGTGGCTGGGTCTTCCAGCATGACAGTGACCTGAAACACAGCCAGGGCAACACTGAAAAAGAAAATATTTGGACCAACTTAATTGAATTGTTTCAATTGGTAACACCGAAATGAATTAAGTTCTTTGAAATTAAGTTAATGAGTTAGATTAACACAATTGAGTTAAGTCACATGTACTTAATAATTCAATTGTTCTCAAATCAACGTTTTGCATTAATCCAACTTAAAATTAAGGCTTAAAGTTAAAAGGCAACTTAAAGTTTTCCGTTTTTCCAACTCCATAATTTGCATAACCCAAAAGTAAAATAGCGCTCCTTTCTAACCTAATACTATGGTTTCATTAAAATTACTTTTTGTAGTAACCTTAAAATGAAATTTTAGTTTGTTAAATATAACTAAAATTACAATTTTAATTTGGCTGAAAATATAAAAAAAAAAAACCCTCAAAATCTGATTTTTTTTTTATACTTTATTGTATAAATGTAAAGAACCATTAACTTTATGGCCACCAACACAGCTTTTGTGCCATCACATTACACAATTGTCCTTTTTAAAACACATATGCACAAAATGCATAAGTAACTGTTGGTAAGACCGCAAACTTACTTTGTCAGCAAGGTGCAAAATAGTGCAACAGATATGCCTAACAATCTCAACTAGGGGTGGGGGAAATTTCCGATTTTTAGATTAATCGCGATTCGGATGTGAACGATTCTGAATCGATTCACAAACGTCCAAAAATCGATTATTTAAATGCGTTGAATAAAGAAATACAGCGGCGCACAGGGGTAAACAAACATGGAGAAGGCGGAGACGTCATGACGTCAGACGCACAGCATCACGAGAAACCTAATTGATGCAGGTTCACTCAAATGAGAATAACAGGTTACATGTGTACTGAGGGAACAACGTGTAATTCCAAGTTGATATACTCCACAAATGTAAACTGCCTTCACTAAAGCAGAAATCTGAATGAAACTCACTCAGAACTTTACGTTACTTCAACTACTGCTGAAAACACTTTTTAGAGTGGAAGGAGTGGCTCCGTAAGAAGCATTTCAAGGTCCTGGAGTGGCCTAGCCAGTCTCCAGACCTGAACCCAATAGAAAATCTTTGGAGGGACCTGAAACTCCGTGTTACCCAGTGCCAGCCCCAAAACCTGAAAGATCTGGAGAAGATCTGCATGGAGGAGTGGGCCAAAATCCCTGCTGCAGTGTGTGCAAACCTGGTCAAGAACTACAGGAAACGTCTGACCTCTGTAATTGTAAATAAAGGTTTCTGTACCAAATATTAAGTTCTGTTTTTCTATTGTATCAAATTCTTATTTCATGCAATAAAATACAAATTAATTGTTTAAAAATCATACAATGTGATTTTCTGATTTTTTTTTTTAGATTCTGTCTCTCACAGTTGAAGTGTACCTACGATAAAAATTACAGACCTCTCCGTTCTTCGTAAGTGGGAAAACTTGCAAAATCGGCAGTGAATCAAATACTTATTTTCCCCGCTGTATATGGCTTTTTAAAAATTATTTCTAAGATTAAAACAGGGCGGCACGGTGGTGTAGTGGTTAGCGCTGTCGTCTCACAGCAAGAAGGTCCGGGTTTGAGCCCCGTGGCCGGCGAGGGCCTTTCTGTGCGGAGTTTGCATGTTCTCCCCGTGTCCGCGTGGGTTTCCTCCGGGTGCTCCGGTTTCCCCCACAGTCCAAAGACATGCAGGTTAGGTTAACTGGTGACTCTAAATTGAGCGTAGGTGTGAATGTGAGTGTGAATGGTTGTCTGTGTCTATGTGTCAGCCCTGTGATGACCTGGCGACTTGTCCAGGGTGTACCCCACCTTTCACCCGTAGTCAGCTGGGATAGGATCCAGCTTGCCTGCGACCCTGTAGAAGGATAAAGCGGCTAGAGATAATGAGATGAGATGAGATGAGACAATTGTTTGCATAACAATTTATCATTTGTCAAAATTTCATAACTTCATCATTGTGGCAAGCCTAAGGGATGTTTGGGACCACCTTAGGGGCGTGGTTAGTGATTGTAACATTTTGTATGAAGCCCGAAATAATCCTACCTATTATTTAATGAAGTATATTCATGCATTTAAGATGTTTATTTTATTTTACTTGTATTTATTTTGTCATTGCATTGGCTTACATGAAACAGTTTTTAATTATATAAGAAAAATGTATAATCACACGTCATGGCCACCACAGAGGACACCTTCCCATATATTTTTATTTCTTCATTTATGTCCCTCATTTCTCTCGGGATTATTATCTGTAAATAAGTGCTGTTTTTTCTCATTTTAGTTGCTTCACATCTGTTGGGGTTATTAGTCTGTTGGTGCTGTTGTCTGTCTAAAACTTCGTGCCATGTCTTTATTTTCTGCACTCTTTTGTTCTTGGTTTGCTCAGTATTTGCTTCTTGTCTTGACCTTTTATTGATTGATTGATTTTTGATAAATTAAAAAAAAACATCCATCAGCATTTATCACCAAAACATGACAACAAGTGGGTGCTGTGATGCAGCCAGACATGAAGTGAAATCTATGACCACCCTGAAGTTGATTATTTTCCTATTAACACATGTTTTATGCATGTTCATAGCAAATTGCCAACTATTAACATATTATAAAAAAAATAATTTACAAAAGAATGGCATGTTGTACTTTTTATAGTTACATCTAATGTTGTGTAGCACACCTGCAGCGGATTAAAGCTAGACGGCCTTTTGATTTCATAAAATCGGTGAAATTTAGATCCCTCTGAAATGTGGTCATTGTGATACGTTTATTTCTGCAATATCTCAAAAAGAAAACCAACCAACCAAACAAACAAACAAAAAAAAAAACAGGCCATTCTGTGGCTGGGAAGTTATTTAATTTGAGGGGATTCCCTAGCAAATAATGCGCATGAAATTACTCGCTTCACGCAGTCAAGCAGACAGAGGAAGTCCGTGTGCGCATGCGCAGGTTTACCTTCTTCTTCTTACTCTTCTTTTGGGTTTTACAGCAGCTGGCATCCACAGTGTTGCATTACTGCCATCTACAGGTTTACCTTTGACTGTACACTAACTTACATCATTCTGTTGCTAAACGAACAGCTGATCGCACCGAGGTGCTCGCTGACCGCCGATATTTATTAGTTTGGTCCTGCATTTCCTTTCCTTCGCAACATAATGTCTTTTCTTCTCACTTTCTGTTACTGTAGTCGGTCTTTCACGTTTCATTCTCACACTCACGTCCTCCGTTTTTCTCTCCTGTTTCAAATTTGTATCTCACAATACCTTGCGTAAACAGGGAAAGCCCACCATGGGATGCAGGATGTACGGTAGTATCTTGAATTGCATCATGGTGAAGCAGGAAAAAATAGCGGAGAACGTTGGACCACGTGGCCTTAAATTCATTAATTGTTCTTTTAGGAAAGAAAAGTAATAAAATTGGAAGTCGGTGATTTGAATTCAGTAGCTTTCGGTCCACGAAACAAAAATAATTGGGTGTCAGGCAGAATTCTTTTTAGGACCTAAACTTGAAAAATCTGAAAGGCAGTCTATCTTTAAGGTGCAATAAAGACACTAAACACTCATTCAGGTTGCGAAGTATTGAGTTGTTAGTGACACATTACCGAGCCATGTTGTCATCTTGTTCTCCTGATGGCTGTTCCTGGTCTTTTGTATTCTGCTTTTGCTGTGCCTTGGATAGTCTGTTTGTGCCTCACTCGACCTTCAGCCTGTTCACTGTTTATGAGTCCTGTCTGCCGTTTTGGATTGTATGGCTGATTATTATTTTTATAATAAAACTCTTCTGCACATGATAACAGTTCCTGTTATCACTTACATTACAGAAGTGATCCATCAGCATCTCTCTCTCTCTTTTTCTGTCTACTGAAGTTAATATGACAAAAAAAAAAAAACCTCACCATGTTACTCAGGAACAAGATCGTGCAAAAGCCTGCAGGAAAACTTACTGACTTTTACAAAGCACTGGCACTAGAGACTCCTTCCATCAGTGTTAAGGAAGGGTGTTCTTCCCAAAGGGTTCATAATGTCAGCAATTATGTCTTTGTGAAGTCATCCTCCGTAATGGTATCCAAAAAATGGGTTTTTGCTGTAGAAATGATAACATATTAATGACTGTCATGAAACAGTTCTGAAGCAGATGCAAGTGAACGTTCATGTTTTTTATTAAAAAGTCCAGCAAACAAATCCGAAATGAGAATCAAACTCAAGGTCAAGGTCAGGCAATGGTTCAAGTGATCAGTAAACATCAATACAAGGTCAATGTCCAAAATAGCAAAAACCAGAATAAAACCAGATCATAAACCAGAGTAGCAAAGACAAAATAAAAATGCACACTGAGCATTACTTCACAAAAAGGCATTGTCCAAAGCCTGGTTATATAATGTGTGTGTGATGAAGAATAGGTGTGCATAATTACCTTGTCTTGCAAAAGTATTCATCCCACTTTGTGTTTGTCCTGTTTTGTTGCATTACAAGCTGGAATTAAAATGGATTTTTGGAGGGTTAAAAATTATTGTTTTATTGTGACAAACAATAATTAAGATGAAAAAACAGAAATCTGGAGTGTGCAGAGGTATTCACCCCCCAAGTCAATACTTTGTAGAGCAACATTTTGCTGTAATTACAGCTGCAAGTCTCTTGGGGTATTTCTCTATTAGCTTAGCACATCTAGCCACTGGGATTTTTGCCCATTCCTCAAGGCAAAACTGCTCCAACTCCTTCAAGTTAGATGGGTTGTGTTGGTCTACAGCAATCTTCAAGTTCTGCCACAGATTCTGAACTGGATTGAGGTCTGGGCTTTGATTAAGCCATTCCAAGACATATAAATGTTTCCCTTTAAACCACTCCAGTGTAGCTTTAATAGTATGTTTACGGTCATTGTCCTGCTGGAACATGAACCTTCGTCCCAGTCCCAAACCTCTGGCTGACTCAAACAGGTTTTCCTCCAGAATTGCCCTGTATTTAGTGCCAGCCATCTTTCCTTCAGTCCTGATCAGCTTTTCTGTCCCTGCAGATGAAAAATATCCCCACAGCATGATGCTGCCACCACCATGCTCCACTGTAGGGATGGTGTTCTCAGGATGTTGGGTTTGCGCCACAAATGGCGTTTCCCCTGATGGCCAAAAAGATCAATTTTAGATTCATTTGACCAGAGAATCTTCTTCCATGTGTTTGGGGAGTGAAGGCGACTGGGTTTTGGTGCAAAACTAAGAAGCAAGTATGACAGTCAAAGTGTCCAGAAGAACTGTGGCTGGTTCTGCAAGATGCTCAGTAAAACCTACAGCTCATTTCCTTATAAAACCGCACTCATTGTACCTGAGACTACTATATATTTACAGTGTCTTGCAAAAGTATTCATCCCCCTTGTTGTTTGTCCTGTTTTGTTGCATTACAAGCTGGAATTAAAATGGATTTTTGGAGGGTTAGCATTATCTGATTTACACAACAGGTGCAAATTGTATTGTGACAAAACAGTAATTAAGATGAAAAAACAGAAATCTGGAGTGTGCATAGTTTTCACCCCCTTTTCTATGAAACCCCTAAACAAGAGCTGGCCCAACCAATTCACTTCATAAGTCACATAATTAGTTGATTAAGATCCACCGATGTGGACTCAAAGTGTCACATGATCTGCCACATGATGTCTGTAGAAATCAACCTGTTCTGGAAAGACCCTGACTCTGCAACACTACTAAGCAAGCAACATGAAAACCAAGGAGCCTCCAAACAGGTCAGAGACAAAATTGTGGAGAAGTATATATCAGGGTTGGGTTATAAAAAATAATATATATATATCCCAAACTTTGAATATCCCAGGACGCACCATTAAATCCATTATAGCAAAATGGAAAGAATAGGTCACCACTACAAACCTGAAGGCCACCCACCAAAACTCACAGACCGGGCAAGGAGGGCATTAATTAGAGATGCAATAAAGACACCAAAGATAACACTGAAGGAGCTGCAAAGATCCACAGCGGAGATGGGAGTATCTGTCCATAGGACCACTTTAAGCTGTACACTCCACAGAGCGAGGCTTTATGGAAGAGTGGCCAGAAAAAAGCCATTGCTTAAAGAAAACACATTTAGAGTTTGCCCAACAGCATGTGGCAGACTCCCCAAACACATGGAAGAAGATTCTCTGGTCAAATGAGACTAAAGTGGATCTTTTTGGCCATCATGGGAAATGCCATGTGCAGCGCATACCCAACACCCTGAGAACACAGGGTGAAGAAAAAACACATGAACTTCACATGTGATTTCTCACATGTGAAATGTGGAAAATGTGTTTTGCACGTGGGAAACATGTTATTTGCACATGGGAAACGTGTGGTTTTGGCCCAATTTTATGTGAATCACATGTGGGAATGTTTTACACATGTGGTAACATGTTTTCCACATGTGCTCTACATGGTAAAACATGTTACAAAATCTGATACCATGTATTACCATGTTACCAGATGTGGTAATGTGATCACATGTGAAATACATGGGAAATTCATGTGTTTTTTCTGTAAGGGTGGTGGTGGCAGCATTATGCTGTGGGGATGTTTTTCAGCTGCAGGGAAAGGAAAGCTGGTCAGGACTGAAGGAAAGATGGATGGCACTAAATGGTGCTCCCTGGGATATTCAAAGTTTGGGATAGTTTTCATAACCCAACCCTGATCTGTACTTCTTCACAACTTTGTCTCTGACCTGTTTGGAAGCTCCTTGGTTTTCATGTTGCTTGCTTAGTAGCATTGCAGAGTCAGGGTCCTTCCAGAACAGGTTGATTTATACAGACATCATTTGACACTTTGATTGCACACAGGTGGATCTTATTCAACTAATTATGTGACTTATGAAGTGAATTGGTTGGACCAGCTTTTATTTAGGGGTTTCCTATGGAAGGGGGTGAATACCTATGCACACTCCAGATTTCTGTTTTTTCATCTTAATTATTGTTTGTGTCACAATAAAACAACAATTTTCACTTTTAAAGTGGTAGGCATGTTGTGTAAATCAAATGGTGCTTATCCTCCAAAAAATCCATTTTAATTCCAGCTTGTAATCTGAGAAAACAGGACAAACACCAAGGGGGATGAATAGTTTTGCAAGACACTGTAGTATTCAGGTGAGTGTGAGCGTGACTGTGACTGTGCATGATGGGAGTTGTAGTCCACGATGGCCATATCTGTAGGCCGTAGTGCGTTCTGGGAACCGGAGTCCATAATGAACTCTGGGGCTGATGTGACAAACTCGTGCATTCATCTAAATGTGTGATTTGAATCATTGTCAAACTTGCTAGTATAAGAAATTAATCAACACTTTCTGGCTAATTGGAATTGCAAATTTGGCAGAGCTGTGGCATAACCCCTTTTGTTCAAAAGCACATCACTGTTCCTGATATATTTATTTTTACAGTTTGGGCTAGTTCCATACCTTTGTGAAATCGTTATGTAAGAAAATCATGCCTCGGAAGTTCATTTTTATCACCAGCAGATGCACCAATTGCTAATTACTAAGAGAGCAGGCATGTTCCAGTTCTGTTCTGCCTCATGTTATTGATCATACACACTTCCGGATTAATGCTAGGCAATACCGTCATTCAGTTGACAAAGAACAGATGCAGGAAAGAGGTTCATGTTTGCCTTCCTGTCAGAGAAAATAGAGAGTAAATATCCTGTGCAGCTCAAGGTCATGTAATGTATGAATTGCTGTTATAACTTCTACCGTTATCAGGTTGAGCTGGTTCATCAAATCGACAGGTGCTACCATGGATTCCTTCCTTCCTTATTTATGTTGATATTGAACATTAAACACAAGCAGCTAATTTGCTGCTTTGCTAAAGCTAAGGTCTAACATATCTGGAATCACTTCACGGCAGACACCAGTAGAAGATGTTGAGCCTTCTGGGGGTCAACCAGTACACATTCCAGGCCCTTCCATTGGAATATGTGAGGGCCAGGGAGCCACCTTGACAACTGGGAGGGTATGGCTTCCATCCCTGGAGAGTTTAGTCATGTTGAAAATTACCATGTGTCACGTGCTGGATGAATTCATCTGTCACAAACATGAAGGCATCTGTGAGCATCCTTGAGGTTTACATGGGCTACCGGAGGTTACTGTAGCATTCCATCACAACCATCCATTATCCATAACCGTTTATCCTGTGCAGGGTCGCAGGCAAGCTGGACTATACTGTAGGCGAGAGGCGGGGTACATCCTGGACAAGTTGCCAGGTCATCGCAGGGCTGACACATAGAGACAAACAACCATTCACACTCACATTCACACCTACGGTCAATTTAGAGTCACCAATTAGCCTAACCTGCACATCTTTGGATTGTGGGGGAAACCGGAGCACCCGGAGGAAACCCACGCGGACACAGGGAGAACATGCAAACTCCGCACAGAAAGGCCCTCATTGGCCATGGGGCTCGAACCCAGAACCTTCTTGCTGTGAGGTGACAGCGCTAACCACTACACCACCATGCCATCCCTCATTTGGTTCATAATACATTTTAGTTATATGAACTTTTCCTGATTTTCTAGTGTTACATAAAAAGAACAGGTGAAATATCATGCAAACCAACCATAAACACGTGCAGAGGTTTACAATTTATACTTAAAATGTACATAAATATAAAATGTAAAATCGTAAATATCTCAGAAGCCGTAGCCAATCAGCTGTTTTAATTGTCATATTTGAATTCAACACACCGAATTTCATAACAAACAGCCAATTTAATCTCTGAAGCAGACAACTTTTGAAAAATTGTTGACCGGTGGAATTAACAAAAAAAATCACTTTTTGCAGAAGTCTTTCATTGTCTTCTTGAATGTCGTGCCATACAAAGTTTTCTGCATAACAATCTGTATCGTGACTCGTGAAGAATTGAGTAATCGAATGATTTCAGACCATCTTGTCGTCACTATTAGTAACAAATAAGACTGGTACTGTGTTTTGTACATTCTCCGTATTACCATGTCTCTGCCATTTCTTTTTTTTGCCAAAAAACAAGAGAACAATTACATTTAAAATTAGGAGCGTGCAGCTTCTACTCATACAAGTGTATCATTTGTCAGAAGCCAGTTCTTCCCTCGGCCTCGGCAACATCATGAATGGATTTGACTTGCTTTGTAGGAATCAGGCACTGTGTGGCACTGTAAGTAGCTAAAGATATATATATATATATATATATATATATATATATATATATATATATATACCGTATATATTGAGAGAGAGAGAAGATTCACATCTCCTGGATGCTATTGAGTCACAGATGAGGAGGCATGTTCAAGGATCGCCCCCGGCTTCCAAAGCAAATGTCATTTGTGCATCACGCATTCCTTTTCCCCCTGCTGAGTAAATCTGCAAAATGGCAAGAGGGTTCAGCTAACACTCAGGCAATGCTCAAAATGTGTACGGACTTTGGTGTTGGTGTTTGTATGAAAGCACAAAGCTTCTCTTCTCTGCTGCCGAATGGTGTCCCTGGACACCCAAGCACAGATAGCTACGGAAGGTCACATTGTAATAAGCTGCGCTTCGAATGTTGGAGACGGAGGAATGAAAAATGAATAAATAAAAACAACTCTAATAGCTTCTCAAAGCACATTAAAAGATAACTGTGGCATGGTTGTCAGGTTGATCTCACTTGCTTACTAGAGTCATGATGAGAGCCAACACTGAATCCATTCCCAGGAGAAAAATACAGTGACTAATGATGAGTTGGGTCATTACAGAATTCATCCGGATGCTTAATGGCAGCTGTGGATGGGTGAGATGTACTGATGTGTTTTCTGCTTGCTTCAGGGACTTAAGAATTAAACAGGTTGGTGAAAAGTTGCATTTTATAAAATAAGTCTTGAAATTAGAGCATTTCAAGGGGAATATTACATCGCAGGTATTTAGGTATTATTTCCATAATGCTGTTTGTCCTTATTGATCAGGTCTCTCTCTCACTCACACACACACACACACACACACACACACACACACATAAATAAACAAATAAATACATTTGAAAAAATATATCATTTATTGGTATGTCATCAGGCAAGTTATCCATGAAAATGAAATGAAGTGGATGTGCAGGATTGTATTTAAAAAACTTACTCCTTTTTCAGTCAAATGTCAGACTCGTGAGAAGTCAAATGGAAACCTATCAAGACATGACCTTTCAGGTGGTGATATCATTATCATCACCAAGAGATGACTGATCATGAATGCACACCAGGGGTGTAACTGAATACATTTCAGAATAAGTTGGAATAATGTCTTCTAAACAAATACAAACACAGATACAAGCAGGACATGAATTATTGTGTTTTTTCCCTTCTTCTTTGTTATTATTATTATTATTATTATTATTATTATTAGCATGAAGGTACATCATTCTTCCTTAGTAACTGCCTGATCAGAGTCAAGATAGTTTAAGTCAGATTACTGATTTGTTTAATGGAATGTAATAAATTTGAGAATTGGAATGTACTAAATTTGTGAGAAAAGTCACAGACGCGTCCAATTAAAAATAATAACTGCGTAAGCAAGGTTTATAAAAGACAGTCGTACACGTTTCTAGCTCAGACCAGTTATGAACTGGAGTGATGTAGCTGAGGTTGAGGAACAGTCAAGAGTCAGAATTCACCGAATTGACCGAACCAGCATTTCTGTCTGAATTTTTCCAGTGTTTTTTTTTTTTTTTTTCAGTTTTCTAGTAATTAAAAAAAGAATACTGGAAAAAGGAAGAAAAAAAAGAATATGGAAACCCTGATCTGAGAACCTGACTAATTCCAGCTTAGACCAGCTTAGAGTCTTTAGAGTTTTGTTGTAAAAATCATTTTCACAGACTCCCCTCATTAAAGATTTATTTCATGGATGTCATTCAATGTAAACTATAACCTATTGTCCATTTATTAATGGACAACGAATAGAGATTTCTGTTTATGAAATTTCTACCAACAGGACACTCTTGAAAATGCTATAAAGCAGTTTTTTTTTTTTTATTGTTATACATCAAAGATCTAGGCTAGATTACTGTTAAACATTCTTCAGGTTTCATCGGTCACTGAATTAATAATAATAGGAAGAAGAAGAGAAGAAACACCAGTTTCACTGTTAATGCTAATGTGCCATGTGAATTTTGATGTAGTTACGCCAGCAGGTAGTCCAGTAATATCACAAAGATCAAATATGAACACAATTTGTGCTGTGTTCGCTCCTGTTAATTACCAATACTTTTATTGTTACTACTTTACTATGCTAATACTTGACATTAGACAACTAATACTGATTTGACCAACTTGTATTATTTATTAATTTATTAATAAATAATAAATTTAATGTATTATTTGTTATTTATTAATGTATTTATTATTTTTGACACATTACCTTTGCATTATAATTATATTTTATCACAACTTTAATCTATTTACACACTTTTTTAGTTGTTTTTTTATTGTTGCTATTTCTAACAAGAGCTCATTTGTTTTATCACTCCACAAAATTACTCTAAATGTAATAATAATAATAATAATAATAATACGTTTCACTTATATAGCATCTTTCTCACACCTAAGGTCACTTTACAATTACAAAAAAAAAGAATAATTGTTAGTGATTGTTGTGGTATAAGTAGAATGAGACACTTTGCAATATAATCAACAATGGAGTAACCCTTTGCTTAGTGTAAATAGGAAAAAAAAAAAAAAAAAACCCCAAGAACTATAACTCCTACAATATAAATTTGCACCCGCATCTGATATAATATTTTTTTCTGAGTATATTCGAAAAAAAAAAGCTATGTTAGCACATATTGAACATCAAGCATAATACACAGTCAGAAACAGGGGTACAGTAGGAGTCCATTTCTGTCCCCCAAGGTACAATCTATACTAATGTACCGCCTAGGGCTCATTATTGGTCCTTACAGTAACTATGTGTACCTTTTTAGGGACAAAAAGGTACATATATGTTCCCAAGCAGTATCTAAAGGGTACTAATAAGTACCTTAGACTTAGTATTACCTCAGTGACAAGCTACTGTACTGCTAAAGGTACAATAATATACTTTATTTTCTGAGAGCGTACATAACCCCAAACCTAGGAATCCATTGCTCATTTTAATTAGCATATTATTGGATAGTTTCCCTAAATCCATTAGGGGCCATTATTCACTTTGTTGGACTTACAACCAAAGTTTGAGTAGACTGTGAGACTGAATTCTTGAGCTTCCAGGATAATTTCATGTTTCAGGGTATATTTAAGACTTTTTTTTTTTTTTTTAAGATTGTGCTAGTGCTTCATGATGAATTAAAGCAATCAGGCATCATAGCACAACCAGATTTTGTTGTTGTCGTTCTTTTCAAAGTGACAAAAGAAGTTACATTAACAGTGAATACATTTTTTTTTCAGTTCAGCCCCCTGTTATTTGTTTGGGCTCGCAGCTATGACAAGTTGTCTGCAGACAAGCCGTGCTTCTGATCAAGAGTTTCAGGGTGTAAATTTTATATTCATGGATCCAAGACGATGATGAGCTAATTTCAACTTTCATACATGAGAAAATGACTTCCTTCCAAAAAGAAAAGAGTAATAATAAAAAAAAGATTCCTGTTCTCTGAAAATTCAAGAATGAAGATGAATTGAGGTACGAAACCTGTGCTGTTGCTGTCGAGGTTCAGACACGTACACATAAGCGCTCATTAACATCCCTGGTTCATTTCCTCACCGGCTAATTTTCCCTCGTCAGTCACTTCCTGTTAGACGGTAATTTGCTTGCTGTGTACATTCCCTTGCACTAGCCTGCATGGGATGTTCTTAAAGAGGCTTTTTTTTTTTTCCTTCCCTGAATAGTTAATTACTGTCGCAAACACTCATACAAGAAAGCAGCCAAGCATGCCCAGAGTGTCAGATTGAATTTGCAATATGACTGAGGACTGAACGCTCGCTGTGACAAACCTCTGACAGTTACTGTGTTTGACAATTCTGAACATCCCCATCACTTCGCCGATCTATAATAACCATGTTTACGTCTCATGCTGATGGGAGGAGGGAAGGCTGAATAAAAAAAGAAGACATACATCACTACACCTCTTATTAGCACGACGGCCTGAAGGCAGTCAGCAGTGCCGAATCTATTTCTGAGAAAAGGAGTAGGGAAGCTAGAACAGTGTCACAAGGGAGCTCAGCACATGGAATTTTGCCACAGTCTGTACCATATGAAATGTGGAGGAGGTTTAAAAAAGTAAAGGAATACCATCAAGGCCAAAGAGATGGATCTCGCTCGGTATCCATGGCAACAATGCTGTTAATCTTGTTCAGATTTCCGCACTGCGCTTCATGATGAGTATTAAGGACAAGTGTAAGGAGGCCCCAAATAATGGCTCGTCCAAATAATGAACCTTAACAGCTGGTAGGAAAATTGCTTTAGGGGGTATATACTGTAGCAAGCTCAAATGTGCGTAGATGCATGGCTGTTTTCCCAGCAGGTCCCACTAAGAAGCATCAGGCGTGTACATTTTCGTCACATCTGATATCAGAACTACAGCTCAAGTTCACCAAGACTCTATATTGGAACTCAACAAATTGCTACCCACTGACCCAAAACCACTCTGACCACAGCACAAAAGCATTTATGTGTGTGGTATAAGAGATGGATGAGTCAGGAGGGAAGGGTGGGGGGTAGTTGGCTAGGGGGTGGTTAATCTTGGTTTCCAAGCAACTAGACTCAGCAGACAGCACAGAGCTGTGAAATCCTTGATAGCATGGAGTTAATAATGCTACAAGAGCCAATAGCTTGCTTATTTCGAGGACCCGGATTGAAAGTGGGACTTGCAGACCACCAGGGTATATGATGTACTGTATATCCTGAAAATCTCTGATATCACTAATAGGGATTTTTAGGCACTGCCTAAAAGCAGAGCTCCTGATGAGTGCATGAGGAAACTATTTGCAAGGGCACAAAGTCAACCTGAATAGAAGAATAATATTTTATTTTCTCCACATTGACTGGATATGAGCAATCGTGCGCTCTGATTGGCTACTCCACTACTAGGATATCAGCTCATATACCGTACACTACCGTTCAAAAGTTTGGGGTCACTTTGAAATGTCCTTATTTTTGAAAGAAAAGCACTGTTCTTTTCAATGAAGATCACTTTAAACTAATCAGAAATCCACTCTATACATTGCTAATGTGGTAAATGACTATTCTAGCTGCAAATGTCTGGTTTTTGGTGCAATATCTCCATAGGTGTATAGAGGCCCATTTCCAGCAACTCTCACTCCAGTGTTCTAATGGTACAATGTGTTTGCTCATTGCCTCAGAAGGCTAATGGATGATTAGAAAACCCTTGTACAATCATGTTAGCACAGCTGAAAACAGTTGAGCTCTTTAGAGAAGCTATAAAACTGACCTTCCTTTGAGCAGATTGAGTTTCTGGAGCATCACATTTGTGGGGTCGATTAAATGCTCAAAATGGCCAGAAAAATGTCTTGACTATATTTTCTATTCATTTTACAACTTATGGTGGTAAATAAAAGTGTGACTTTTCATGGAAAACACAAAATTGTCTGGGTGACCCCAAACTTTTGAACGGTAGTGTAAGTAGAGAAAAACAAAATAGTGGAGCGTGATGCTGAACCAACCGAGGATGAAATAAAAACTCTCCTCGAAAACAAAACCCCAAAATTGTTATCAAGTACGTAAAAGAAACAGAAATGGCTAAAAGAATATATATATTTTTCCCCCCAATGTCGCCTGTTCCACACTCCAGCCCAGTCGGTGGCAGTAATGCACCTTTAAGTCGGTGTGCCAACCACCAAAAAAAAACCCTGAAGAAGAAGAAAACCCCAACAAAAAAACATCAAAACATGGAATAAAAGTATTTGACGGTAAGAATGTATCTTTTTTCCAATAATTATTATTATTGCATTTTTCACAAATTGCTACTGTCATTTCGCCGGTTTGTTTACATTCTAAGCGGAAATTATTTTGTCTGACATTTTGTACAAAGTTTTTATTTATTGAGTTTGCAAAAAAAAATAAAAATGCTCTGTTTCTCAAAATCCAGTGAATGTGGATAGAATAAAACAGTTATTCCACTCAATCTCGTCGTACATATCTTATAGCCAACTCAGTGCTACGCGCCTCATTGAATATCAGCTCATGTACGACTCGATTTCATGGAATAACTGTTAAATAGCATATGAACCATTGAACTGTATAGTGTCGTGTATTTCACGGTCAATAAATTGCTGCATTGTCTTGTGACAGTGATACCAATAATGAGATACGCATCACAGTTACGAATACATATTTATTCCTTTCTTTTACACCGCATGCCATGCGCCAGAAACAACACCATGACATTCATTATGGTGCGACTCTGCTGTATAGTTACCATCCAGTATCACACTTGATGTCAAATAGTTGTCTGGTTACATCTGTCAATTGTCTAACAAGCGAGTGGACTAATAAAACTGTTTTAACTAATTTTATATGAAACCGTCATGAATATTTTCTGTAAAATGTGTTAGTAAATAATCCCACGTTATTTTAAAAAAAGCAAATTAAAATAACTGCTGGATAAAAAACAAATCTATCTTTATGTAAATAAAGATATACAAATTTAGTTGTTTGGTGGTTGTGTTTATAAGATATGTTGCCTTGCACTTAGGATCAGGTTCCCTGTGGTGGTACACATTCATCGTGTGGTCACAAAAGCCATCAAAAATCAGATCGACGCATGACCGTATTCTCTTAAAGTGCTGATGACACGTTTTTGACATCTTTGGCGATGTTTTATAACATAAAAAGTAATTCCCGATGATCCATATATTAATTCATGAAGGCGCCTATTTTACAAGTTATGATAAAAAACGCGGCTATTTGGGCAAATTTGACAGGGCTGCAGCACCCAGGAGACGAAAGAGGAGGAGGAGCTATATGACGTCAGCGAAAGAACCTTCCTCCTAACTTACCAGTTTGTTGTTGATGCGACAGGTGTTCAGTTTGTCATTATTAGTATTATTATTATACATTATTATATATATATATATATATTAGTTATTATGCCTTCGCGTTGTGTTGCCGGCTTTTGCTCCAAAACCTACAAGGATGGGGTAAGTTTATTCAAGTTTCCCAGAGATCCCGAGCTGCATGCGAAGTGGGTGAAGCAAGTCAGGCGCACTCGTGACAAGTGGGAGCCCTCACCAACATCCGTCCTGTGCTCTGAACACTTCGATTTGGATTGTTTTGACACCCTTCCCAGCTTAAAAGAATCTCTTGGGTGTTCAGTTCAGCACAAACGTGTGTTACTACCATCAGCAGTGCCTACACAGTGTTGACAGATTGGGAGGTTTCCCGCCCAGTTGGGCGGTTTCAAGTGCATTTTGGTGGGTTTTGAACATATTTTGGGCTGGAAAACGTCAGCAGTATCTGATACTGCTGACGTTTTCCAGTCCAAAATATGTTCAAAACCCACCAAAATGCACTTGAAACCGCCCAACTGGGCGGGATTCCTCCCAATCTGGCAACACTGCCAGTATTCCGGAGGGGGTCTACTAGTAGCTATGCCGGATCCAAAGACAGTCCTCCTGTCAGAACATGTGTTGTGAAACGACATAAGATAAAGGTACGTAGAGCTATATATTCTACATGATAATCATAAATGTAATCATAAAGTCGGCGTGATATCAGTCATGTATTTGCTTGTGAAAGCTTGCGGCTTTCATGTAACTGCCACCTAGCAACGAGAGGCAAAGGGTAAAGAGGGTAGGCTATCATAGATTCTATTCGGAAGAGATCAACACAATTCTAGACTCCCAGAAGAGGAAGAGCTAGCACTAGAGAGTTCACCGGCATTTTCATGCGCCATTTCCATTGAGTAGAACCAGAGTAGAACAGCCAGTGAACCGCAGCGTGTTCTCCCGCTGACGTCACAACATGGCCGCGAGCCACGGACCCAGTTTTCTTGCGCTGTGCAATTAAAAGTTGGATATTTGCATAGCAGCAGCTTCTTTTCACGTAATTAGAACAGAAATCTAACATGTTTGCCATGTTGTATAGTTTATTTAAGAAATTGCATAGAGTCATGTTCGTGTCATCAGCCCTTTAAGTGTGGGACTCAGTTCTGCTCTGCTATAATGTTATAGTTCAATATTAACTGACTGGTTGTATGAACTGTGTGAGTTTAATCTAAAATTTAGTAGCTTACAAATAAATGAATGTCCATTTGCAATTTTCATATTAGGATGCATACTATACACAACATTATAAAGTACAGTGTCTTGCAAAAGTATTCATCCCCCTTGGCATTTGTCCTGTTTTGTCATATTACAAGCTGGAATTAAAATGGATTTTTGGAGGCTTAGCACCATTTGATTTACACAACATGCCTACAGCTTTAGAAGTGAAAACTGTTGTTTTATTGTGACACAAACAATAATTAAGATGAAAAAACAGAAATCTGGAGTGTGCACACAGTAGGTATTCACCCCCTTCCATATGAAACCCCTAAATAAGAGCTGGTCCAACCAATTCACTTCAAAAGTCACATAATTAGTTGATTAAGAGCCACCTGCATGCAATCAAAGTGTCACATGATCTGTCACATGATGTTTATATAAATCAACCTGTTCTGGAAGGACCCTGACTCTGCAAAGCTACTAAGCAAGCAACATGAAAACCAAGGAGCCTCCAAACAGGTCAGAGACAAAGTTGTGAAGAAGTGTAGCTCAGGACTGGGTTATAAAAATATCCCAAACTTTGAATATCCCACAGAGCACTATTAAATCCATTACAACAAAACGGAAAGAATATGGCACCATTACAAACCTGACAAGAGAAGGCCACCCACCAAAACTCACAGACCAGGCAAGGAGGGCATTAATTAGAGATGCAACAAAGACACCAAAGATAACACTGAAGGAGCTGCAAAGATCCACAGTGGAGATGGGAGTATCTGTCCATAGGACAACTTTAACCTGTACACTTCACAGAGCAGGGCTTTATGGAAAAGTGGCCAGAAAAATGTCATTGCTTAAAAAAACACATTTGGAGTTTGCCCAACAGCATGTGGCAGACTCCGCAAACACATGGAAGAAGATTCTCTGGTCAAGTGACACTAAAATTAATCTTTTTGGCCCTCATGGGAAATGCCACGTGTGGTGCAAACCCAACACCCTGAGAACACCATTCCTACAGTGGAGCATGGTGGTGGCAGCATCATGCTGTGGGGATGTTTTTCAGCTGCAGGGACAGGAAAGCTGGTCAGGACTGAAGGAAAGATGGATGGCACTAAATACAGAGCAATTCTGGAGGAAAACCTGTTTGAGTCAGCCAGAGGTTTGAGACTGGGACGAAGGTTCATGTTCAAGCAGGATAATGACCCCAAACATACTGCTAAAGATACACTGGAGTGGTTTAAAGGGAAACATTTATATGTCTTGGAATGGCCTAGTCAAAGCCCAGACCTCAAACCAACTGAGAATCTGTGGCATAACTTGAAGATTGCTGTCAACCAACACAACCCATCTAACTTGAAGGAGTTGGAGCAGTTTTGCCTTGAGGAATGGGCAAAAATCCCAGTGGCTAGATGTGCTAAGCTAATACCCCAAGAGACTGTAATTCCAGCAAAAGGTAGCTTTACAAAGTATTCACTTTGGGGGTTGAATCCCTGTGCACACTTCAGATTTCTGTTGTTTTTTTTATCTTAATTATTGTTTGTGTCACAATAAAACAACAGTTTTCACCTTTAAAGTGGTAGGCATGTTGTGTAAATCAAATGGTGCTAACCCTCCAAAAATCCATTTTAATTTCAGCTTGTAATGCGACAAAACAGGACAAACACCAAGGGGGATGAATACTTTTGTAAGACACTGTATGTATTCAAATGTGCATTTGGGTTGAAGTTTGTGGCTGAAAAGCCAGGAATAAAAAGATCAAACAGCTAAAATTGTCATGGTGATTTTGGGACTGCGGTTGACCTGAACGGTTTTGCATTTGGGTCTCCATCGATGGACAGTTGGTGGCTTGTGGCTTCAACAAAATAGACTTCATGCTGGGAATATGAATTTCCTGGTTATGCAGTTATACTTTGTGACTAAATAGGACACAGATGTAGAAGCAAATTATTTATAATTATGTTATCTGTTATCACCCAGATGAGGATGGGTTCCCTTTTGAATCTGGTTCCTCTCAAGGTTTCTTCCTCGTGTCATCTGAGGGAGTTTTTCCTTGCCACCATCGCCACAGGCTTGCTCATCAAGGATAAATGAATGTATTAGGGATACAATTAGTCCATATGTTTAAAGTTTTTATTTTTTGATAATGCTGCTTTGCAATGATGTCTGTTGTTAGAAGCATTATACAAATAAACTAACTTGATTTGACTTGATCCATCCATTATCCATAACCTCATATGCTGTGCAGGGCCGCGGGCAAGCTGGAGCCTATCCCAGCTGACTATGGGTGAGAGGCGGGGTACACCCTAGACAAGTTGCCAGGTCATCGCAGAGCTGACACATAGAGACAAAGAACCATTCACACCTACGGTCAATTTAGAGCCACCAATTAATCTAACCTGCATGTCTTTGGACTGTGGATGAAACCGGAGCACCCAGAGGAAACCCATGCAGACACGGGGAGAACATGCAAACTCCACACAGAAAGGCCCCTGTTGGCCACTGGGCTCGAACCCAGAACCTTCTTGCTGTGAGGCGACAGCGCTAACCACTACACCACCATGCCGCTTGGTGATGCATATGTACTGAATATGTCTAATACTTAAAAATCTGAATTCAAGTGATTGAACTGTATTGTTAAACCTGTAAACATTTTAAAGTAACATCTGTAAACCAGAAGCTTTATCTCAGCTCGAATAAGCGATCAAGCCCTTGTCACTGGGTGTGGACAGTGGTGAATAATTCTTTTTTTTTTTTTAAATACTCGAAATAAAGAAAAAAATACTTGAAATAAAGAATCCGCAAATGTGATCTGTAAAATGGGAAATATGTCTTAATTCAATTTTACAATCATGATGTCATGAAAAATATTACCTGGATTTGCCTACATTCAAGCTATTTGACCTTCCTGTTATTTTTTTCTGCTTTCTATTTTTATTTTTGTTGAAGAAATGAATTTTTTATGAACCAATATTACAATATTATATTAAAGTGCCATTCCACCATTGGATGTATTTTTTTGGCATAAAATACAATATATTTTATGACAACATGACTAGACAGTGAAATCTTTTAGCTTCAAAATGTTATATCAAACATAATTTTTTGACAAGTATATTAATTTTGCGACCAAAGTCACCTACCCTTTTAATTTCCGCGCGGTAGTGAAACGTGATGTCATCGGCAGGTTCCCCTTCTTGTGTACCACGTCACGTGTGACGTTGCACAGATTATCAGCAATGGCGGATAGAACGCGATTGTCAGCTTCGGAAAAGAAGCGAAGGAAAATAGCAAGTGATGCCCAAAGGAGACGGTCGATGGTGAATATCGGCACAGCAATCGACAAGTGGAAATCGCGTTCTATCCGCCATTGCTGATAATCTGTGCCACGTCACACGTGACGTGGTACACAAGAAGGGGAACCTGCCGATGACATCACGTTTCACTACCGTGCGGAAATTAAAAGGGTAGGTGACTTTGGTCGCAAAATTAATATACTTGTCGTTGTCAAAAAATTATGTTTGATATATCATTTTGAAGCTAAAAGATTTCTCTGTCTAGGCATGTTGTCATAAAATATATTGTATTTTATGCCAAAGAATACATCCAATGGTGGAATGGCACTTTAAGATTAACACTGACAGAAAGAAGGTAAGCGACATGTAGCAGTTAGTTTTTTTTTTTTTTTTTTAGGTTTTTATAAATAATGGCCCTCGTGAATGGACCTGGAATAACATGGCCTTGTTCCAGATGTCTTCCCCTGGCTACGGAGCTATAAACAACAGCAAGCAATTTACAAAAAAAGACTGAGGTGGTTATTAGTGAACCTGTCTGTTACAAGCACTTTATCTGTTCCACCTTTTCCTTCCTATTTTTGCACACTTTGGTTTTCAGGATTAATTCACACTTTAAATCAAACAAACGCCAACTGGCACCTGTGCCAGTGTGCTCAGTAACTTTAAAAAAAAAAGTAGTTTGAAGCGATAAATATGTTGTAAGAACACTACATATCTGAGGGCCTGATAATTCTGGGAAGAGATCCAGTGAGTAAAATGCTTTGTACTATTTAACAGTAACTGCAATAGAACAAGTTCCGAAGTGCCAGTGTTCCTTTTACATGTCATGGAGGTTTAGTGGATATTTCCATCCTTCATACATTAATACTGAGTGTGTTCACGTATACGATACAGTAGGTTGTGTGGTTTTATTGTTGAATTCAGATGTGCAATTTCAGGAGTTGACTTGTTTAGTGCACCTTTATAGGCTGAGCTATTAATTTTGACCGTTATGCGAGTACATAGTTAAATAACTGTCACAATATTAAAATTTACACAGTTCCTTAACTATCACATAGTTACAAATACATAATTGCATAACTATTGCGTACTTACACTTACATAATTGTATATCTATTACATAATTACAACTACATAATTACTATTACATTATTAGATAATCATTACACAATTGCAAACAGATAAATGCAGAATTATTACTTCATTATAATCACATAATGGAAATATACAGTTAGATAATTGTTACAAAAATTACAGTTACATAATTATGTAACTATTGAATAATTCCAATGACATAATTAGATAACATACACTGAAAAAAAGTAACCTATAGAATTTACCCAATAAATCTGAGGTAACAATTTGCATTGACTTGTTTGGGGTAGATTTAATTCCATATATTGAGTATAAAATAACTGAAATAAAAAGCTATGAAATACCTAAATAAATTGGGTAAAATTTACCTCATTTATGCATCTATTCAACAGCTACTGTCTCACTGAAATTGGGTAAAATTCTCTTGTTTGCTAGTAGGTAATACCTGATAATTACTAATCAAAGGTAATTAATATCACTTAGTAACCATTACTTATTCGGAGAAGGTAAGATGTACCCCCCCAAAAAAGACTTTCAGATGGTTCATCATCTCAATTTTTTTAATCCATAAAATTATCAAAAAAAAAAACACAGAATAAAGTGCAGTACAACAGCTTCACACAACATTTCAAGTAATAAACCTGTTTTATAACTCACTAACTAACAGCTTCAAATGTTGTTTCTGGACTGACCAAATCTGCAGTCCAGGTGCATTTATACAACAAATAACTGAACCGCCTTGTTTATATGCAGCAATGATGCACCAAATGATCAAAAAACACAAAATAAAGTGCAGTACAACAGCTTCACACAACATTTCAAGTAATGAACCTGTTTTATAACTCACTAAACTAACAGCCGGAGAGAGGAAGATGGCAGTCCGAGAGTTCCCTGTCCTGCTCACTCAAACGCGCGGTCTGACGCATGCACAATTTGGAGCACAGGACTCACGGCTTTGGGGTATATTTTACCGTATTTTTCCATGTAACGGTTGTTACTGTTAACGAATAGGTAGCATATGTATAATTTACCCATTACTTTATAATTCCTTGGCTGACTGCAATAATCGAGTAAATTTTATCTGGTTTGCATAGATTATATTTACCACTCTCCAAAATCACTTCTTACAGTGTAATTGCAGTTGGACAACTCCATAACAAAATTCCATATGATCACATGTTGTACAGATAATTGCATGTAAAACAAACAAACAAACAAACAAACAAATAAGGGTGGCACGGTGGTGTAGTGGTTAGCACTGTTGCCTCACAACAAGAAGGTTCTCAGTTCGAGCCCAGCGGCCGGTGAGGGCCTTTCTGTGTGGAGTTTGCATGTTCTCCCTGTGTCTGCATGGGTTTCCTTCGGGTGCTCCGGTTTCCCCCACAGTCCAAAGACATGCAGGTTAGGCTAATTGGTGGCTCTAAATTGACCATAGGTGTGAATGTGAGTGTGAATGGTTGCTTGTCTCTATGTGTCAGCCCTGCGATGACGTGGCGACTTGTCCAGGGTGTACCCCGCCACTCGCCCATAGTCAGCTGGGATAGGCTCAAGTTTGCCCGTGACCCTGCACAGGATAAGTGACTACAGATAATGGATGGATGGATGGATTGATGGATAAACAAATAAACAAACCAACCATCATCATCTTCTCCCTTGTCCTGCACTGTTGCCAGGTCAGTGTCCATGTGGATCCTATTGATCCACATGTCATATTAATTGGAACATAGTTTTACACTGGATGTCTTTCCTGCCACAACCCTTCCCTTTTCTGGGCTTGGGAAACAACCATTCACACTCACATTCACACCTATGGACAATTTAGAGTAGCCAATTAGCCTAACCGCACGTCTTTGGACTGTAGGGGAAACCGGAACACCTGGAGGAAACCCACAAAGACACGGAGAGAACATGCAAACTCCACACAGAAAGGCCCCCGTTGGCCACTGGGCTCGAACCGAGAACCTTCTTGCTGTTAGGAAACAGTACTAACCACTACACTGCCGTGCCGCCCCAAATAAGCAAACATATCATGTGAAACATTTATGATTTCAGAGCAACAGCTCCTGCTTGAAATACACAGTCATATCTGACAGATGTTTGTGCACATCAAGTTGTAAGCTACATTTGAAAAAAAAATGCAAACAGTAAGAAGAGTAAAGAACAGTCAGAACTCCATGTGGAAAGTGCATGTAGTTTAAAACTTTTGGGATATGAACAATTCTGTTCCCATTAGAATGCTATCCTACTTGTTGAATCCTTTGTTAGAAATTATCCATTTGCTCAGTGTGTTGGCATGGGCCACTTGGGTTAACCGCAGCATGAACGGCATTTAAATTCCCACCTTACCTGTGATACTAGGCCGACAGAATAGATGATTTATTGGCAAGTGCGCTTGACAGTAAATGGTGCCAGTAAAAGCATAAAGCCTGGGCAGTCCTGATAAGAGAGGGAAGCTGTGGGCATAATGAAAGAGAATGGAGTGCCATGCCCTCTTTCAGCTGTTTCAAACAGAGGGAGCACCAGCACCAGTAGTGCAGAACCAGACCTGATGAAGCATGAACATCGACTGCAGGAACTCATATTGGGAGAAAATGCAGAAAACAAAATTCATGTACAATCTGACACTCATGGTCAATTGACCCATGTTAGCAATACAACTGGAGCATGTATTTCAGAATAGGTTTCATTATCTGCATGATTAACATTTTTCCATGCAAATAGGTACACCAAATTCCATCCCTATACTTCAGCCTCCTTCACTTGGATACATAGCTTAAACAAACCAGAATAGATGTGAATAGAAAGAATGGCTTTGTGAATATGGTGGCACCATGTAACATGTTTTAGTGTGGCTCTGAATGTGCTCTCCATGTCCAGTGCAAATCTGCTGGTGAGTATACAAAATTACCACACTGAATAAAACAAGCAGTTTACATTAGTCATCTTCTCCTCATTTGCCAATAGTGTGCACTCCTCTTTTATTCCTTCTTCCATCATGGCTATCAGCTGGAGATGCTTGATATGATGATCAGTGGTCAACCATTAGTCCAGTGGCCAATGGGGGCCTTTCTGTGTGGAGTTTGCATGTTCTCCCTGTGTCTGTGTGGGTTTCCTCCGGGTGCTCGGGTTTCCCCCCACAGTCCAAAGACATGCAGGTTATAGGTTAAAGGGCTGATGACACGAACATGACTCTATGCAATTTCTTAAATAAACTATACAACATGGCAAACATGTTAGATTTCTGTTATAATTACGTGAAAAGAAGCTGTTGTTACGCAAATATCCAACTTTTAATTGCACAGCGCAAGAAAACTGGGTCCGTGGCTCGCGACCATGTTGTGACATCAGTGGGAGAACACGTTGCGGTTCACTGGCTGTTCTACTCTGGTTCTACTCAATGGAAATGGCGCATGAAAATGCTGGTGAACTCTCTAGTGCTAGCTCTTCCTCTTCTGGGAGTCTAATAACTAATAGCATAATAGCATAATAACTAATCTATCTATCTATCTATCTATCTATCTATCTATCTATCTATCTATCTATCTATCTATCTATAATGTATAATAATAATACTAATAATGACAAACTGAACACCTGTCGCATCAACAACAAACTGGTAAGTTAGGAGGAAGGTTCTTTCGCTGACGTCATATAGCTCCTCCTCCTCTTTCGTCTCCTGGGTGCTGCAGCCCCATCAAATTTGCCCAAATAGCCGCATTTTTTTATCATAACTTGTAAAATAGGCGCCTTCGTGAATTAATATATGGATCATCGGGAATTACTTTTTATGTTATAAAACATCGCCAAAGATGTCAAAAACGTGTCATCAGCACTTTAATTGGTGGCTCTAAATTGACCGTAGGTGTGAATGTGAGTGTGAATGGTTGTCTGTGTCTATGTGTCAGCCCTGCGATGACCTGGTGACTTGTCCAGGGCGTACCTCGCCACTCGCCCATAGTCAGCTGGGATAGGCTCCAGCTTGCCTGCGACCCTGTACAGGATAAGTGGCTACAGATAATGGATGGATGGTCAACCATTGGTTCTTGACTTCTGCTTAGGACTGGAACCACTTGCATTCATCGAGGTGACAGGGCACTGGAAGCTCAGCATCTCAGGTTCTGGACTACTGATTGGAAAGGTTGTGACCACTAAACTGACATTGTTTGGTCTTTTGAGCAATGTTCAGCTCACTGTTTTACAAGGCCCTTAACCCTCATAATAATATATACACTCACCAGCCATCTGCTGTTTTATGCAGTTCTCTAATCAGCCAATCCCTTGACAGCAGCACAATACACATTTACAAATCAAGAGCTTCAGTTAATGCTCATTTCAAAGATCAGAATGGGAAAAATTGTGATTTCAACGTGTGACTTTCACTGTTGGTGCCATATGGACTGGTTTGAGTATTTCAGAAACTGCTGATCTCCTGGGGTTTTCACACACAACAGTCTATAGAGTTTACACAGAATGGTGTGAAAAAACCAAACAAACATTCAGTTAGTGACAGTTTCGTGGGTGGAAATGGCTTGTTGATAAGAGAGGTCAGAGGAAAATGGCCAGTGGTGGGTTTCCCAAAAGCTTCTGAATACTAAGAACATCTTAACTAGGAGAGAGAGCATTCATTGTGTTGCTCACTCTACCATTTGTCTAGTATGGGCGCTGTGTGAGACGGCTGCTTCTCCTGTAGCTCTGTAGTTTTTAGCTCTTTAAACCTCGTTTTCCACCTTTTTTTACTTTTCTGCTCTTCTTACAAAGGCATAGCGTGTTTTACTTATATAACATGGATATGTTTAACTTTAACACACAACCAGGAGCCAGTTTTCTCACTTATTCGAGAGAGGAGCTGCTGGCCCTGAAAACAATGGGACGAGCTGGGATATGACACCCCATCCCAGCAGAGCTGAGGAGGAAACCCAGGGGCTGCAAAGCTGGAGCTAAGCTAAAGGCTAGGCTAGCAGACAACCGGCAGTGCTGCAAACCATCCATTCCCTCCGTTATCATGAGGAATGTGAACTCGCTGCCGAATAAAGTCGATGAGCTTTCTGCTCTGAAGAACCAGCGGATTTACCGGGAGAGCAGCTTATTTATCTTTACGGAGACATGGCTAACACACCTCTTACCGGATGCTAACGTGGACCTGCGGGGATTCACTGCTGTGAGAGCTGACAGAGACACTAAAGCATGCGGGAAAAGCAAAGGTGGGGGACTCATCATTTATGTTAACAACCGCTGGTGTAACCCGGGACATATCTCCGTAAAGACAGTTTTATGTTGCCCGGACTTGGAGCTGCTAGCTGTTAGCCTGCAGCCATATTATCTGCCAAGGGACACTAAAGCATGCGGGAAAAGCAAAGGTGGGGGGGACTCATCATTTACATTAACAACCGCTGGTGTAACCCAGGACATATCTCCATAAAGACAGTTTTATGTTGCCCGGACTTGGAGCTGCTAGCTGTTAGCCTGCAGCCATATTATCTGCCAAGGGAGTTCAGTCACATGATCACCATCTGTGTTTACATCCCTCCGAGGGCAGACACAGCTGCTGCATGTGAGAGGATTCACTCTGTCACAGCAAGGCTGCAGACACAGCACCCTGAGGCATTTATCATCATTTCTGGGGACTTTATTCATGCTACTTTGGACTCTACTTTGGCTGCTTTTTACCAGGCTGTGGATTGTCCAACAAGGAACAACAGGACAATTGACTTGCTGTATGCTAATGCGAGGGATGCATACAGAGCCACACCCCTCCCCCCACTAGGGAAGTCTGACCACAACCTGGTTCATCTACAGCCGAAGTACACCCCCCTGGTTCAAAGGCAGCCTGCAACAACTAGCTCCATCAGGAGGTGGTAACCTGAAATGGAAGATGCCCTCAGGGACTGCTATGACATCACAGACTAGGATGTGCTGCTTAGCCCACACTGTGAGGACATAGAGGGGCTGACACACTGTCTGACAGACTACCTTAACTTTTGTGCAGACGTGGTCTCCCCCGCTAAGACTGTACAGTGTTACCCTAATAACAAGCCATGGGTAACACAGGAAGTCAAAGCTGTCCTCAACAGGAAGAAGGCTGCATTCAGGAGCAGGGATAGGGAGGCGATGAAAGCAGCACAGCAGGAGGTAAAAGGCTGCGTGAGGGAAGCTAAGGACAGCTACAGGAGAAAGGTGGAGTAAAAGCTGAAGGAGAATAGCATGAGGGAGGTCTGGGAAGGTGTGAAAACCATCACAGGCCACAATACAAAGACCAGAGGCATTGAGGGGACAGTGGAGAGGGCAAATGAGTTGAATGACTTCTTCAATCGGTTCAACCAGCCCATGTCCCCTCCACCCTCTCCCTCACTGCAGCCATCTCTCCTTCTTCCCTCAACACACCTCCCCCCAGTCATCACAGTAGCCCCCTCCTCCCCCTCATTCCCCACCTCAACACAGACTCCTCCATGCATTACTGCAGACCAGGTCAGAGGTCAACTGAGGAAGCTTCACCCCAGGAAAGCAGCAGGCCCGGACAAGGTGTGTCCCCAACTACTGAAGACCTGCACTGCTGAACTGGGTGAACCACTCCAATGCATCTTCAACCTCAGCCTGCAGCTGGGGAGAGTGCCCACCCTCTGGAAGACATCATGTATTGTTCCAGTTCCCAAAAAGAATCGGCCCAGCGAGCTGAACGACTTCTGACCGGTGGCACTCACTTCACATCTGATGAAGACGTTGGAGCGGCTCTTCCTCAGCCTCCTTAGACCCCAGGTACAACATGCCCAGGACTGTCTGCAGTTTGCATACCGGGCAGGTGTTGGTGTGGAAGACGCCATCCTCTACCTGCTACACCGAGCCCACTCGCATCTGGATAAGGGAAACGGCACAGTGAGGATCCTCTTCTTGGACTTCTCGAGTGCCTTCAACACCATCCAGCCCCTATTGCTTCAGGACAAACTGAACAGGATGCGAGTGGACCCCTGCCTGGTCACCTGGCTCTCTAGCTACCTCACTGACAGGCCGCAGTACATCAGGCTGAAGGACATCACATCTGACACTGTGATTAGCAGCACCAGAGCACTACAGGGCACGGTGCTTGCCCCTCTTCTCTTCACCCTGTACACCGTGGACTTCTGCTACAACTCGGAGCTGTGTTACATTCAGAAGTTTGCCGATGATACAGCCATCATTGGGTGTATCAGTGACGACAAAGAGGAGGAGTATAGGAGCCTAGTGAGGGACTTTGCTATGTGGTGCAACAGGAACCATCTGCAGCTCAACACCTCGAAGACCAAGGAGCTGGTCATTGACTTTGGGAGGTCCAGACCAAGGTCACGACCAGTTCTGATCGAGGGAGTCGAGGTGGAGGCTGTGGATTCCTACAAGTACCTCGGGCTGTGGCTGGACAGCAAGCTGGACTGGATTTGCAACACCAAACACTTATACAGGAAGGGACAGAGCAGGCTATACTTCCTTAGGAGGCTGCGGTCCTTTAACATCTGCAGAAAACTCCTGTGGATTTCTATCAGTCTGTGATCGCCAGTGTCCTGTTTTACACCGTGGTGTGCTGGGGGGGGGGGCAGCACATCCAAGGAGGACACATCCAGGCTGGACAAACTGATCAGACGGGCTGGCTCTGTGGTCGACATGAAGCTGGACTCTCTGGTGACGATAGCAGAGAAGAGGTCTATGGACAAACTATTGAACATCATGGACGATGCCAGTCACCTTCTGCACACCGTCATCAGCAACCAGAGGAGCCTGTTCAGTGACAGAATGCTCCTTCCCAAGTGCAGGATGAACAGACTCAAAAACTCCTTTATCCCTCATGCCATCAGACTGTACAACTTCTCTCTGGGGGGGAGGAGGGGTAACGGGAGGACAGAGGATGGGAAGGAGCAGTAGCCTAGCCTAACAATAAGCAATACTGGACAATGTGCAATATAATGTGCAATATAAAGTGCAATATCTCTCCTGCTGCCCCCCCTTCTCCCCCTCCTACCCCCTTCCTCTCTTCCCCATATCTTATTCTTTTTATATTTGTATATGTAAATACTTAATTTATTTTAATTTATCTAGAAGTTTTCCTCTATTTCTTTTCTCTGTTTATCTGTAATGATGCTGCTGGAATCTTAATTTCCCTGAGGGAACCCTCCCAAAGGGATCAATAAAGTTTTATCTAATCTAATCTAATTTAATGGTGATCTTTGTGCTGTGATGCTTTTGGGAAACTCAGGCCAGATTGGTTTGAGCTGCCAGGAAGGATATAGTAACTCATAGCAACTCTTTACAACCATGGTGAGCAAAAAAGCATCTCAGCATGCAACAGCAGAAGACCACATTGGGTTCCACTCCTGCTAGCCAAGAACAGGAATCTTAGAATCAAGAACCAGTTCCTATTAATGTGGCCAGTGAGTGGTCTGGGGAAAAATAGTCTTTTTTTCTAAACTGTCCAGTTTCAGTGAACCTCTGTCAACTGACAATGAATGGAACCTGATATCATCTTCTGCTGTTGTTTCTCATCCACTTTAAGGTTTGACAGATGCTTTACAAGTTGCTTTTCTGCTTACCACCGTTGCAGAAATTGGCTAGGAGTTGGCCTATTTAGTTGCTGACCATGGTGCTGAAATATCTCTGCTCTGAGGTCAGGTGAATACGGATGAGAAACTTGGCTTCAGTGTCTAAAAGTGTGAGTGTAAATCATGCATATATGGTATGCGACAGGCACTAGGATTTTATTTTTACTAAGTGTGGTTTTTAATAAATTTTGTTGGGGAAAAAAAGCAAAAATGTTAGCAACATGTCAATATGATAACACTAAGGGCAAGGACTTGTGCAAATACTCATCCCACTTTTTGTATTGTTACAGTCTGGATCTGAAATTGAGAGATAATTGATATTACATATGTCATTAATCAACACAAAATAGCCCATAGTATTGATATGCTGGCCTTCCAGCTTCTGCTGTCAGACCCCTGCAGCTCATCCAAAATGCTTCAGCTCGCCTAGTCTACAACCTCCCTCATACTTCCCATGTCACCCCTCTGCTTGTTGACCTGCACTGGCTACCTATCGCAGCTCACATCAAATTTAAGACACTGGTGCTAGCTTCTCAAGGGGTTAGGACCAGCATACCTCAGAGGCTGATCCAGCCCTAGATGCCAGCCAGATACCTACGCTCCACTACTACTGGTCACCTGGTCCCTCCTCCTCTCTGCTCCTGCCCAGCCCACTCAAGACTGCTGTCCTGGTTCCCCATTGGTGGAATGAACTTCCCTTTGAGGTTTGAACTGCCGATTTCCTGACCACCTTCAAGCACAGGCTGAAGACTCACCTCTTCAGGCTGCACCCCTACCCTTCTTCCTGGCCCACTGTGTAACTGTGTATCAGTCTAGACCAACCTAGGCTGTGTACAGCCTAGCCTGGGATTAGCTGTTTTGAGTTCTCTATTCAGTTGTACTGTACTTTATGTGGTTGGTTTGTTTCCTTGGCTGTTTGAATATTGGTACTTCAACAAGATATTACACTAGGTATTACTGTCACTTGTTCAGTTGGCACTAGAACTTTCTTGTCTAGAACTTCAGCACTTTGTGTACCTGACTTCTGCACTTGTTGTATGTCACTCTGGATAAAAGTGTCTACTAAATGCCATATAATGTACAACCCCAATTCCAAAAAAGTGGGGACAAAGTACAAATTGTAAATAAAAACAGAATGCAATAATTTACAAATCTCAAAAACTGATATTGTATTCACAATAGAACATAGACAACATATCAAATGTCGAAAGTGAGACATTTTGAAATTTCGTGCCAAATATTGGCTCATTTGAAATTTCATGACAGCAACACATCTCAAAAAAGCTGGGACGGGGCAATAAGAGGCTGGAAAAGTTAAAGGTACAAAAAAGGAACAGCTGGAGGACCAAATTGCAACTCATTAGGTCAATTGGCAATAGGGCATTAACATGACTGGGTATAAAAAGAGCATCTTGGAGTGGCAGCGGCTCTCAGAAGTAAAGATGGGAAGAGGATCACCAATCCCCCTAATTCTGCGCTGACAAATAGTGGAGCAATATCAGAAAGGAGTTTGACAGTGTAAAATTGCAAAGAGTTTGAACATATCATCATCTATAGTACATAACATCATCAAAAGATTCAGATAATCTGGAAGAATCTCTGTGCGTAAGGGTCAAGGCCAGAAAACCATACTGGGTGCCCGTGATCTTCGGGCCCTTAGACGGCATCACAAGCAGGCATGCTTCTGTATTGGAAATCACAAAATGGGCTTAGGAATATTTCCAGAGAACATTATCTGTGAACACAATTCACTGTGCCATCCGCCGTTGCCAGCTAAAACTCTATAGTTCAAAGAAGAAGCCGTATCTAAACATGATCCAGAAGCGCAGACGTCTTCTCTGGGCCAAGGCTCATTTAAAATGGACTGTGGCAAAGTGGAAAACTGTTCTGTGGTCAGACGAATAAAAATTTGAAGTTCTTTATGGAACTCAGGGACGCCGTGTCATTCGGACTAAAGAGGAGAAGGACGACCCAAGTTGTTATCAGCGCTCAGTTCAGAAGCCTGCATCTCTGATGGTATGGGGTTGCATTAGTACATGTGGCATGGGCAGCTTACACATCTGGAAAGACACTATCAGTGTTGAAAGGTATATCCACGTTCTAGGGCAACATATGCTCCCATCCAGACTATGTCTCTTTCAGGGAAGACCTTGCGTTTTCCAACATAACAATGCCAAACCACATACTGCATCAATTACAGCATCATGGCTGTGTAGAAGAAGGGTCCGGGTACTGAACTTGCCAGCCTGCAGTCCAGATCTTTCACCCATAGAAAACATTTGGGCATCATAAAACAGAAGATACGACAAAAAAGACCTAAGACAGTTGAGCAACTAGAATCCTACATTAGACAAGAATGGGTTAACATTCCTATCCCTAAACTTGAGCAACTTGTCTCCTCAGTCCCCAGACGTTTACAGACTGTTGTAAAGAGAAAAGGGGATGTCTCACAGTGGTAAACATGGCCTTGTCCCAACTTTTTTGAGATGTGTTGTTGTCATGAAATTTAAAATCACCTATTTTTTCTCTTTAAATGATACATTTTCTCAGTTTAAACATTTGATATGTCATCTATGTTCTATTCTGAATAAAATATGGAATTTTGAAACTTCCACATCATTGCATTCCGTTTTTATTTACAATTTGTACTTTGTCCCAACTTTTTTGGAATCGGGGTTGTAATATGTGGAAAAGCTTATCATATTGACAGGTGAACTCATCCATTTTCCATCCATTCTCCACTAATTCTATGACTTCTGACGGCAAGTGGTTGCAACAGAACTGTTTAAGGGGTTTGACACCAACAGGGTTGAATATAGATATAATTTTTTTTAACAAAAATCTAAACTAAACAAAGTGTATTTCAGATCAGTCTTTCACATCCATTATTTCACTCACCCACCTGTATACAATGAACTTGACTTTTTTTTTAATTAGTTCTGATGATTTTGTCATTGAGCTTAAGCTCAGATTCCTCACTACTCCCTCACCTTAAATTCTTAATCAGTATTATCAAATCTTTATTACCTTACAGTCTTCCCTCTTTTACTGCCATCTCTAAAATCCATCAGTTAGACTCTCCTCCTATAATTACTTGGATTCTAAAGCTTTAAATGGTCTCAATACTTGACTGGTCCCATCAGTATGGGTCTTGAATGCCAGTATTACAGCACTATCTATGCCACATAGACTCACTATTGCCTTTTCTGTCAAAGGAGTCAAAGATAAGCTCAAAGCCACTAAAAATATACTTCTTAAATAATACAAAAAAAACCTCTGAATGACATTAATCTCTGTCTCCTTAGAATCTCATATTATGCAATTTACTCTAAGTGCTTTTCTCAGTAATTTCCTGACTTTGACCTCTATTCAAAAAAGTCTTGTGTGAAAACCAGAATATTTTATGTAAAATATGAACATAAAGGTTAAATATACAGTAATACCACTCACATTAGAATACTTTTGAGTGAATAAGGACCAAAAAAAGGAGAAGTTGATATATAGGAACTTCAAGTATGAATATGTAGGCTGTGTTTCATTTGTATTCATAAATGTTGTGCACCAAAGTCTAATCTGAAAAATCATTGAACTTTTTGGCTGTAGCAGAAGCAATCTGCCACCAAGGCACAAGTAATCCACTCCTGCTCGAGTGCAGTGCAGGAGTTAGTCAGAGTTGTTCAGTCGTGTTTCTTGGCCTTTTCCCCTGACCCAAAATGCCATTCAGTGTATGTCAGGCCAGGCTAGATTTGGAGCCTCTGTGGAATTTGTCCACTTGACAGCACAAGCTGCTTTGGTTCCATTTGTGCAAGAGATTGTGCCCTAACTGGAACTTTTGCAGGAGGAATGAAATGGATTTCTGTTTAACTTTCAATTTCTTATTTGTTTATTTGTTTGTCAGATCATCCATCCATCCATCCATCCATCCATTCATTGTCATTTCTTTTTAAATCTAGCTGCAGACCACAAGGATACAAATATTTGACAATTTTCACCTTGTAGGAACATTTGCCTGGTCCCCATGAGTAAAGTGCCAAAAGGTTTCCACTTGGTTACCAAGGTTAAGGTTAGGTTCAGGTGAAGACATTGACTTAATTAGCTGCTTTAATGATCATCAAGGGAAGGTCCTCACAAGGACAGTAAGCCAAATGTGTGTGTTTCAGTGTGAACGTTTTTATCTCATGATGTACACTTGAATTTAAACCACAAAGCAACATTTACATGATATAATTTCTGGACTGATTTTGCTGTCACAAAATATAATCCTTTGCTCGCAAAGATGCTATTTATCCATAGTAGTGGTGACTCAACTGTTAAGGCTGTGGGTTACTGATCAGGAGCTCAGCCAAGCTGCCACTGCTGGGCCCTTGAGCAAGGTCCTTAACCCTCTCTGCTCCAGGGCTGCAGTATCATGGCTGGCTCTGTGCTTTGACCCCAACTTCCTAACAAGCTGGGATATGTGAAGAAAAGAATTTCACTTCACTGATCAGCACTGACAGGTGAAGTGAATAACATCGATTATCTCGTTATAATGGCGCCAGTCAAGGAGTGGGATATACTCTATTAGGCAGCAAGAGAATAGTCAGTTCTTGAAGTTGATGTGTTGGAAGAAGGAAAAATGGGCAAGCGTAAAGATCTAAGTGACTTTGACAAGGGCCAAATTGTGATGGCTAGATGACTGGGTCTGAGCGTCTCCAAAATGGCACATCTTGTAGGGTGTTCCCGGTATGCAATGGTTAGTACCTACCAAAAGTGGTTCAAGGAAGGACAACCGGTGAACTGGTGACAGAGTCATGGATGCCAAAGACTCGTTGATTCACATGAGGCACGAAGGCTAGCCCTTATGGCCCAATCCCACAGAAGAACTCCTGTAGCACAAACTGCTGAAAAAAATTTAAGGCTGGCAAAACCAGAAAGGTGTCATCTAGCCGTCACAACTTGGCCCTTGTCAAAGTTGCTCAGATCCTTACACTTGCCCATTTTTCCTGCTTCCAACACATCAACTTCAAGAACTGACTGTTCTCTTGCTGCCTAAAGGTGATGATACACGGGGCAACTTTTTGGGCAATGTTGCCGAGCAATGTTGCTGGCAACGGGCAACTAGGTGAGACACAGGGCAACTTTTCAGGGCAACTAACAATGGGCAACAACAGTTAGCAATGGCAGTTTACAGTTAGCTAAAAAAAATCGATGTCTTAATTTTTGCTGTGACCATTTAATCAAGCTGTCTGTTGTTTTTTAGAGCTTTGGTGAGGTAAATTCCTCCATATAGAATATTAAAATAACTTACCGGCATAAAAACAGATGAGGAGTCTCTCCATCTCTTCACTCCACTGACACTGAGCGGCCGCCATATTTGTTTGAAATTTCTGATCCGAACCTCACCGGAGGTCACATGACTCGATACTCGCGTTCTGATTGGCTTATCTCAAAAAGTTGCCAGAGATTATCAAAACCATTCAGAAAGAAACAATGTTGCCCAATCTCAATAGAAAAGAGTCAAAACGCAATTGCCCAGCAACATTGCTCGGCAACATTGCCCAAAAAGTTGCCCCGTGTATCATCACCATAATACAGTATATCCCACTCCTTGACAGGTGCCACAGTAATGAGATAATCAATGATATTCACTTCCCCTCTCAGTCATAATGTTATGGCTGATTGATGTATGTGACAAATCAAGGCATAATATGATGTTATCACCCACTTGCAATTTAGTGGCACTGCTCATCTTTTTGTCATATGTACTAAATTTGTGATCCCAGACTATATTGTCAACAATGGCAGTCAATGAGAAAGTATCAGAATAGTTTCATGAAAATCCCTGCTGCTGTGATGGTCATTTAAAAATCAACAATAGGAACATGGCTTGTGCAAAACTCACTGGACAACCACAAATGTTTCGGTTTATTTAACCTTTAATCATTTAAAATATTGATTTTATCACATGAATTATTATCAAGGTACAAGCCGACATGCCTGACCCCTCGTACAGTAAGCCGCAAAGTTACCACACATGCCAAAGGACAGGTGAAATATCCTTATTACTTCACACTCACTTTAAAGAATTTGTAATCATTTACACAACCAGGGAAATTTCCAAACTTATCATCTTCCTGGTTTCTGATGCCTGACATCTGACTGGAATCTCATCACATCGCTCCTGTGGAGGACCGGCCCCATATGGACAGTCGAAAGTCACACTTAGTAGATAGCTCTGGACACTTAGATTAATGCTTTTATGGCTGAGAACTACAGTTGACTTGTTAACTTTAGGACTGCAGTTGTCATGAACAGTTTTGCACTCAAGTATCCATCAATGAACAGTTTATAACTTCAACAAAACAGACTTCATGTTAAAAATATAACGAATTTCCTGGTTTCACAGTTATACTTTGTGACTACAGTATATAGGACACTGTTATAGAAGTGAGTTACACTACCATTCAAAAGTTTGGGGTCACCCAGACAATTTTGTGTTTTCCATGAAAAGTCACACTTTTATTTACCACCATAAGTTGTAAAATGAATAGAAAATATAGTGAAGACATTTTTCTGGCCATTTTGAGCATTTAATCGACCCCACAAATGGGATGCTCCAGAAACTCAATCTGCTCAAAGGAAGGTCAGTTTTATAGCTTCTCTAAAGAGCTCAACTGTTTTCAGCTGTGCTAACATGATTGTACAAGGGTTTTCTAATCATCCATTAGCCTTCTGAGGCAATGAGCAAACACATTGTACCATTAGAACACTGGAGTGATAGTTGCTGGAAATGGGCCTCTATACACCTATGGAGATATTGCACCAAAAACCAGACATTTGCAGCTAGAATAGTCATTTACCACATTAGCAATGTATAGAGTGGATTTCTGATTAGTTTAAAGTGATCTTCATTGAAAAGAACAGTGCTTTTCTTTCAAAAATAAGGACATTTCAAAGTGACCCCAAACTTTTGAACGGTAGTGTATTTATAATCATGCGATCTGTTATCACTCAAATGAGGATGGGTTCCCTTTCGAGTCTTGATGTTTCTTCCTCGTGTCATCAGAGGGAGTTTTTCCTTGCAACTGTTGCCACAGGCTTGCTCATTGGGGATAAATTAAGGATACAATTAGCTCATATTTAAAGTCTTTAATTTTCTGTAAAGCTGCTTTGTGACAATCTCTATTGTTAAAAGCGCTATAAAAATAAACTTGACTGTTTTTTTTCTTTTTTTAAACTCCTATTATGTTGAGGGCTTGTTTTTATGCAACCCAATTTGCTGTGCAAGCCCAGATTCATAACATAAGCAGAATGCAGTAAATTTCTTTAATGTCAGGTCTATTATTAGAGGATCTTCATTGTATGACATTGAGAACACGTTATTTTTCAATGTGTTTTCAAATTTCGCCAAGATTTTTTTTTTTTAATTGGGATCATCTCATACAGTGTAACAAGTAACCTTCAATAACATTAAAAGACCATTGAAATCAGTCTAGGGCGGCACGGTGGTGTAGTGGTTAGCGCTGTCGCCTCACAGCAAGAAGGTCCGGGTTCGAGCCCCGGGGCCGGCGAGGGCCTTTCTGTGCGGAGTTTGCATGTTCTCCCCGTGTCCGCGTGGGTTTCCTCCGGGTGCTCCGGTTTCCCCCACAGTCCAAAGACATGCAGGTTAGGTTAACTGGTGACTCTAAATTGACCGTAGGTGTGAATGTGAGTGTGAATGGTTGTCTGTGTCTATGTGTCAGTCCTGTGATGACCTGGCGACTTGTCCAGGGTGTACCCCGCCTTTCGCCCGTAGTCAGCTGGGATAGGCTCCAGCTTGCCTGTGACCCTGTAGGACAGGATAAAGCGGCTAGAGATAATGAGATGAGATGAGATGAAATCAGTCTAAAACAGTCTTAAGTGTTTCTGAAGTCCAAGGTTTATGGCATGGTTTCGAAGACAATAAGCAAAAATCTGTATGATCACTAGCTTGGATTTTTTTACTGAGCTCATGCCATTGATGTGTTGAGTGTATGCATCATTACTAGCAGTTTAGCATTTGTTTTCAAGGACATGCTTGTGTGTGTAATGAGCATTTCAGGTTGTTTGAATAATGGAGGTGATGTGATGTAGGAAAACAGCCAGAAACACAGATCAACCAAAAAACAACAAAAGCACGAAGAAGGACCTTTCACACAACAAGTAAGATCTGGGTGACTCATAAAAGACGTGTCCAGCCTCTTGTCGTATTTCTGTTCACCTCTGATCACAGATGGGTGGCTGTGCTAGATTAGAAGAGTGCACTGAGTCTCTTCTTTTGTTCGCACACTGCAATGCTTGGCCATATCCAATCAAGAAGCTGACTGTGTGTGTCAGCCCATGTGATTTGGCTTTTCTTTCCTCCCGTTCCAGGTGCCATTCTTCCATTCATGCTGTTGCCGAGGAAAGGCTGAGAAACTTGCCATAACAAACACTGGCTGACAATAGAAGTGGCCAATAATAGGTTTCTCTTTAATCATTACTGCTGAGTTTCCAGCACCAAGTGCTTGTTTAGACGACAAAGATGAATTTGCCATTATGCTTCGTATTAACAAAATATTGATCAGTTTCTTATAGCTGTTCATTTCAAAACCATAATCTGAATAAAGATTTTTATTTTTATTTATTTATTTAGTTTAGTTTCTCTTGGGTGTCACATGATCTTTCCAGGCACCTTGTTCTTATTTGTTCTGTTTTTTTTTTCAGTCAATCGGAAGTACTATTTAGTGAATGACTCCTCTACGTTTGATTTCTCTCACCACTTCATTGTTGCCAGTTTTAATTAAAACTGTTAAATTAAAATCAGCACTAGCTCCATGGAGATGGAGCTTTGAAGAACTGCAGAAAATATTTCAGAATCGAGTAAACAAAAAATGCCAAATAGTGCATCAAAAACAAACAAATCTGAAAAAGGTGCCTTTGAATAACTTCCGTACAACCTACGTACACATACAGCGTTGGTTATCATTGCTCAGCCATCATTATTTACCTTACTGTCCTGATTATGTAATTAGACTCATATTTATATTCAATTTTATAATGGTAAGCATAAATAAGAGAATAGTCAGTTCTTGAAGTTGATGTGTTGGAAGCAGGAAAAATGGGCAAATCTAAGGATCTGATTGACTTTGACAAGGGCCAAATTGTGATGGCTAGATGACTGGGTCTGAGCATCTCCAAAATGGCACATCTTGTGGGGTGTTCCCAGTATGCAGTGGTTAGTACCTACCAAAAGTGGTCCAAGGAAGGACAACCAGTGAACTGGTGACAGGGTCATGGGTGCCAAAGACTCATTGATTCACATGAGGCACGAAGGCGAGCCCATATGGTCCAATCCCACAGAAGAACTCCTGTAGCACAAACTGCTGAAAAAAGTTAATGCTGGCGAAAACAGAAAGGTGTCAGCATTAACTTTTTCAGCAGTTTGTGGTACAATAGCTCTTCTATGGGATTGGACCATATGGGCTAGCCTTCGTGCCCCATGAGAATGTGCCATTTTGGAGATGCTCAGACCCAGTCATCTAGCCATCACAATTTGGCCCTTATCAGAGTCGCTCAGATCCTTACGCTTGGCCATTTTTCCTGCTTCCAACACATCAACTTCAAGAACTGACTGTTGAAGTTGACCCTTGACAAGTGCCATTGTAATGAGATAATCAATGTTATTCACTTCACCGGTCAGTGGTCATAATGTTATGGTTGATCATACATTGCAGCCAGTAAGAAGTTCCAGCTGACATTTCACTTTGTAGGTCCTGTTGTTGCTTCAAAATCAGTTTAAAAAAATCCTCTGACCAAGTTTATAAAACGGCAGTTGTTACCAATTTTACACACTCATGACATTAACTCTGGAAAGAAAACAAAGCAGGAACCTTCTTTACCCAATATCCATACACTCTTAGAAAAGGAATCAGCAGGGTTTCCTCTGACAGAATCCTTATAGATCCAGTGTAGAACCACATAGAGAGAGTTTCCTCAGAAAATGGGTTCCAAATACAACCTTTTAAGGAAGTAAGAACTCTTAACTATTTGAAGAATCTTTAAAGAATTATTTTAGGAGTCTACAAAATATCTACTCTTGAATGCTTTACAAAGTTTAGTTCAGTTTTTTGTTTTAAAAACAATATTAAGCACATGGTGTTTGCTGATCTCTTCCAGATGGAGGACATGCAGTGGCCCAGTGGTGATCTCGAAATTCCTGGTTCCATCTGTAGCTTGCCATGTAAGACTGGCCAACGGAAGAAGACAGTAAAAGGGATGCCATGCTGCTGGCACTGTGAGCCCTGCGATGGCTACCAGTACCAGTATGATGAAACAACATGCAAGCTGTGTGCCTACAACATGCAACCCAATGCCAACCGAACCGGGTGCCAGCCCATCCCCATCGTCAAGCTGGAGTGGCACTCTCCCTGGGCAGTCATCCCTGTCTTCTTGGCAATGCTCGGCATCGTGGCCACCATCTTCGTCATGGCTACATTCATCCGCTACAACGACACACCTATTGTCCGGGCTTCAGGACGGGAACTCAGCTATGTGCTCCTGACAGGGATCTTCCTTTGCTACATCATAACCTTTGTGATGATCGCCAAACCTGATGCAGCCGTCTGCTCCTTCAGGCGCATCTTCCTCGGCTTGGGGATGTGCATCAGCTATGCTGCACTGTTAACCAAGACGAATCGTATTTACCGCATCTTTGAAGAGGGGAAGAAGTCGGTCACACCACCTAGACTGATCAGTCCAACATCTCAGCTGGCAATTACATCAAGCCTCATTTCAGTGCAGCTTCTTGGAGTCTTCATATGGTTTGGGGTGGATCCTCCGAACACAATAATCGATTATGATGAACAGAAAACCATCAATCCAGACAAAGCTCGGGGTGTGCTCAAGTGTGACATCACAGATTTGCAAATAATTTGCTCACTGGGATACAGTATTTTGCTCATGGTCACATGTACAGTTTATGCCATCAAGACACGAGGCGTTCCTGAGAACTTCAATGAGGCCAAGCCCATTGGCTTCACCATGTACACCACCTGTATCGTTTGGCTGGCCTTCATTCCTATATTCTTTGGAACAGCTCAGTCTGCAGAGAAGGTAAAGCATACATACTTTTGCTCATTTTACTAAAAGATTCTTACAGATGTATGTAAACTTGGAAAAGTCATTCCCAATGGCGTAGATTTATATAGGGATGGTAGGGACATATCACAATCAATATTTGGGGAATACAAAATAGTCCCTACCAATATTTACCATTTTATTTTAATATAGCGAAAATCTACATTTATTAATGTAATATTTCAATATACTACGCAGTGGTAGCATTAATTTAAACGTTTTGTTTATGAGAGGTTCCGAGATGTATTCGGAGCTATGACGACCCATGCCGCTATTTCATTGGCTGCAACAGAGCGATGGTCATCAGTGATGCCAGTCAGGTAGCCTCACGCGAAAGCAGAGGTCCATGTGCTGTGGTGCTGAAAGCGGCAACGCATCTGGCTCGTAATGGCCCGAAACTGTATAAATTTGTGATTCTGAATTTGAACACTGTTCTACTTTATAAGCTTAAGAGACAACAATGCCATTGCCACCAAAAAAGAAACGGGACATTAGAAGTTATTTCACCACCGCGACAGTAAGTATAGTGCGCCCAGAAGTTTGATATTTAGCTGTGTCACGCAACACAATTATTGCAGCGTTCAGTGAAGGCTTAGCTAAGTGTTATATTTCCTCCTCCCCTCCCGTGTCTTTTTGGAGTGCTAGTTTTAACTGTCTGTAATAGCCAACAGAATAAAGCCCTGGCAGATACATGCAATAAACACGGGAAGTCATGGAAAGTCATGGAAAGATGCTGATAGCTCCCGTTTTAATTAGTTAGTTACTGCTAGTGTAGCCTGGTGGCTATAAAGCTTGCCAGTTGTTGTCGCTAGGCATGTGTTTGGTGTATTTAAATAACATTACAGACATATTCATACCCCTGTAAAAATCTGCAGATTACACTGCATTTATGCCATGTACACACGTAGCCGGGTATTTTTAAAACCGAACATTTTACCCCCCTCTTTTTATAAAAATGTTTTATCCACACCACCTCGTCTTCGAAAAAAATCCCTTCCACACATAACCGGACATCTGCATTTTCAATCACATTCATAAGCATTCCAAACCTGTAGATGGCATTATTTCCCCAAATCCTACCCCCTAATCACATCGCCTGTGCTCTTGGAGCAGTAGTTGGGCTTCTAAAATTAAACATGTAAATAGCACCTGCACAATAATTAACGCTTTCAAGGCACTACTCCGATCCATTACTCTTTAGCTAGCCGCACACTACGCCGATTTTCAGCGTACCGAGCCAACTGAAGTCGCGAGTCAGGCGTAAAGACTAGTTTTCAATGGTACCGACTCATCTCACAGCCGATTCGAAAAACTAATCGGGAGCCAGACTGATCGGCGAGAGTCGCTAGCAATAGCCAATCATACAGTATCTTTCGCATATAACACGTGACATCATTAAACACAATTTCTAGCGCGAGAAATACGTGTTGGTAGCACCTAATGCAGGTATATACTGTAATTCCATAGACTGAAGCTTTATCCATAGACACAGTGGGCTGGAAAGCCACTCTGCTCAAGTTGTGTGGCTGAATTCCAAATCGCTTTAACTCCCCTATATAAGTGCACTATTTAAGGTTGGAAATAATAGCTCATGCAGCCTAGATAGTGCGCTATATATTCCATGTTGTGTCATTTGTAATTCAGCCTGTAGCATCTTCAAGTGTTGGATTTAACAGTAACTATATCCAATAGCCAGTCACAAAGCTATTAAGTTGTCACGTGTCGCTTCAATCGCGACTGCGCTCGTCAACAGTCGGGGGATATGTGCGTGCCCTGTCGGGAGTCGGCTCTGAAATGGGTCGGTTCGGTACCGCGTGGATCGGCGTAGTGTGCGGCTAGCTTAAGTCCATGCTTAATCTGGCTTCTGCAGTAAACAAAGGTCGCACGTTTGACGTCAGGGCAGATTTGTTGTCATTTTTTTGGCGCAGATTGTGACATTCTAAAACGCAAACCTCCGGTTATCTCTGTCTACACGAAAAGGCATACACGGAGTTTTCAAAAATCTTCACTTTGCCCGGAGTTTTTTTAAATATTCGTTTTTGATGTGTTTTCATGTGGATGACAGGCCAAAACGTAGAAAAATATCTTTGATTTAGCAGATACCCGGCTACGTGTGGACGGGGTCTTAGATGGGTGTAAAAGTTCTAAGCATTTATGTTTACATATTTAGTTTTGCCAGTTGATAAACACAGATGCACATAAGCATGCAACAAACACTGCAATAATACAGAGATTTTTATTTATTTATTTTTATATAGTGCAAGATATTATTTATTTGTTCTTTTCTGGATATTTTTCTCTTAAATGCACAATATCCCAATAATGTAGAGATTGCATCATTTACCTGAAGTGCAAGAAGTTATTTCTTTGTTCTTATCTGGATTTGTGTTTGCTGTATAATACAGAAGATCCCAATAATAGTTATTTATTTTGATCTTACCTGGAATGTTTTTTCTCTTAACTGCATAAGAGGACAAAATTTAAAATGTATGCTGAATTTGGAAAAGGAATAAGTAAAGTGTTCTTGAACTGTTCCGCTGAGTATGAGTGTGGTTGTGTACACGTGATGTATGATCAAGTTATGGGTGGACGGGGGGGTGGGGGGGGGTGGTAAGTTGTAATGTCCCTACTACGCCCTTGGTCATTCCCATGCCACAAGACACATCTGGTGGCCCCAATCTCCATTTCAGTAGCCCTCAGCCTCTCACCTTTTACTTAGCTAGGGTTACAGTGGGAGTCCAGTCCTCTGGTAACTGCAAAAGTTTGACTCCCTTCTCACATCTGTATTGTGGCATGCCTCACCAGATAGCAGTAGGTACCATTTTTATGATTGTCTTTGGTATGACCTGACCACAAGTAGAACTCACGATCCCCCAGTCAAGAGGTGGACATGCTGTTTACCTACCAATTCATGGTAGGTAAACTTGGAATTCAGTTAAAACTCCCAGGTCTTATTGTAAAAACAGAAAACAAATGTGGCATGGCGGCCCAGGAGATAGTGTTGCTGCCTTACAGTTAAATCCAGGGCTCATTCCTGACCTTGGGTTACAGTCAATGTAGAGTTTACATTTTGTCATTGGGTCCATGTGGATGTTCTCTTGGATCCTTCAAAAAATATATATATATGCTTGTAGATGCTCTATATACATATAGGGGAAGGCCCATGGGGAAGCCATGACCTAATGGTTAGATAAGCAGCTTTGGAAGCAAAAGGTCAGTGGTTTGGTTCCCTAGACCAACAGAAATAGCTGAAGTGCCCTTGAGCAAGGCATGTAACCCCAACTGCTCCTTGGGCTTCTCTGGATAAGAGTATCTGCTAAATGCCATTAATGCAATGCAATGTAATGCTGTATATTGCCCCTTAGTGTGAATGAATGAGTGAATCTGTGTTTGCATCATGGTCTGTGATGGACTTGAGTCCTATCCAGGTCTGACCTTGTCCCAAGATCCAGATCCACCCCAATGCTGACCAGTAAAAGGTGGTGAATGAATGAATGGCCACTTAAACAGGAAAAGGTTAAATACTAGAAGTCACATCCTTTTAAAACATGGTTCCTCAGCTCCAGATCTGAGATCCTGTTAGCTTATGTCCTCTAACTGAGAGCCTGTTACAGTAGCTATTTAGTTACTGTCCACCAACCAAGGTCATGTTAACTAGGTTCTGAGAACATCTTAGCAAGTGTCCACTAACTGGGATCATGTTAGCTACTGCCCACTAACTTTGCAGATAGCTCCATTTCCATTGGCAGATGATGTTCCAAGATAGTCAAGCTGTCAGTAGAAGGTTCTGGATAGAAGGTTTGTTCATACAATGGGCAAGATATTTGTGTCGACTGAAGCTAATGATCTCATGATAGAATGAAGGGACGACTTCTCCCAGATGATATATGCACACTTTTTCACAGAGACAGTCAAGAACATTTATTTATTCTATACCATGCAGGGGGTTGTCATAGCTTTATGTCATCCTCATAGAAGTATTTTTGTCTGAATATCCCATTTGCTGTCATTTTCTCTAAGGCAAGTAACCTTCCATATGTATCACACGTTCAGCTCCATTTCAAATCCATTTGCACAATGTTGTTGTAATGGTGCTGTTTCGTAATACCTGTTTGCTAGCTGTGGGCAATCCAGGCTCTGGCTTTTCCACCTCTAAACCACCATCTATTTTTCATACCTTTCATAGGAATGGATAAATTGTTGGATATGGGAGAGGGTAGGGTGGAAGGGCAGAATGGTAATGCTGACTCGGTTTAAAGGATCACACACACACATACATAATCATGAGGACATTTGCTGCTTTTTGGTTTTGTTTTGTTTTTCATCATGCAAATAGCTCGAATGAAAAGCAATTACTTAAAGTACAGGGCTGAAAACGAGATGATTTTAGTGAATGTGGCACATTGAAAGCAATAGTGATCCAGAATACAATAATGGACTGAACAAACTGTGAACAAGCATTCAGGTTTTAGTGTAATATTTAAGACATCTTGATATACTGCTACTTGACTGTTCTGTCTATAATTTAGATATTACATTACGGGCAGGCGGCACGGTGGTGTAGTGGTTAGCGCTGTCGCCTCACAGCAAGAAGGTCCTGGGTTCGAGCCCCGGGGCCGGCGAGGGCCTTTCTGTGTGGAGTTTGCATGTTCTCCCCGTGTCCGCGTGGGTTTCCTCCGGGTGCTCCGGTTTCCCCCACAGTCCAAAGACATGCAGGTTAGGTTAACTGGTGACTCTAAATTGACCGTAGGTGTGAATGTGAGTGTGAATGGTTGTCTATGTGTCAGCCCTGTGATGACCTGGCGACTTGTCCAGGGTGTACCCCGCCTTTCGCCCGTAGTCAGCTGGGATGGGCTCCAGCTTGCCTGTGACCCTGTAGAAGGATAAAGTGGCTTGAGATAATGAGATGAGATGAGACATTACGGGCATTTAGCAGACACTCTTATCCAGAGTGATGTACAATGAGTACACACACTAAGGGCCTGGGGAGCAGTTGGGGTTAGATGCCTTGTTCAAGGCCACTTCAGCCATGGGTTTTCCTGCTGGTCCAGGGAATCAAACCAGCAACCCTTTCTCTAACTTTTAGGCCATGGCTGCCCCCATATATCTATATATCATAGTGATGCCACGTTCCATTGTACTCCATGACATTACTTCCAAACTAAGGGCCCGTTTACACGAGGACGCTGTCGGGTAAAAACGACTAAATATTTTATCGGAAGTGCCTTTCGTCTACACGGGAACGGCGTTTCCGAGGCTGAAAAACAGAAAAAATTGAAAACGCCTTCCAGAGTGGATAAGTTAAAAACAGCCCCCGTTGCATATCTGTCTAAACTACCCAATACGCGAAACTCTGCTCGGATCTGCTCACGTCGGGTACGCGTTTACGTCATACATATGTCATATACTGTACATGCCAGCCCGGGAAGTAAGAAAGTAAGTAAAAAAGTAAGAGCATGTCTGATTACATCGGTCCAACGGACCTTCAAGCTGCTCTGGCAGCTTTAATAAACGTCCAGGAGTCCTTCGAACATCTATACCGAATCTGCACATATACCGTTAATGAACAGAGGCGGGTATAGTATGCTCTTACTTTTTTACTTACTTTCTTACTTACCATAGCCAGAGTAGTCAAAGTTTTCGCGGCGCAGATGTGCAGATCAGACAAGACGGAAGACGTTGCGCATGCGTGCAGACATAGCGGAGGTCTTTCACAGCACCACCTAGCCGCCTGGCATGCACATCCAATTGAATTCCACACATTTATGTGTCACCGTATAGACGCAGATTTCCTCCTTGAAAACAGTCGTGTAGACGCGGAAAAAAGTGAGAACGAAAACGGACTTTTGCGTTTTTGTTTCAGACCATCCCCATGTAAAGTGGGCCTAAATATGTTTCATGTTTTTATTCAGGACAATATGGATTCCTGCAATAAAGCATATCATATAATATAAGGATCTACAATAATCACTATAATAATAATAATGATGTCTTTAGGGCGGCACGGTGGTGTAGTGGTTAGCGCTGTCGCCTCACAGCAAGAAGGTCCGGGTTCAAGCCCCGTGGCCGACGAGGGCCTTTCTGTCCAGAGCTTGCATGTTCTCCCCGTGTCCGCATGGGTTTCCTCCGGGTGCTCCGGTTTCCCCCACAGTCCAAAGACATGCAGGTTAGGTTAACTGGTGACTCTAAATTGACCGTAGGTGTGAATGTGAGTGTGAATGGTTGTCTGTGTCTATGTGTCAGCCCTGTGATGACCTGGCGACTTGTCCAGGGTGTACCCCGCCTTTCGCCCGTAGTCAGCTGGGATAGGCTCCAGCTTGCCTGCGACCCTGTAGAACAGGATAAAGCGGCTAGAGATAATGAGATGAGATAATGTCTTTATTAATGTGAGTGGAAGGGCTAGTACGTTAATTTATGGCCATTACAATGCATTCTCATAACACAAAACAACAAATCTTGCTTTGTTGTGTCAAAACCAACCCAAATAGACTGCTGACTCTTATTTGTGCACGCCCCAAGTTGTGAAAGAAATGCACATGCTATGTCCTTATTTTGACTCAATATCTCTTTACTTCAACTTAATAACTCATCATTTCAAACTATTCTGTTATTTTCACTTAAAATATTAGTATTTTGACTTTACATCTCAAATACCTAATTTTACATGATGCAAACAACAAACAAAATATCTTTCAATAACAAGATAATGCAAAAAAAAAATGTTTATCTGCTCTGGGTACAGCTGAGATGATCGTTTTCAGATCCTCGTAGAATCTCTCTTTGACCTCATCAGGGTTGGTCATGGTTGGTGCGTAAGCACTGATCAGCATGGCAAACTGCTTTCCTGGAAGTGGTAGCTTGACTGTCATCAGGCAATCGTTTATGCCTTTGGGAGGTGCAGCCAGCTTGTTAATTAGCGTGGACTTAATGGCGAACCCAACTCCTGCTTCGCGCCGCTCGTCTGCTCTGTGTCCAGTCCAATAGAATGTGTAGCCAGCCTGCATCTCTGACAACTGACCTTCGTCGGGAAGCCGAGTCTCGCTGAGGGCAGCAATCTCCACTTCGTATCTAGCCAGTTCTCTGGCAATAAAAATTATTGTGACTTAGTAACTTGAGGTGACAAGTTAAAGCCAAAATAATGGGATTTTATATCAAAACAATGACATCTTGAAATAAAAAGCTATTATGTCACAACAGTGAGATAGCAAGTTAAAATAATGACAGACTATTTTGAAATAACAGGTTATTAAGTCAGAAAAATGAGATACCAAATTCAAATAATGATATACAGTGCCATCAAAGGGCGGCACGGTGGTGTAGTGGTTAGCGCTGTCGCCTCACAGCAAGAAGATCCTGGGTTCGAGCCCCGGGGCTGGCGAGGGCCTTTCTGTGTGGAGTTTGCATGTTCTCCCCGTGTCCGCGTGGGTTTCCTCCGGGTACTCCGGTTTCCCCCACAGTCCAAAGACATGCAGGTTAGGTTAACTGGTGACTCTAAATTGACCGTAGGTGTGAATGTGAGTGTGAATGGTTGTCTGTGTCTATGTGTCAGCCCTGTGATGACCTGGTGACTTGTCCAGGGTGTACCCCGCCTTTCGCCCGTAGTCAGCTGGGATAGGCTCCAGCTTGCCTGCGACCCTGTAGAAGGATAAAGCGGCTAGAGATAATGAGATGAGATGAGATGAGATGAGTTATATTAAGTTGAAAAAAGACCTGCAATCTTGAAATAATGAGATAACTCAAAATAACATCATGGTATAACGAGTCAAAATAAAGAGATCATAAGTTGTAATAATGACATAATATCTTGAAAGAGAAGCTATTACATCAGAATACCAAGCTCTAAAGATAAAATAACATACTATTGACTTAACAAGTAGAAATAATGATACTATTTTGACATAATGAGTTAAGTTGGAAAAATGAGATAGTACATTGCTAGTTCAACTTACTATCTCGAAGATATGAAATATTGACAATGTCTTGAAATAACTAGTGTTTCACAAAAGATGAGATGTTAAATTAAAATAATGACATCCCATCTTGAAGTTGAAACAAAGGCAATGTCCTGGGTTTCCACTTCAGAATAATGAGATATTAAGTTAAAACAAGTATTGCCAGGCAAAACAAACCTCGGCCAGCAGCACTTATTTTTTACCTATATGTTGATAATGGTAATATTTCTCAATCATCAGCTGTCAGGTTATAGTCCTATGAAAATCCATGACCATGAGTTTGAGATTTCAAAGTCATTCAAGGTCAAAGGTCATGGCAGCAAGTGAAAGCCCATATGGGACTTCTCATATGTTGATAATGGTAAACATCTGGCTATCATGAACCATTTAAAAGTTATAGCCTTTTGAAAACCCATGACCTTCAGGTTGACCTTTCAAGGTCATGGTGCCAAATGAAAGCCCATATGGCACTTCCTATAAGTTGATAATGGTAAATATCTGTCGACCATCAACGGTTTTCAAGTTACAGCCCTCTGAAAATCCATGACCTTGAGTTTGACCTTTCAGGGTCACTCAAGGTCAAAGATCATGGTGCCAAATGAAAGGTCATATGGGAGTTCCTATCTGCTCATAATAGTAAACATTTGGCTATCGGCAACATTTTTTTGAGTTATAATGGAAAATGTTATTTTGACCAAAAGGTTGACCTTTCCGGTGACCTTGAGCTTCACCTTGACCCGATTACCCCCAAAATTTAATCAGGTAATCTACGGCCCATTGCCCACCGACCCTGAAAATTTGAAGTCAATCAGTGCAACCGTCTAGACGCTAGACTGTTAACAGACAGACACACGAACAACAAACAAACAGCACCGATTACAACAGTTCGCCCCGCTTACTCCGTCGTGGGCGAGATAAAAATAAGATATTGACATAATGAGATGTTGACAATAATGACAATATTTAAAAATTATGAGTTATGAAGCTGGAGTGACATTTTGTAGTCTTGAAGTAAGGAGATATTTCAAAATAATGACATAGCTATTAAGCTTCTTTTTTCCTTTCCCAAGTACAATGGAATGTTCAGCTTTTTTGTTATACCCCAACACAAAAACATGAATTAACCAGTATCGTTGTAGATCTTCAATGCGGTTCTTACGGTTCTTATAATACAGAACTACCATAATATAGACTTTATGGTATATTATGGTATGGCGGTACCGTGGATGCATAGAGTCAAACCCCGAGTTTAAGGCCATACTGGAAATTAGAAGGAAGTGGATTATTTCCTTCTTGAAAGAATGATGACAAAAGCAGAAGCTCTGCCACCTGCTCTAATATTCTGAATGTGAAAATCATGCTAGCGTTTCTTTGCAGTCTGTTGTGCTTTTCTTCCAACACATGTTCAGCTCAGGCATAGCGGGGCGTCAGCTCAGGAACATCGGTAATATGGTCAACTGACAAAACACAACTGTGGGATCATTTTCATTTTTTTTTTTGTCCACAACTATTTAATATACTGCGACAAAGTGATGTTTACTGTAGCTGCATTCTCTAATATAGAATTATTGAGATTACAGTAAAGGCTGGATGAGCTTTAATATAATGAAGGCACAGCGCTGATGCGAAACACAGCTCAGGAGATTTCCATCCATCCATTATCTGTAGCCGCTTATCCTGTCCTACAGGGTCGCAGGCAAGCTGGAGCCTATCCCAGCTGACTACGGGTGAAAGGCGGGGTACACCCTGGACAAGTCGCCAGGTCATCACAGGGCTGACACATAGGCCCTGTCCACATGGCAACGGATTCAGGTGAATCTGATAAAATTGTTTATCGTTTCGGCCTGGCGTCCACACGGCACCGGCGTTTTGGGTGCCCCAAAACGAAATCTTTTGAGAACGGGTTCCAGAGTGGAAAGATCTGGCAATGGCACCGTTGCGAAGTCGTCTGGATGAGTAGAACGGATTTGTTTACGATGACGTCACAACCACATGTGCTTCACGCCGGGTAGAAGTGTAACGAACTCGATGCGAGTTGTCAACAAATCCTATAACTTGGTTCATGAAACGCATTTACAAAATATTTTCACTGTGAATATTTATTGTGTAATGGTGCAAAGTGAGAGAGAGAGAGAGAGAGAGAGAGAGAGAGAGAGAGAGTCAATCCCGCCAGCAAAAATAGGGAAAAAAAGGAGCGATCTCACCTCTTCAGATGTTGGTTTAAGTCCTACAATACATTCCTCAAAAAGGGCGTAGAAGAACAAATTAATCCATCAACGTGTAGCATTCAATTTATTCCGGACCATAAAAGACGCCTCCTTCCGCGTAGAATCATACGTCATCCTCGCCGCCATATTGGATGGGGCAAAGCGGAGAATAAAGATGCCTCATTCATGTGCTGCGTTTAACTGTACCAACAGGTTTGCCGTCCAAACGAGATCACATGGGATTACCTTTCACAGGTGAGACTGGAAAAATACTTTTCATTGTATTTGGTCATTATAACGTAATTTTACGAACAGATTTTTCTGACTTTGTGGCTAATATGAAGTCTCGTGCATAATAGTTTATGCGCATGCGTCCTTACTTCTTCTATTGTTCTGGTGTCTCCGATGGGACCGTCTTACAGTGCATGTAGAGGTGTGGCATGTGTATTGCATCGTTTTCAGCAAGCGTTGCGTTGCCATATGTACCTGATATTTTACTGATCCGTTGCCCATGTGGATGCGATATTTTTTTTTTTAAATCTCGTTGCCGTTGTCGTGTGGATGTAGCCATAGACACAGACAACCATTCACACTCACATTCACACCTACGGTCAATTTAGAGTCACCAGTTAACCTAACCTGCATGTCTTTGGACTGTGGGGGAAACCGGAGCACCCGGAGGAAACCCACGCGGACACGGGGAGAACATGCAAACTCCGCACAGAAAGGCCCTTGCCGGCTGCTGGGCTCGAATGCAGGACCGTCTTGCTGTGAGGCGACAGCGCTAACCACTACACCACCGTGCCACCCACTCAGGAGATTTGATTACTGATAATACTGGCTTTTTTTTTTTTTTTAAAAAACCCGCAAACAAAGTTTGGGGGTATATAAGGATCACCCTGTCCGTCCATCCGTCTGTCCGTCCGTCTGTCCATGTGTCTTGTAAGCGCAACTCCTCATAAACAGTTTGATGAATTTTGATGAAACTTTACACAGTTGCAGTATACCACCTGAAGATGTGCATGAAGGAAAATAATCCCGAACCAAGGTCTTAAAGATACTTTTTTCTGACGTGTCACTATCTGGTGATGTGGCTGGTGTTCCAGTCTATGAAATTGTATGTAATGGCTTTAGGCCTCATATATTATTGAGAAGAATGACTAATAGGAATATGAATCATGGTGTTGCAGGGGTATTGTTTTTTTTTTTTTAAAGTTCACACATAGTTATCTCATCTCATTATCTCTAGCCACTTTATCCTGTTCTACAGGGTCGCAGGCAAGCTGGAGCCTATCCCAGCTGACTACGGGCGAAAGGCGGGGTACACCCTGGACAAGTCGCCAGGTCATCACAGGGCTGACACATAGACACAGACAACCATTCACACTCACATTCACACCTACGGTCAATTTAGAGTCACCAGTTAACCTAACCTGCATGTCTTTGGACTGTGGGGGAAACCGGAGCACCCGGAGGAAACCCACGCGGACACGGGGAGAACATGCAAACTCCACACAGAAAGGCCCTCGCTGGCCACGGGGCTCGAACCTGGACCTTCTTGCTGTGAGGTGACAGCGCTAACCACTACACCACCGTGCCGCCCCCACACACAGTTATGGTTGACAAATTTTGTTGCGGGGGGGGCATTCTATAGTGAGTTTACTCACAGCTCTAGTTGTCACTGCTCTCTATATTGTATCTCTACATTTAACAGTTATTCCATGAAATCAAGTTGTACGTGAGCTGATGGCTGACGAGATGTGTAGTGCATAGAAGCAGAGCATTTTTATTGCTATTTTTTTTGCAAATTCAACAAATAAAAGCTTTATACAAAACATCCGACAAAATCATTTACGCTTAGAATGTAAACAAACTGGCGAATCTGGCGACAGTAGGAATTTGTGAAAAATGCAATGATAATAATTCTTGAAAAAAAAATTATATATTATACACACACACACTTACCATAAAATACTTTCATTCCATATTTTGTTGTTGCTTTTTTTTTGTATTTTTTGGCGTTTTTTTTCAAGTAGAGTTTTTATTTCATTCTCAATCAGCTCAGCAACACACTCCACCATTTTCTTCTTCTTCTTTAGGGATTTTTTTTTGGCAGTTGGCAAACCAACTTAAACGTTCATTACTGCCACCGACTGGGCTGGAGTGTAGAACAGGAGATCTTGGGGGGGGGACCTATATGCTTTTCACTATTTCTGTATTTTTTTTAAATACTTGATAACAAAGCGATATATCTGACTTGATGTGCTCTGCCATTTTGTTTTTCTCTACTCATGGTATATGAGCTGATATCGTAGTAGTAGAGTAGCCAGTCAGAGTGTGCAATTGCTCATCTCCAGTGAATATGGATAGAATAATGTCATATATATATATATATATATATATATATATATATATATATATACACACTACCGTTCAAAAGTTTGGGGTCACTTTGAAATGTCCTTATTTTTGAAAGAAAAGCACTGTTCTTTTCAGTGAAGATCACTTTAAAGTAATCAGAAATCCACTCTATACATTGCTAATGTGGTAAATGACTATTCTAGCTGCAAATGTCTGGTTTTTGGTGCAATATCTCCATAGGTGTATAGAGGCCCATTTCCAGCAACTCTCACTCCAGTGTTCTAATGGTACAATGTGTTTGCTCATTGCCTCAGAAGGCTAATGGATGATTAGAAAACCCTTGTACAATCATGTTAGCACAGCTGAAAACAGTTGAGCTCTTTAGAGAAGCTATAAAACTGACCTTCCTTTGAGCAGATTGAGTTTCTGGAGCATCACATTTGTGGGGTCAATTAAATGCTCAAAATGGCCAGAAAAATGTCTTGACTATATTTTCTATTCATTTCATTTTACAACTTATGGTGGTAAATAAAAGTGTGACCTTTCATGGAAAACACAAAATTGTCTGGGTGACCCCAAACTTTTGAATGGTAGTGTGTATATATATATATATATATATATATATATATGTATGGGCGGCACGGTGGTGTAGTGGTTAGCGCTGTCGCCTCACAGCAAGAAGGTCCTGGGTTCGAGCCCCGGGGCTGGCGAGGGCCTTTCTGTGTGGAGTTTGCATGTTCTCCCCGTGTCCGCGTGGGTTTCCTCCGGGTACTCCGGTTTCCCCCACAGTCCAAAGACATGCAGGTTAGGTTAACTGGTGACTCTAAATTGACCGTAGGTGTGAATGTGAGTGTGAATGGTTGTCTGTGTCTATGTGTTAGCCCTGTGATGACCTGGCGACTTGTCCAGGGTGTACCCCGCCTTTCGCCCGTAGTCAGCTGGGATAGGCTCCAGCTTGCCTGCGACCCTGTAGAAGGATAAAGCGGCTAGAGATAATGAGATGAGATGAGATATATATGTATGTGTGTGTGTGTGTGTGTGTCTGTGTGTATATATATAAAAAACACTTGAGCAATGATACTGGTGCAATGAACGCTGTTTCTCCAAAAGATATTCCTTCCATTTGTGTTATGATGATGGTCATGGAAAATATCTAATATGCCACTCCAACTGGGTTGAGATCTTGTGAATGTTAATTCCATAGCATATTTTTTACATCATCGTTTTCATCCTCATCAAATTCCACCAATCTACCATTCAGTGATTCCTCGTGCCCTGTAGATGGGGCGGGGTCATCTTCAAAGAGACCACTTCCACCAGGATAGGAATGTTTCATCTTAGAATAAAGGTGAGAAGAAACTTACATTGATTTGCAGTGATTATTCACTCTAAAGAAGAGAGAAAGAAGAAGAAGAGTACATGTGGGATCAAACGATACCAAAATAAATAAATAAATAAAAAATAGATTATTTTTAAATCACAGATCTGTAATTTATTCGTACTAGTTACTACTCCTAGCACTGTTATCTATCGCTAACATGGAGCGCGATGAAGGAAGGATGATACAGAGTCCTGGGAGACAAGGGCCAAGCTCATTAGAGGAACACAGGCTCATCTGAAACAGCGAGCAGCAGTGTGTGAAGGCCTGACGTCAGCAAAGCAGCCAAGCTGAGTGGAATAGTTAGAGCCAGGCTTCTGCTGTGTGTCACTCCGTACCTCAAGAGTGTAGACTTGAATACAAATGATTCTAAACTGTTTCCCACTGGCTGCAGGTGCTGTAATGAGTCTGTGTGTGCGTGTGTGTGTGTGTGTGTGTGTGTGTGTATGGGTTTGTATGTGTGTGTGTGTGAGAGACAGGTTGAGTCATTACAAAAGCACAAGGGACTTCGGAGTTTCCAATGCTAGCCATGTCCCACCAACATGTCCGCCAGTTTCCAACAACAAAATATTGACTTTCCCTCAATATATCTGTGCTCCACAGTCTCAGCACATGTCAGGGAGGATAAACAAGAAATGTATCCCTAGCCAGTCTCAACATGTAATGGAAAAAGTAATAGCTCCATGTGCAGCCTAGAACACAATTCAGAAGACTGTTATTAAGGGTAATCTTAGATGTTGTATTGGTGGTATCAAACCAGAATTCATCCAGCTATCAAAATCTGTAATTCCAGGCCAGAGTGGGTGAAGCTTCTCCAGCTTCGGTACTATAGTGATGGAAATGGAGATTAAATACAGCATGGCATAATAATAACAACGAGACCATCAATGATGGCGTAGTTCACTCCAGCCCCATCCAGTCCCGAAGGAATGATCTAAAGTGGGCCACCTTGTGCAATAAATGTTGGAAGTTATATACACTATATACAAGCTATATACAGAAGCTATATACAACCTAGGAATACCTATCTATTTGCCAAAAATAATCCAAAATGGCGAGGAATTGACTGAGAAGAAGCGATTTTTGTTGAACTGCTCATTAAGGCTTAATTAGTCCATAATTTCATTAATAATTGTAATGAAGCAAATCTGGGTAGAAGTTATATAGACCCTACCTTCATCCCAGAAAGAATCAAAATCGGTAAAGAACTGAGGGAGAAGAAGCGATTTGTGTGGAAACTGCTTGTTAGGGCTTAATTACTCCCATATCCATCCATCCATCCATCCATCCATCATCTGTAACCGCTTATCCTGTACAGGGTTGCAGGCAAGCTGGAGCTTATCCCAGCTGACTATAGGCGAGAGGCAGGGTACACCCTGGACAAGTTGCCAGGTCATCACAGGGCTAATCACTCCATGTCTTCATTATTAATTGCAATTATGCAAATTTGGGTAGAAGCTATATATGCACCCCAGGCAGACCTACCTTCCTGCCAAAAAGAATAAAAATTGGTGAAGAATTGAGAGAGAAGAAGTGATTTTCATGAAATGTGGATGACGCCGGCTGGATGGACAGGTAACGGACAACACATGATGGCATTAGCTCATTGCCTGTCCACCAGATGAGCTAATAAAAACTAGAAAGGCACTCAGTAGAGTGCATACCTCCTCCGAGCCACATATTAGGATACCCAGATGTTTACTATGTTTACATACATATCCAGATTTGCATCAAAATCTAATCAATTGTTCCTTGGCCCATGGCCCACCTTTCCTGAAATCTCTATCAAAATCTGTTCACCGTTTTTTGAGTTATGTTGGGAACAAACAAACAAACAAACATAGGGAAAGGTTTGATTAATTCAATTAACAAATAACACATTTCTTATTTCTTTCTTGAGTGCATTCTGTGAGTACTTCACATGAACAGTGGTAATAAAACTTGTGTAGGTTTGTTGCTATTGTTGTTGTGGCATGTTTCAATTCAAGCACCATGGACGCAATGGATTTGCAAATAGATGCTTGTCCATCCTGTGTTTCAACACATAACATAACTTTGCAGCATGTAGATTCCTTCCTGCTTAAAAAAAATAACACCGGTAGCTTAAGCTCTGCCACCTGCCCTGATATTATAAATGTGAAAAGCATGCTAGCATTTCTTTGCAGTCTGTCGCAGTTTCCTTCCAACACCTGTTCAGCTCGGGCACAGTGGGGCATGAACACCGATAATAGAGTCAGCTGAAACACACACTGTGGCAAAACACAACTGTAGTACAGTGGAATCATGTTTTCATTTTATCTATAACTGTTTAGCATTGCATGAGTGCTATTGATCTGTAGCAATGTAGCTGCATTCACTAAACTAGGATTATTGACATGATGCTAAAAGCTGCGTGAGCTTTAATGGGATGAAGATACACAGCTCAGAGGGGTTTGACTGATTCTGAAAGGAAGAATGGCATTGTTATTAAGATGGCTACCCCTTTGTCTGCCTTGAATAGATACAGTACTGAGTGAAAGTTTGGACACACTTTCGAATTCAGTATTCTCATCTCATTACCTGTAGCCACTTTATCCTGTTCTACAGGGTCGCAGGCAAGCTGGAGCCTATCCCAGCTGACCACGGGCGAAAGGCGGGGTACACCCTGGACAAGTCGCCAGGTCATCACAGGGCTGACACATATACCCCTTTTCCACCAAATCAGTTCCAGGGCTGGGTCGGGGCCAGTGCTGGTGCTGGTTCACAACTCGTTCAACTTGCAAGCCAGCTGAGAACCAGTTTGCTTTTCCATAGCTCGCGGGGCTAAGCGGAGCAACGAACATTATGTCGCTGTATACGTCAGTTACGTCACTGTATACGTCAGTTACGTCGCTGTATATGGAAGTTACGGCGCTACGTTTGCATAAACCTTGGCGCGAATATCAAAGCAAAAACAACACGGAAGAAGCAGCAGCGGCAACAACAACAACAATAATAAATGACTTCGCGTTTGTACAGCTGCTGCTTCTCGTCACTTAAAAATGGCGATCTTTCGCGGACTTGTTATTGTTGTTGGTCTTAACAACTCCGCCCCCCCCGCTGACGTAAGTGGTTCTTTCCTCTGGCCCAGCAGAGAGTTGGTGCTAGCCTGGAACCGGTTTTTCTGGCCCCAGAGCCAGTTCTTTGTCAGTGGAAACAGAAAACCTGGTTCCAAACTAAGAACTGGCCATGAACCAGCTCTGGAACTGCTTTGGTGGAAAAGGGGCAATAGACACAGACAACCATTCACACTCACATTCACACCTACGGTCAATTTAGAGTCACCAGTTAACCTAACCTGCATGTCTTTGGACTGTGGGGAAAACCGGAGCACCCGGAGGAAACCCACGCGGACACGGGGAGAACATGCAAACTCCACACAGAAAGGCCCTCACCGGCCACGGGGCTCGAACCCGGACCTTCTTGCTGTGAGGCGACAGCGCTAACCACTACACCACCGTGCCGCCCGAATTCAGTATTTTTTATTTTTATGAATTAAAAGACACGTCATGTTTTAAAGTAATGATGGATGTCATTTCTCTTTACTTAGTTGAGCAGTTCTTGACATAATATGGATTACTACAGTTGTAGAATAGGGCTATTTACTGTAATATTATAATTTACTGTTTATTGTTTGATCTCAAACGCCTTAAGAAGGCAAGAAATTGCACTAATTAACTTTTGACGAGGCACCAGTTAATTGAAAAGTATTCCAGGTGACTACCTCATGAAGTTAAGATAATGCCAATCGCGTGCAAAGCGTCAAGGTGGCTAATTTGAAGAATCGAAAACATGAAACACATTTTGTGTATCTTTTTTTTGTTTACTACATAATTCTATATGTTATTTCATCGTTGTGATGTCTTCACTATTGTTCTACAAAGTAGAAAACAGTCAAAATACAGAACTACAAATGAGTAGGGGTGTCCAAACTTTTGACTGGTACTATAGAGTTCTGAAAACGACAGACTTTCCTGAAGTAAAGTTGTCACATTTCCATTCCACATCCACTGAAAAGCAACCACTATTTATTCACTGAATTTCAAGTCAAGTCAAAGTCCCTCTCATGCCAGGATCTGGTCTTCCCAGGCAGTCTCCTGTCCCAGTACTAACCAACTCTTTAAGGCATCTGGGTGCCGTGCCAATCTCCGTTTCCATAGCCTTCAGCCTCTCGCCTATACAGCTAGGGTTACATTGAGGGGCTGGTCCTCTGGTAACCGTGAGAGTTTGACTTCCCTATTCGCATCTGTATTGCAGCGTGTCTTGCCAGACAGCAATAGGTACGATGTTTATGATGGTCTTTGGTATGACCCACCTGCTAGTAGAACTCACGATCTATCGGTCGAGAGGCGGACACGCTAATCACTAGGCCAACTCGCGGTCATTAATTGAATTTGCAGTTGATTTAATATGTATCAAAAAGCAGTTGACGAACAGGAGGCTAGTCATCGCTCAAGAGAAGGTGGGCCATGCAGCAAGACAATGACCCTAAGCACACAAGTCATTCTACCAAAGAATGGTTAAAGAAGAATAAAGGTAATGTTTTGGAATGGCCAAGTCAAAGTCCTAACCCTGCATCCAATGGGTTTTCCCAGTGAACCATGCATACACACCAATCAGCCATAACATTATGACCACTGACAGGTGAAGTGAATAACATTGATTATCTCATTACAATGGCACCTGTCAAGGGGTGGGATATATCAGCCAGCAAGAGAACAGTCAGTTCTTGAAGTTGATGTGTTGGAAGCAGGAAAAATGGGCAAGTGTAAGGATCTGAATGACTTTGACAAGGACCAAACTGTGATGGCTAGATCAACTTTTCTCAACCGGGGTGCCGCAGCACCGTGGGGTGCCGTCTGGCTTCGTTAGAGGTGCCGTCAAAAAATTATAGATTCTAACATTGAAATAAATAAAATGAATTAAAATTCCAAAAAACGATAGTTACACTAATGCAGATCATCGCCGCGTCATGCGTCATCAAAGTTTGTCTTACGGCCCCCTTTCCCATGTCACAACGTCACTGCCGGGGTCAGCGTATGGTCAGCATGACTACGTATATTTTATATGGGGGTGCCTTGAGAATTTGCATACTTCTGAAGGATGCTGTGACTGAAAAAAGGTTGAGAAACTCTGGGCTAGATGACTGGGTCTGAGCGTCTCCAAAATGGCACATCTTGTGGGATGTTGCCAGTATGCAGTGGTTAGTACCTACCAAAAGTGGTCCAAGGAAGGACAACCAGTGAACCGGTGACAGGGTCATGGGTGTCGAAGGCTCATTGATTCACATGGGGCGCGAAGGCTTGCCCATATGGTCCAGTCCCACAGAAGAGCTACTGTAGCACAAACTGCTGTGTAATCAATGTTATTCACTTGACCTGTCAGTGTTTTTAATGTTATGGCTGATCGGTGTATTCTGGAGATGTAAAGCAGTGTAAGTAAATAGATAGATTTGTTTTCAAAAGTGGAATAAAGATAGTCTTTCAGTTGTGGATACAGTGGAAGTAGAAGCATTTACTCATCACTGTAATTTTTGTTTAATGTGATGTCCGAAGTGTTCCAACAAACATATCTATTAGGCAATATATGTGCCTTCCTATGATGAGGCAGAGCAGTTTCAACTGATTTACTGCGAGCTCAGGGACATTTCGATATGGACCACCTGCCGCCTGGTAATATCACAGTCGAGGAATAGAACATGACCTGGTGGTCGGGTCGCAGCTGGTATTCCTCTCTCTCTGATCGGAGTACAGATATTTATTAACCCTCTCCCCTTTTCACCCTCTATCTCTATTCCTGAGGACATCTCATACCTGGGCCTATCTTTTTTTTTTTTTTCCCATATGAGACTAATGGCCTGGCTATATTTGCCCATGCCATTAATCACTGAGCCGGCCAGGGATGATGTTGTAGGGGCCCGAGCTTTAAATGGTAAATTATCTTATCTCTCAGCAGGGAATCCAGCAGCAGAGGTATTTATAGATGTTCTTTTTGACAGCTCGGAGGGTTTACATTACCTAATAAGCTAGTCAGTCGAGTGTACCTGTCTGGTACATGTATTATACAAGCAAATAGTAACCGAGGCAGTGATATATCAGTGGTGCTTGCGAGTACGGGTACAATAGCATCTTTATTGATGTGTCTGATATCGACTGATTTCTTAAAGGTCCCATGGCATGAAATTTTCACTTTCTGAGGTTTTTTAACGTTAAAATGAGTTCCTCTGACCTTCTTAAGTCACCCCAGTGGCTAGAAATTTCATAATGTGTAAACCAAACTATGCCCAACATTTGAGAATGGCGCGTCAAAACGGTGTGTTGATAAGCTCTTCCCTTTACTACGTCAGCAAGGGAGATGATCCCTACGCCCCCCCTCTGGATTCCCACCCACTGTATGGATTGCCCCGCCCAGTTGTAGTGAGGAGACCATAGAGGACACAACAACATGGCATCACCTAAGCGAGCGAAACATGGAAATTGCCCTGTACATGGATGTGACAACACAGAAAAGAGTCTGTTTTTACTGCCGACGGGAGAGCCCCATGTTGCTGTAGTTGCTGCTTCTATCCTCTTTGGTTATGGAGTGCGTATTCAAGCCTAGGGTATTATACGTTCGTAAACTACCACTCCGAACACTCTCACTCTCTGTTCTCTGTGTCACGTTGAGTTTACGAAAGGAGTCCGAGGGAGAACGGGGTTTTGTCTTAGCAGCGTGGCTACAGGCACTGATAGCAGCGAGTATGTGTGTGCGCAGCTTGGTCAAGCCCCTCCCCCTCCCCCCATGGCCCGCCCCCACCCTCTACCCTTCCCCGCCTCCTGCTTCTCATTAACAAAACGACGCACTGGGAAAAGCGCTGAAATGGGGCTTTCTCCCAGGAGGCTATATTTACGTGCCGAGGGTTCATTTCGAGAAAGGCTGCGGATATAACATCCAGAAGCCTCCACGAGCCCGTTTAAAGCATCAACAAACCACCATGCCATGGGACCTTTAAGTATCATAAAATAAGAGTTGGTGCAAATTTTTAGCACATAAATAAACATCACCTTGAATGTCCACCATACAACAGTATTCAGCTTCAGTGATATATATAGTCCATGTATGTGTCCATAGGACTATTAACGTTAAAGGAATATTCCAGCGAAAAATATTCACTTTATCCATTTTTCTGAACATAGTATTTGGTGCGCAATGTTTCTTAATGTTTCTTTAATTTACTTTTTTTTTGTGACAAACTTGTTACAAATGTTCCGAGCATGGAAAAAATACCGTCTAGCAGTTTCAAGTAATATCAAACAGTGCACGTTACATGCCATTCTATGCAAACGTTTTGGCACCCCTGGCCAATTTACATAATTTATTTCCTTTTGCAGTAAAAATTCCTCCTTCCTTTCAGAATCGGTCAAACCCCTCGAAGCTCTGGATCTTCACCCCGTTAAAGCTTTTACTATCATGTCAACAATCCTAGATTGTTGAACGCAGCTACACCGCGACAGATCAGTAGCACTCATGCAACGCTAATAGTTGTAGATATATTTAATAGTTATTCCACAAAATCGAGTCGTACGTGAGCTGATAAGCCATGTACGATGAGACTGAGTGGAATAAGTGCTTTTATTCTATCCACAGTCACTGGATTTTGAGAAACCGGGCATTTTTGTTTTTATTTTTTTGCAAATTTGATAAATAAAACTTTCTACAAAATGTCTGACAAAATAATTTCTTCTTAGAATGTAAACAAACTGGCGAAATGACTGTAGCAATTTGTGAAAAATGCAATAATAATAATTCTTGAAAAATAAAAAAGATACATTCTTACCGTCAAATTACTTTAATTCCATATTTTGTTGCTTTTTTTTGTATTTTTGGGGATTTTCTTCTTCGTTTGGGTTGAATGGCAGTTGGCAAGCCAGCTTAAAGGTGCATTACCGCCACCTACTGGATTAGAGTGTGGAACAGAAAATTGGCAGGAAAAAAATAAATAAATAAAATAAATGTTCTCTATTACACCTGTTTCTTTTAAAAATGTTATTACTTGGCCAAATAAAATGTCCTAATGCCTTTTCAGGGTTTTTTTGGCGGTTGGCAAACCAACTTAAAGGTGCATTACTGCCACCGACTGGGCTGGAGTGTGGAACAGGAAATACTGGGTGGGTGGAGGGGGCTATATTATTTCAGCTCTTTTAAATACTTGGTACTCTTTTTTGAGGTTTTGTTTTTGAGTAGAGTTTTTATTTCATCCTCAGTTGGTTCAACAGCATGCTCCACCATTTTGTTTTTCTCTACTCATGGTATAGGAACGGATATCCTAGTAGGAGAGTCGTCAATCAGAGCGCGCGATTGCTCATATCCAATGAATGTGGATAGAATAAATGGAATTATGTGGCCAACAAAAAAGTTTTTAAAAACAAAATGTCTCATATTTTAGATTCTTGAAAGCAGCCAGGGTTTACCTTGATGATGCTTTGTACACTACTGGCATTATCTTAACCAGCTTCATGAGGTAGTCACCTGGAATGCTTTTCAATTAACACGTGTGTCTCGTCAAAAGTTAATTAGTGCAATTTCTTGCCTTCTTAAAGCGTTTAAGATCATCGAACAGTATGACAATAAAAGCATTAATTAAAAGATATGAAGTGAAAATTTGTATTCCTCAATGGAGGAATACACTAGTGATAGCGAGTCACCCAAAACATTTGTTAAACAGAGCAGTGCAGGATGCAAAATGAATTTACACCATTGATGAGAAACCTCCTTTCTCGACAACTTGGAATAAATTGGTTTTGCTGCGATGTGATGACTCAGCCCTATCTGCATTTCTAAATCTAAAACAAATATCGTCCCGGATAATGGCTAAGCAAAGAAGCAATATATGTCACTGGGAACACGGACGCGATTGTGATTGCTCTGAGACCCCTCAGGTCTCCGTGTGTTAAGTTCAAGTGACTGACAGCTCCTCTTACAGCATATTCAATGATGTAAATGCATGCATGCTCATTTTCATGTACGTATTTCCCAACTGGCAGTTTCAAATAATACAGCACTGCATGAGGCGAAGGACGCTCGTCTTGGAAATTAATATGACATAATACCTATCTCAGGTTGTCACAAGTGACACATGGTGTGTAACTGACAGATGAGCGATGATGAGAGTGGTCTGGCATGCTCTGTAGCGTCCCTCAGTCCAATATAAATCCTGTTGATTTAATTCACAAACACTGGCAGTGTTGTGAGATTATGCTGATCAGACAATTGCATACACTGTATGGAGGGATAATTATAGCTTTCTGGTATTCAGGAAGAACTTTCTGGAACCGCAACAACACTGTAATGTGTGACATTTAGTTTAGAAAAATCAACTTTAACCCTGTAAGGCCTGAGAAACAAACAAACTGATCGATTAATACTTCTGTGGATTTTTTTCCCTCTCCGCTTTTACCTTGGACATGGCATATTAGGGCCACTGTAGCTGTGAAAAAATTCTAAGAATCAAGTCGAATTAAAAAAAAAAACAAACTATTTTCTTATAAAATACTAGACTATAAAGTCAATAAATCTGTGAGGAAAAAAAGCTCAGATATTCAGAAATTATAAAGTCAGAAATTCTGAGATTAAGAAGTCACAAATTTTCACACTTTATTCTTTTATATTGTATGACCGAGGAGGAAAGATTGCATTTCCGATAACTCTCAGCTCAGTTGTGGCATCCGTGGTGCGTTGACGTTGAGCCAACCTTGCAAAGTGAAGCAATCTGGTTCTTGACAAAAATAAAACTAATTTTGCTTTTTTTTTTGTTTCTTTCATAAGTTTGGAGCTTTTTAAATCTTGGATTTTCTGAGGTGTTTGTTTGTTTTGGTTAACATTTGTGATTTTTTAAATCGCTGTTTTTCAGAATTTTTTTTTGTCATACCGGTAAATGTGATTTTTTTTTTTTTTTTTTATTCTCAGAATTTCTGAGGCTTTTTCTCATAAATGTGTGACTTCTAAATTCTCTGCTTTGAGTTTTTTTTCTTGCAAATTTGTGACTTTTTAATCTCGTTTTTTTCAGAGGGTTTTTTTTTTGTCAATTTGTAAGGGTTTTTTTTAATTCTCTGATTTTCTGAGTTTTTTTTTTTCTCATAAATTCATGGCTTTAAATTTCAGATTTTCTGAGCTTTTCTCTTGTACTTTTGTGATTTTTTTTTTCATCTCAGATTTTCTGAGGGTTTTTTTTGTAAATTTGTGATTTTTTTTAATTCTCAGGTTTTTGGAGGTTTTTGACTTTATAAATTTGTGACTTTTTTAAATCTCAGATTTTCTGAGGTTTTTTTCTCATTGATTTTTGACTAAATTTCAGATTTTCTGAGGTTTTCTCTTGTACATTTGTGACTTTTTCATCTCAGATTTTCTGGGGGTTTTTTTCTCATAAATCTGTGACTTTTTAATCTTAGAATTTCTGTGTATTTTCTCACAAATTTCGACTTGATAATCTCAGAAATATCCAAGTTGTTTTTCTCATAAACTTTTGACTGAATCTCAGAAATTTTGAGTTTTTTTTCTCAGAATATTACCCGCTTTCTCAGCTCCAGATTTGTTTTTAACTTGCCATGGCCCTTAAGACACCATTGTACCCAACAGTAATGATTGAAACAAACAAACAATATATATCACACAGTGGTGCTTGAAAGTTTGTGACCCCTTTAGAATTTTCTATATTTCTGCATAAATATGACCTAAAACATCATCGGATTTTCACACAAGTCCTAAAAGTAAATAAAGAGAACCCAGTTAAACAAATGAAACAAAAAATATTATACTTGGTCATTTATTTATTGTGGGAAATGATCCAATATTACGTATCTGTGAGTGGTAAAAGTATGTGAACCTCTAGAATTAGCAGTTAATTTGAAGGTGAAATTAGAGTCAGGTGTTTTCAATCAATGGGATGACAATCAGGTGTGAGTGGGCACCCTGTTTTATTTAAAGAACAGGGATCTATCAAAGTCTGATCTTCACAACACATGTTTGTGGAAGTGTATCATGGCACGAACAAAGGAGATTTCTGAGGACCTCAGAAAAAGCGTTGTTGATGCTCATCAGGCTGGAAAAGGTTACAAAACCATTTCTAAAGAGTTTGGACTCCACCAATCCACAGTCAGACAGATTGTATACAAATGGAGGAAATTCAAGACCATTGTTACCCTACCCTGGAGTGGTCGACCAAGAAAGATCACTTTGCGAGCAAGGTGTGTAATAGTCGGGAAGGTCACAAAGGACCTCAGGGTAACTTCTAAGCAACTGAAGGCCTCTCTCACATTGGCTAATGTTAATGTTCATTAGTCCACCATCAAGAGAACACCGAACAACAATGGTGTGCATGGCAGGGTTGCAAGGAGAAAGCCACTGCTCTCCAAAAAGAACATTGCTGCTTGTCTGCAGTTTGCTAAAGATCACATGGACAAGCCAGAAGGCTATTGGAAAAATGCTTTGTGGATGGATGAGACCAAAATAGAACTTTTTGGTTAAAATGAGAAGCGTTACGTTTGGAGAAAGGAAAACACTGCACTCCAGCATAAGAACCTTATCCCATCTGTGAAACATGGTAGTGGTAGTATTATGGTTTGGGCCTGTTTTGCTGCATCTGGGCCAGGATGGCTTGCCATCATTGATGGAACAATGAATTCTGAATTATACCAGCAAATTCTAAAGGAAAATGTCAGGACATCTGTCCATGAACTGAATCTCAAGAGAAGGTGGGTCATGCAGCAAGACAACGACCCTAAGCACACAAGTCGTTCTACCAAAGAATGGTTAAAGAAGAATAAAGTTAATGTTTTGGAATGGCCAAGTCAAAGTCCTGACCTTAATCAAGTGGAAATGTTGTGGAAGGACCTGAAGCGAGCAGTTCATGTGAGGAAACCCACCAACATCCCAGAGTTGAAGCTGTTCTGTATGAAGGAATGGGCTAAAATTCCTCCAAGCCGGTGTTCAGGACTGATCAACAGTTACCAGAAATGTTTAGTTGCAGTTATTTCTGCACAAGGAGGTCACACCAGATACTGAAAGCAAAGGTTCACATACTTTTGCCACTCACAGATATGTAATATTGGATCATTTTTCTCAATAAATAAATGACCAAGTATAATATTTTTGTCTCATTTGTTTAACTGGGTTCTCTTTATCTACTTGTAGGGCTTGTGTGTAAATCTGATAATGTTTTAGGTCATATTTATGTAGAAATATAGAAAATTCTAAAGGGTTCACAAACTTTCAAGCACCACTGTATATTCTTTGATATCTTGTGTGAGGAAATTCTCATCTACAGATGTTTCAATAAACCTATTTTCATAAAACTGCATTTTCTTCCTTTTTCCTATTAAAAATGAGATTAACTTTAATAATGACACTGGAGATTCCATCCATAAAGTCTGCAAAAACAACACCAACGCGCACACCAACGATTTTTTAAATCCATTTATGTGGCGCGTCAGAAGTACAAGTCCCAGTGAATGATCTGTTACCATAGAAAAGATAATTTATCATATATAAACCTTTTTTTATGTACAAAAGTAACAATTGATTTTTACATAATTTCTGAAAAAAATAAGAGGCAGACTTACACTTCTTAGAGTTACAATGCCTCTGGTAAGACTTCCCAGGGGTTCGCAAGGCTGATTCGATTTCTCTGTCTAACCTCTCATTCAACTCCTCCTACAGCAGGTCAGTTTGGTCAGTAAAGGTCAGTTAAGCTGATTTTTTTTTCTGAAGTTGATTATTTTGCAATTACAGTACACCCTGATGTGTTTTATTCCTCTGATACCACAATAAATTCCCAACAATTGCATTGTATTTATGAAAGAGCACGCTGTTCTTATAATTTGTTTATATTTATAGCTGTGTTAATTCCTGTTACTACTCACATGATAATAGCTAGAAACAGTCATTCCATCACCAGTCTTTCTTCTTTATATACCACTTGAAGTGATTAAGGCAAAACATGTCCTCAAAGAAAACCTCATAATATCAACAACACATGTTTGTAATCCATTTACATGGCGTGTCTGACATACAAGTCCCTGTGTAATGATTTGTTAATGTATTAGAATGAGTGCCAACCCAGAGTGTAAACTCTACAGCTGGACTTCGTGTTGTCAGAGCTGCTCATCTCATTATCTGTAGCCACTTTATCCTGTTCTACAGGGTCGCAGGCAAGCTGGAGCCTATCCCAGCTGACTACGGGCGAAAGGCGGGGTACACTCTGGACAAGTTGCCAGGTCATCGCAGGGCTGACACATAGACACAGACAACCATTCACACTCACATTCACACCTACGGTCAATTTAGAGTCACCAGTTAACCTAACCTGCATGTCTTTGGACTGTGGGGGAAACCGGAGCACCCGGAGGAAACCCACGCAGACACGGGGAGAACATGCAAACTCCGCACAGAAAGGCCCTCGCCGGCCATGGGGCTCGAACCCGGACCTTCTTGCTGTGAGGCGACAGCGCTAACCACTACACCACCGTCCCACCCTGTCAGAGCTGCTGTTATAGAAAATTATTCAATACCTCCTGAGCTCAACAGGACCGTAGGATAAAACCCAATTTAAAAAATAGCCCTACTATCCACCGACTAATTATCTACAAATAATGTGGTATACCACAAGGCTGTATATGCAGCCCATTTCCAATTTAATGTAGAAACAAATGGTAATCTCCTATCTCTCTGACAATAAACAATGTTATACAAGGGTTTCAGATGAACTTAAACTGATTCAAAATTAATCTTCGAGCTCTTACACTGTGTGAGTTATTTTTTACAGACCGAGCTGATTTATCGATTCCTCTAGCAAGCCTATCTTCCTTACATGAATATGTTTTTGGTGCTTCTTCTCTTATGGATTTATGTTATCGAATCAGATCTAGTCACTGCTGTTACAGGAAAGCTGAGGAATTTTAAAAAGTACCACTCAAATTCATCATCAGTATTTCTTTTTTGAAAGCCTTCACATATGAAATGCATCAGCTTTTAGAACTTTCAAAGTGTTCCTCAACATGAGCATGTCAAAGCATTTGAAAAATTCTCCACTTGCATTTTCTGTAAAGAAAGAAGTGCATTTGTATTTATGAAGGCATGAGTTCAGTAAAAAGTGCTTCATATTTCAAAGCCAAGACAGTTAACACAACAAATAATGCGCCTCTGCTTGGATTTCTGGGTTGTTCATGCTGTCACTTGAAGCATAAAGAAAATAGAAGAGAGATGACAGAGGACAAGACTGCAGGAAAGAGGAAAACAGCTGAGTTTCAGGTTGTTTTGTTGTTTTCTTTGTTCTTGGGTTTCTTTTTGTGTTTATTCACTCGAAATGACCTACTTTTTCTGTAAAGAGCAAATCTGTCTGTGTATGTGTGTGTGTGTTTTTTTTTTCTTTTCCCTTGACTGCATAAGATAAACTGGACAGGACGAATCCAACACCACGTCTTTAAGTCTGTGAGACCTCAGAGGTGATATTCATGAACTGTTGTGAACAATTAGAACACTATATGACCAATTACAATGTCTTGCAAAAGTATTCATCCCTCTTTGTGTGTGTCCTGTTTTGTCGCATTACAAGCTGGAATTAAAATGGATTTTTGGAGGGTTAGCATCAATTGATTTACACAACATGCCTACCACTTTAAAGGTGAAAATTGTTGTTTTATTGTGAGACAAACAATAATTAAGATGAAAAACAGAAATCTGGAGAGTGCATAGGTATTTACCCCCCCGGCCCCAAAAGTCAATACATTGTAGAGCCACCTTTCGCTGCAATTACAGCTGCAAGTCTCTTGGGGTATGTCTCTATTACTGTAGCTGAGCACATCTAGCCACTGGGATTTTTGCCCATTCCTCAAGGCAAAACTGCTCCAACTCCTTCAAGTTAGATGGGCTGCGTTGGTGTACAGCAATCTTCAAGTTCTGCCACAGATTCTCAACTGGATTGAGGTCTGGACTTTGATTAGGACATTCCAAGACATTTAAATGCTTCCCTTTAAACCACTCCAGTGTAGCTTTAGCAGGATGTTTAGGGTCATTGTGAACCTTCATCCCAGTCTCAAACCTCTGGCTGACTCAAACAGGTTTTCCTCCAGAATTGCCCTGTATTTAGTGCCATCCAGCTTTCCTTCAGTCCTGACCAGCTTTCCTGTCCCTGCAGATGAAAAACATCCCCACAGCATAATGCTGCCACCACCATGCTTCACTGTAGGGATGGTGTTCTCAGGGTATTGGGTTTGCACCACACATGGCATTTCCCATGATGGCCAAAAAGTTGAATTTTAGTCTCATTTGACCAGAGAATCTTCTTCCATGTGTTTGGGGAGTCTGCCACATGCTGTTGGGCAAACTCCAAATGTGTTCTCTTGAGCAGTGACTTTTTTTCTGGCCACTCTTCCATAAGCCCCACTCTGTGGAGTGTACAGCTTAAAGTGGTCCTATGGACAGATACTCCCATCTCTGCTGTGGATCTTTGCAGCTCCTTCCGTGTTACCTTTGGTGTCTTTGTTGCATCTCTGATTAATGCCCTCCTTGCCTGGTCTGTGAGTTTTGGTGGGGGGCCTTCTCTTGTCAAGTTTGTAGTGGTGCCATATTCTTTCCGTTTTGCTATAATGGATTTAATGGTGCTCCCTGGGATTTTCAAAGTTTGGGATATATTTTATAACCCAACCCTGATCTGTACTTCTCCACAACTTTGTCTCTGACCTGCTTGGAGTACTCCTTGGTTTTCATGTTGCTTGCTTAGTCATGTTGCAGAGTCAGGGTCCTTCCTGAACAGGTCAATTTATACAGACATCATGTGACAGATCATGTGACACTTTGATTGCACACAGGTGGCTCTTAATCAACTAATTATGTGACTTATGAAGTGAATTGGTTGGATCAGCTCTTATTTAGGGGTTTCATACAACAGGGGGTGAATACTTATGCACACTCCAGAGTTCTGTTTTTTTCATCTTAGTTATTGTTTATGTTACAATAAAACAACAATTTTCACTTTTAACTCTTTGATGCACAACATGGGTCAAAAGTGACCTGGCTGAGTTTTTTTATTTAAGCTGGGTTTGCTTAGCTTGTGCATCAAAGGGTTAAAGCTGTAGGCATGCTGTGTAAATCAAATGGTGCTAACCCTCCAAAAACCCATTTTAATTCCAGCTTATAATGTGACAAAACAGGACAAACAGCAAGGGGGATGAATACGTTTGCAAGACACTGTACAAGTATGGAATATGTCTTATATTTCAGTTGTTAAGCCACAGACATAGTCAGGTGAAGGTACGACGGATCCAAATTGGACTCATCGCTGCACATTTGTACGATTTTTTATGAGACAATGAGTGCGAAGTTAGAAATGATTTCATTTCGCAAAAGTACAGTATTTTTACTTCTTTATTTGTAGGAAATCAAAAGAGAATTGTGAGGGTTGAGGGTAAGCATTCGAATGATCAAACTAGCTTCTTATTGTTCATCTATTTCATAGGTGAAGACTATTGTTTTTGGTGTTATTTATTTATTTTCTTCCAAGAGTTGTTCTGTTTCAGATGAAATTTTGACCACTGGTAGCCACGGACAGTGGAAGCTCACTGACCCAAGATGAGTGATCTTGACCTCTTTTTCAAAGTTACAGAGCATATTTTATGTTTTTTTTTTGAACATGTCCTTTCATCCATTACATTATCTACTGAAGATACAAGGATTTCCCCTTGTTCCAACAGAAATGATAATGCCTTCAAATGAGCACGTTGTAAGACATTATTGTTAGCATCAAAAATGGGAAACAATGTGCAGAGTGGTGTAAAAAATAATGCTGAAACAAATGAGCTGTTTTGCTCATACCAGGTCCACTGCTGCTATGTGGATTAATATCTCCATTCTTGACAAAATCTCCACGGAACATTTGGTCAACTTTATCACTGTTGCACTAATGGTCTTAAATTGCATTACACCTGGTATTAAAAAGCTCTTAAAGGTCTTAAATTAAATTTGACTCAATCCTGTGATCTGAAATAAGATGCAGTGGTAATGGATCAGCAGTAAATTGGATTGACCGAGTCTTGGCTGGTAGTCATTATCATGAATTAGTTCAACTTATCATTAGTAATATTAGTAAATTAGACAGCTTGATGGAGTCAAATCCAAGGTTAGAATGTTATTAAATCATTTTAACATCCTATTTAATAGCATATGTTTTAAACATTGCATATGGCGTATGCTCACTACCTTATGTCTGTGAAGGTTCTCAGTCATCCAGGTCATCGTAAACCATAAGTGCTAAAGAAGGCAACTGGACTTGCTTGAAATTCTTGAAGACGTTTCACCTCTCATCCGAAAGGCTTCTTCAATTCTGTCTGACTCGTGGGGAGATCCAGTTATTTATCTTCGAGTGGAGCAAAAGCAACCTGAAGGAGAGTCGTTGAGGTCACATGGATTGTTGACCATCTCAATCATCCTGTAGGTGTCAGGGTCACTGGAAGCCGGGAGGGAATGGTGTTAGCAGCCTAGAGGGTTGTTAGGGTGATCTGTGGGTCGTTGGCTCTCTTTGCCATCATCTGAGTCATTGGAGTCTGCTGAGGTGGTGTTTACATTAGACCGTATCCGTCTCGTTTTCGTCGCGGATGCACTGTCCGTTCACATTAAAACGCCGGGAAACGACTCCACAGGCGGAACAATTTGAATCAGCCAGGGCCCACGTATTCAACCCAGTTCGTATCTGATCCGGTGGTGTGTAAACATTGAGAAACGCGGAAACGCTGTGCTGAGCTCGAGCTGACGTCGTCATTGGACAACGTCACTGTGACATCCACCTTCCTGATTCACTGGCGTTGGGATCACACACACAGCGGCTCAGTCCCGAATCACTGCTCGTGCGCTTCACTGGCGCGCTCTGTGAGCTGCGCAGGGCCGGAGTGCGCACCCTCCAGAGGGCACTCGCTGTTCAGGGCAGAGTGATTTAGAGCTCAGGAGGAAGCGCTGAGCCGCACTGAGGTTTATTTACACATTTCAACTTATTTACCTCCTTCAGGTGCTTAAACTCAGTGAGAACATGAACATCACAGCCAGGTGTGTTTATCTGCTGGAGAAGGTGTTCGCTTGCCATCCTTCCACTTGCAAGTGGTGAGTGACTTGCGCATGCCCGATATGCACTGGGATCATGCGACGTGCCGTCAAATTAGTCATGTGATTAGCGTATCCGTGTATTGGCGTTGCTGTGTGCACGCGAATCGTGTATTGGCGTTGCTGTGTGCACGCGAATCGTTTTAAAAACGTTAATCTGATGATCCGCTGATACGGTCTAATGTAAACACCACCTGAGTCTTGGTGTGGATGTGTATTCAGTTTTCTGGGAAGTGTGCCAAGGAACACTTCCCAGAAAGGTGAAGTGTTCACCTTTAGGTGAATTGTTGTGGTGTAGCTCCATTGTTAGGTGGCTGATAAGTGGTGTCTGAGACCACCTCCACTGTTGTTCAACCTGAAACAACCTGAAACTTTTTGATTTACGACCTTTCCGGTTGAGAGTACGTCGTGCGCATTCTGGCCGCCGCTTCACACCGGAGCTTTATATTTTATTTTCTCATTTTTAATCTCATCTCATCTCATTATCATTATCTCTAGCCGCTTTATCCTGTTCTACAGGGTCGCAGGCAAGCTGGAGCCTATCCCAGCTGACTACGGGTGAAAGGCGGGGTACACCCTGGACAAGTCGCCAGGTCATCACAGGGCTGACACATAGACACAGACAACCATTCACACTCACACCTACGGTCAATTTAGAGTCACCAGTTAACCTAACCTGCATGTCTTTGGACTGTGGGGGAAACCGGAGCACCTGGAGGAAACCCACACGGACACGGGGAGAACATGCAAACTCCACACAGAAAGGCCCTCGCCGGCCACGGGGCTCAAACCCAGAACCTTCTTGCTGTGAGGCGACAGCGCTAACCACTACACCACCGTCCCGCCCCATCTTTTTTAATTAATTAATTAATTAATTAATTAATTAATTATGTTTTTGTGTGTTTGTGTAGTTTGATGTTTGTTTTTGTTTGAGTGTTTTTGTCCGCCGGTTGTGGTGTAGCTCCATACCCAGTTTTGGGCGTTGGTTCCCTCCAGGCCTTGGTTCACCGTGGGTGATGCCTGTGCTCCTAGCTATGGACTGCAGTGAGCTCGTTGCTCATTCTAACATTGTGGTTGTCCATCACTCTGTGCAGCAGTGCTTTAGTGCTTGGCGTGATGTTCTGAGTGATGTTGCTTGGTGGTGTCGCGAAAGCTGTGCAGGCAGTGTGGGACATACCAGCGTTCTGTGTGGCGGTGCGTCTGTGCTCGCTTTGTGGATCCATGGCGTGGTGTTCCGAGTGATGTTGCCTGGTGGCGTCGCGGCAGCTGTGCTGGTGGTATGGGACTTGTTTTCATACGCCTTTTGGTGGGACTGTGGCTGCTACACCATTGGAATGACATCCTGACCTCTATTTGGTGGATTTTATTTTTTTTTCCTAAAATTGTAAAGCGACCTTGGGTTTTGAGAAAGGCCCCATATAAATTGAACTGATTATTATTATCACTGAACAGAGGAGGGCGTCTGAGACACCACTTATCAGCCACCTGCAATGCAGTCCTTGGCACACTTCCCAGAAAACTGAATACACATCCACACCAAGACTCAGCAGAGTTCAATGACTCACATGATGGCAGAGAGAGCCAGCGACCCACAGATCACCCAAACAACCCTCTAAGGTGGGGTTTACATTAGACCATATCAGCGGATCATTAGATTAATGTTTTTAAAACTATTAGCGTGCACACAGCAACGCCAATACACGGATACGCTTGGCTCCGCAGGCATCCTGCGCTCCAAATCACTCCGCCCTGAACAGCGAGTGCCCTCTGGAGGGTGCGCACTCCGGCCCTGCGCAGCTCACAGAGCGCGCGAGTGAAGCACACGAGCAGTGATTCGGGACTGAGCCGCTGTGTGTGTGATCCCAGTGCATATCGGGGATGCGCGTCACTTACCACTTGCAAGTGGAAGGATGGCAAGCCTAAAGACAATCATAACTACACAATGGGCATTATTTGCATCAGTATTTGCAGTATTTTCATACTTTTATACTCTTTAATGAAAGGTGATACAAGGCGGAAGTCAGCGCCGTTTTTCAGCAGTCGCGTCACATGACCAACGCCAGCGAATCAGGAAGGTGGATGTCACAGTGACGTTGTCCAATGACGACGCCAGCTAGAGCTCAGCACAGCGTATCCGCGTATTCTCAATGTTTACACAGCACCGGACCAGACACGATCTGGATTGAATACGTTGACTCTGGCGGATTCCCGTTTCCCGGCATTTCCAGGCGTTTTAATGTAAACGGACAGTGCATCCGCGAAGAAAACAAGACAGATACGGTCTAATGTAAACTTGGCCTAAGCTGCTAACACTGTTCACACCCAGCCTCCAGTAACCCTAACAACCTACAGGATGACTGAGAGGGTCAACGACCCATGCGACTCTCCTTCAGGTTGCTTTTGGTCCACTAGAGGATAAATACCTGGATCTCCCCATGAGTCAGACAGAACTAAAGAGGCCTTTCAGATGAGAGGTGAAACATCTTCAAGGATTTCAAGCAAGTCCTGTTGCTTTCTTTAGCACTACCTTAAAATCTCATCTCATCTTATCTCATTATCTCTAGCCGCTTTATCCTTCTACAGGGTCGCAGGCAAGCTGGAGCCTATCCCAGCTGACTACGGGCGAAAGGCGGGGTACACCCTGGACAAGTCGCCAGGTCATCACAGGGCTGACACATAGACACAGACAACCATTTACATTCACACCTACGGTCAATTTAGAGTCACCAGTTAACCTAACCTGCATGTCTTTGGACTGTGGGGGAAACCGGAGCACCCGGAGGAAACCCACGCGGACACGGGGAGAGCATGCAAACTCCACACAGAAAGGCCCTCGCCGGCCACGGGGCTCGAACCCGGACCTTCTTATTGTGAGGCGACAGCGCTAACCACTACACCACCGTGCCGCCCCTACCTTAAAATGTTCAGGAAATTCCATAACCTGGTTCCATCGAACTCTTCACCTTTACCTTATGATGAAACATTTCTATCCTGATGGGAGTGGTCTCTTCAATGATGACCCCACCCCATCCACATGGCACAGTGTTTCAATGAATGTTTTGATGGGAATAAAATTAATGTAAATCATATGTTATGGCCTTCACTGTCTCCAGATCGCTGATGCTGTTCTAGGTGCTCATTGTGGCCCAACACCTTATTGGCCTTTTCCTTTAATTTGTCACCCATGTGTCACTTTTTATTTTTCTGCTCACCTCAAAAATAAACAAACTTATTCTAGTTATATGTTGCATGAAGAAACTTGTAAATAAGCACTCCTTTGTTGCTGTTTGGAGCTAGCTACACCTTAATGTTGATTGTCTGGATCATACCGTTATGCTAAGCAGTTGTGGTGATGCTAGTCAACATCTGATGGTGAAAATAAGGGTTATTTTTAGCAAGCGTATTTGCGAAATACCCTATGGTATGTTTGGTATTGCTTCAAATGTAGCTTCACAGGATTTTATTTTCACAAGATTCATCATACAAGTGTTACTTACCAATCATGTTACAATGAGGAAATACCAGAGAAGCTACTGGGCAGCTCTTTGGGTTATGGCGATTGTAAAGTGATACATAATAATAAAAAGCTAATATAATAAAGCTCAGGTGATCACTGACTCCTCTTACATGGGAGATGGAAAAGCATTAACTTTCGCAATTATCATTTCAGCGCCACTAAGTTTGGCTAATGGAGTCCATTGGTGCGCTGTTTGAAGCTCACATAGATGTTTTTGCTTCTGTTCCATCAGCTCGTTGCCTTTTCCCAGATATGTGTTCAAAAATATGTGAGTGCTTGATGTTAGATTTTTTTTCCCCCACTCTTTTCAAACAATTTGAATTTAATCACAAAATCATACCCCAGGCAGGTGCAGGCAGTATCCATAAATCTCATTATGTTTCTTTTATGCCTTCATTTGCATAATCCCAGCCCACATTTCACTTCTGAAGGGTTCGTGGATGAATACAAATTCACCAAGCTTACCATTTATTTCTTTTTTTTCCTTTTCATTTTTTGAAAATCTTAAATGCAGTGAAAATCAGTGGCATTTTAGTAGCTAACGCTGTACTTCTAACCAATCCTGAATAGGTACAGATTCATAATCAGGTGGCTATATGTACAATGTCTTGCAAAAGTATTCATCCCGCTTGGTGTTTGTCCTGTTTTGTCACATTGCAAGCTGGAATTAAAATGGATTTTTGGTGGGTTAGCACCATTTGATTTACACAGCATGCCTGCCACTTTAAAGGTGCACACTTTTTTTTTGGTAACACAAACAATAATTAAGATGAATAAACAGGAATCTGGAGTGTGCATAGGTATTCACCCCCTTCCATATGAAACCCCTAAATAAGAGCTGGTGCAACCAATGGTGACTTCATACGGTAAATCACATATGCCGCTTTTCCACTACAAACACGGCTGAGTCGGGCTGAGCCGTGCCATGCTGAGTTGGGCTGAGTCGAGCTGAGCGGGGCTATTGGAGTTGCATTTCGACTACCACCGTGCTGAACCGTGCTGGCTGGAAGTGGGTGGACACATTGGGTGGAGTTAGCGAAAGTGGGTGGACGTCACGTGATGTCGTTAAGCGGCGCAAACAGTGACATCAGTGATCTTTTAAGCGGTAGTCTCACGACCCGGATAGTAAACAATAAACATGGAGGACATGGAGTCGTTAGTGTTGCTGGTCTTGGTGCTGTGGCTTGTTGTCACCGACAACGCCAACAGATACTGGCAAGAGCGTATAGATGAGGCGAGGTGCATAAGGCTCCAGAAATTCTCGTAATTCGTAATTCTTCTTCTTCTGGATTTACGGTGTCTACAGATCCCAGCGTGCTTGCGGGGCGTGTGTGGGCATGTGAGGACACTCCTCCTCACCAATCAGTGCACAGGGGAGTGTCTGCTCACGCCCCCAGCCTCACTCAGCTCGGTTTGGCTCACTTCAGCCCCACTCCAAAACCGTGCGAGTTTTGGGTGCTAAGCAGGGCTGAAGCGAGCTGAGTCGTGCTGTTTTGAGATAGTCGAAATGCGAGCCGTGTCGGGCTGAAGTGAGCTGAAGTGAGCTGAAAAAGGGTAGTGGAAAAGGGCCATTAATTAGCTGATTAAGATCCATCTGTGTGCTATCAAAGTGTCACATGATCTGTCACATTATGTCTGTATAAATCATCCTGTTCTTGAAGGACCCGGACTCTGCATCAATGTTAAGCAAGCAACATGAAAACCAAGGAGCCTCCAAACAGGTCAGAGATAACGTTGTGAAGAAATATGGATCAGGGTTGGGTTATAAAAAAAATGTGCCAAACTTTGAATATCCCGGGAGCACCATTAAATCCATTACAGCAAAACGGAAAGAATATGTCACCACTACAAACCTGACAAGAGAAGGCCGCCCACCAAAACTCACAGACCAGGCAAGGAGGGCATTAATCAGAGACACAACAAGGACACCAAAGATAACACTGAAGGAGCTGCAAAGATCCACAGCGGAGATGGGAATATCTGTCTGCAGGACCACTTTAAACTGTACACTCCACAGAGCGGGGCTTTATGGAAGAGTGGCCAGAAAAAAAAGCCACTGCTTAAGGAAAAAAATATAAGAAAACACGTTTAGAGTTTGCCCAACAGCATGTGGCAGACTCCCCAAACACATGCAAGAAGATTCTCTGGTCAGATGAAACTAAAATTCAACTTTTTGGCCATTATGGGAAATGCCATGTGTGGTGCAAACCCAACACCCTGAGAACACCATTCCTACAGTGGAGCATGGTGGTGGCAGCATTATGCTGTGGGGATGTTTTGCATCTGCAGAGACAAGAAAGCTGGTCAGGACTGAAGGAAAGATGGATGGCACTAAATACAGGGCAATTCTGGAGGAAAACCTGTTTGAGTCAGCCAGAGGTTTGAGACTGGGAAGAAGGTTCACAATGACCCTAAACATCCTGCTAAAGCTACACTGGAGTGGTTTAAAGGGAAACATTTTAAATGTCTTGGAATGGCCTAGTCAAAGCCCAGGCCTCAATCCAATTGAGAATCTCTGGCATAACTTGAAGATTGCTGTACACCAACGCAGCCCATCTAACTTGAAGGAGTTGGAGCAGTTTTGCCTTGAGGAATAGACAAAAATCCCAGTGGCTAGATGTGCTAAGCTAATAGAGACATACCCCAAGAGACTTGCAGCTGAAATTGCAGTGAAAGGTGGCTCTACAAAGTATTGGCTTTTGGGGGGGGGGGGGGTACCTGTGCATCTCATCTCATTATCTCTAGCCGCTTTATCCTTCTACAGGGTCGCAGGCAAGCTGGAACCTATCCCAGCTGACTACGGGCGAAAGGCGGGGTACACCCTGGACAAGTCGCCAGGTCATCACAGGGCTGACACATATACACAGACAACCATTCACACCCACATTCACACCTACGGTCAATTTAGAGTCACCAGTTAACCTAACCTGCATGTCTTTGGACTGTGGGGGAAACCGGAGCACCCGGAGGAAACCCACGCGGACACGGGGAGAACATGCAAACTCCACACAGAAAGGCCCTCGCCGGCCCCGGGGCTCGAACCCAGGACCTTCTTGCTGTGAGGCGACAGCGCTAACCACTACACCACCGTGCCGCCCGGGTACCTGTGCATGCTCCAGATTTCTGTTTTTTCACCTTAATTATTGTTTGTCTCACAATAAAACAACAATTTTCACCTTTAAAGTGGTAGGCATGTTGTGTAAATCAAATGATGCTAACCCTCCAAAAATCCATTTTAATTCCAGCTTGCAATGCGACAAAGCAGGATAAACACCAAGGGGAATGAATACTTTTGCAAGACACTGTATATACACTCAAAAGTTTAGTTAATCACTGAAACATATTCCATTTTAAGTACAACCCCAATTCCAAAAAAGTTGGGACAAAGTACAAATTGTAAATAAAAACAGAATACAATGATGTGGAAGTTTCAAAATTCCATATTTTATTCAGAATAGAACATAGATGACATATCAAATGTTTAAACTGAGAAAATGTATCATTTAAAGAGAAAAATTAGGTGATTTTTAAATTTCATGACAACAACACATCTCAAAGTTGGGACAAGGCCATGTTTAGCACTGTGAGACATCCCCTTTTCTCTTTACAACAGTCTGTAAACGTCTGGGGACTGAGGAGACAAGTTGCTCAAGTTTAGGGATAGGAATGTTAACCCATTCTTGTCTAATGTAGGATTCTAGTTGCTCAACTGTCTTAGGTCTTTTTTGTCATATCTTCCGTTTTATGATGTGCCAAATGTTTTCTATGGGTGACAGATCTGGACTGCAGGCTGGCCAGTTCAGTACCCGGACCCTTCTTCTACGCAGCCATGATGCTGTAATTGATGCAGTATGTGGTTTGGCATTGTCATGCTGGAAAATGCAAGGTCTTCCCTGAAAGAGACGTCGTCTGGATGGGAGCATATGTTGCTCTAGAACCTGGATATACCTTTCAGCATTGATGGTGTCTTTCCAGATGTGTAAGCTGCCCATACCACACGCACTAATGCAACCCCATACCATCAGAGATGCAGGCTTCTGAACTGAGCGCTGATAACAACTTGGGTCGTCCTCCTCTTTAGTCCGAATGACACGGCGTCCCTGATTTCCATAAAGAACTTCAAATTTTGATTCGTCTGACCACAGAACAGTTTTCCACTTTGCCACAGTCCATTTTAAATGAGCCTTGGCCCAGAGAAGACGTCTGCGCTTCTGGATCATGTTTAGATACGGCTTCTTCTTTGAACTATAGAGTTTTAGCTGGCAACGGCGGATGGCACGGTGAATTGTGTTCACAGATAATGTTCTCTGGAAATATTCCTGAGCCCATTTTGTGATTTCCAATACAGAAGCATGCCTGTATGTGATGCAGTGCCGTCTAAGGGCCCGAAGATCACGGGCACCCAGTATGATTTTCCGGCCTTGACCCTTACGTACAGAGATTCTTCCAGATTCTCTGAATCTTTTGATGATATTATGCACTGTAGATGATGATATGTTCAAACTCTTTGCAATTTTACACTGTCGAACTCCTTTCTGATATTGCTCCACGATTTGTCGGCGCAGAATTAGGGGGATTGGTGATCCTCTTCCCATCTTTACTTCTGAGAGCCGCTGCCACTCCAAGATGCTCTTTTTATACCCAGTCATGTTAATGACCTATTGCCAGTTGACCTAATGAGTTGCAATTTGGTCCTCCAGCTGTTCCTTTTTTGTACCTTTAACTTTTCCAGCCTCTTATTGCCCCTGTCCCAACTTTTTTGAGATGTGTTGCTGTCATGAAATTTCAAATGAGCCAATATTTGGCATGAAATTTCAAAATGTCTCACTTTCGACATTTGATATGTTGTCTATGTTCTATTGTGAATACAATATCAGTTTTTGAGATTTGTAAATTATTGCATTCCGTTTTTATTTATAATTTGTACTTTGTCCCAACTTTTTTGGAATCGGGGTTGTATTTGCCTGGTTTCATGTTGGTGTGATAAAGTGCTCCGTAATGCTCACACGCAGTGAATCGCTGTAAAGTAGAGATCGTCTACAATTTGAGACGTATACAGTATTATATGAAAAGCTCATCTCAGTGCATTTGCATGTGTAGCTGTGCGTGTCTGCTGACTGTTTCAGGAATGGGTTTGTTGTAATCCGTAGGCAACATTTTATTTCGGTCAAAGAGTTTATTTAGGTCACTGGCCACAGGTGCTGTGATTCCGGAAGGTTTTGAATTTTTATCTGACTGCTTAGAACACACACTCTAAAGCACAGACAGAGCAAATCATCATGTACATAATGCACATGCCATATGGCCAAAAGGAACATATAAAATAGCTAGAATGGAGTAATAATGCATGTATTCCCTCCTGGGCTGCTATGCTATAGCGCTATGGTGTATTGAGATGTTTTTGCTCCACCAGCTTTTCATTAAATAAGACTGCTACAGCATGTGAGAGCCTGAGGCAGCGAGACATATGTGTCGAGTAAATTTATTACAGTTTATCTGAGGCTAATCAGAGGTCAGAGTATGCAGACTGTTAGAATACACTGACCAATAATAGTAAAAAAAAAAAAAGATCATGACCTTGACCTGGAGCATTTCCATTTCCATTTATTATTGTCAAGCAGATAATAATGTAAGCTTATAGCACAGCAGTGTTGAATTCTCGATTCTGGTTGGGCTGATTAATTTTCTGGAACACCCGCTTTGAGAGTTGGGTCAGATTTAATTGGCTTTAACCATTTCTATAGTAACAGCTTACACAGGGACTTGGTTGGTGTCATGCTCCATATTAACTGATTTTTCTTTTGCAATCTTGTAATTGGTGGCACGGTGGTGTCGTGGTTAGCACTGTTGCCTCACAGCGAGAAGGGTCTGGGTTCGAGCCCAGTGGTCAATGGGGGGCCTTTCTGTGTGGAGTTTGCATGTTCTCCCCGTGTCTGTGTGGGTTTCTTCTGGGTGCTCTGAGCTCTATAGTCCAAAGACATGCAGGTTAGATTAATTGGTGGCTCTAAATTGTCCATAGGTGTGAGTGTGAATGGTTGAGAGGAGAAAACCTTTATAATAATCCAGTAGAAGGCAATGGAAAACCACTACTGTAATGTTCCCTAAAGACTTTGTTGGCTGAAGCCGTCAAAGCAACCATGTCACCGTAGTGATGTGCCAAAATAGATGGATGGAAGCTTGTAATTGTTGATATGGCAAAGTTTTCTGTTTGGATTTGTCTATTTAAGATTTTTTTTGGAAAGAGTCTCCTGTTTCAGTTAGAGTTAAAGACATTATGTTTGATTTTCCAACACAGGAAAGTCTTCTCAATATGTAACTCTGCGTTATGTCATTTCTCTTGACGATGACAAGGTGCTTATTTGTATTATCTAATCAGCCGATCCCTTGACAGCAGCACAATGCATCAAATCATACAGATACAAATCAAGAGCTTCAGTTAATGTTCACTTCAAACATCAGAACAGGAAAAACTGTGATCTCAAAGTGTGACTTTCACTGTGGCACTGTGGGTGTTGGTTTGAGCCAGATGGACTGGTTTGAGTATTTCAGAAACTGCCGATGATCTGGGGTTTTCACACACAAAAGTCTCTAGAGTTTACACAGAATGGTGCGAAAAACCAAAAACATTGAGTGAGCGACAGTTCTGTGGGTGGAAACAAACACCTTGTTGATAAGAGAGGTCAGAGGAAAATGGCCAGATTGGTTCGAGCTGCCAGGAAGGATATAGCAACTCTTTACAACCGTGGTGAGCAGAAAAGCATCTCAGCATGCAACAGCAGAAGAGCACATTGGGTTCCACTCCTGCAGCCAAGAACAGGAATCTTAGAATCAAGAACAAGTTCCAAGGAGCTGTTTATAGCTTCTATATAGATGGATTGAGCTGTCTCCAAAAGACACATCTTGCATTTGGGCAAATGGTTGACTACTTGTGTGTTCTTTGGTGGATGACCAGGCCAATACAGGACATGCTAGTTCATCCACATTCATTGCATTTCCATTGATCTCCTGTCATTTGAGTCTGCAAGGGATTCTTCCAACACCATCGTTTATCTTTCTTTTCCTGGATTTGACCCTCTTCGAAGGAGGTCAAGCCTTTAGCACAGAGTCAACACCATGCAGTTCTGTTGCTAGCAGCAACCTCCCACATGTCAGGGCTTATATTGGAGCATTTAAGGTTTGCTTTTAAGATGTCTTAGTGTCTTTTCCTTCGCCCACCTCTGTTCCTATAGCCTTCCTTTAAAGGGCTGATGACACGAACATGACTCTATGCAATTTCTTAAATAAACTATACAACATGGCAAACATGTTAGATTTCTGTTATAATTACGTGAAAAGAAGCTGTTGTTACGCAAATATCCAACTTTTAATTGCACAGCGCAAGAAAACTGGGTCCGTGGCTCGCGGCCATGTTGTGACGTCAGCGGGAGAACACGTTGCGGTTCACTGGCTGTTCTACTCTGGTTCTACTCAATGGAAATGGCGCATGAAAACGCCGGTGAACTCTCTAGTGCTAGCTCTTCCTCTTCTGGGAGTCTAGAATTGTGTTGATCTCTTCCAAATAGAATCTATGATAGCCTACCCTCTTTACCCTTTGCCTCTCGTTGCTAGGCGGCAGTTACATGAAAGCCGCAAGCTTTCACAAGCAAATACATGACTGATATCACGCCGACTTTATGATTACATTTATGATTATCATGTAGAATATATAGCTCTACGTACCTTTATCTTATGTCGTTTCACAACACATGTTCTGACAGGAGGACTGTCTTTGGATCTGGCATAGCTACTAGTAGACCCCCTCTGGAATACTGGCAGTGTTGCCAGATTGGGAGGAATCCCGCCCAGTTGAGCGGTTTCAAATGCATTTTGGTGGGTTTTGAACATATTTTGGGCTGGAAAACTTCAGCAGTATCTGGCAACAGATACTAGCAACAGATACTGCTGACGTTTTCCAGCCCAAAATATGTTCAAAACCCACCAAAATGCACTTGAAACCGCTCAACGGGGCGGGAAACCTCCCAATCTGGCAACACTGTGTAGGCACTGCTGATGGTAGTAACACACATTTGTGCTGAACTGAACACCCAAGAGATTCTTGCTGGGAAAGGTGTCAAAACAATCCAAATCGAAGTGTTCAGAGCACAGGACGGATGTTGGTGAGGGCTCCCACTTGTCACGAGTGCGCCTGACTTGCTTCACCCACTTCGCATGCAGCTCGGGATCTCTGGGAAACTTGAATAAACTTACCCCATCCTTGTAGGTTTTGGAGCAAAAGCCGGCAACACAATGCGAAGGAATAATAACTAATATATATATATATATATATATATATATATATATATATATATATATAATGTATAATAATAATACTAATAATGATAAACTGAACACCTGTCGCATCAACAACAAACTGGTAAGTTAGGAGGAAGGTTCTTTTGCTAACGTCATATAGCCCCTCCTCCTCTTTCGATTCCTGGGTGCTGCAGCCCTGTCAAATTTGCCCAAATAGCCGCGTTTTTTATCATAACTTGTAAAATAGGCGCCTTCGTGAGTTAATATATGGATCATCGGGAATTACTTTTTATGTTATAAAACATCGCCAAAGATGTCAAAAACGTGTCATCAGCACTTTAATTCACCATAAAGGAGGTGCTTTGGGATTGTATGCCCTGCCCAACTGAGCTGAAATTGAATAATATCACTTCTATAAGTGAATTACTGACTTGTATTCCAGATATGGTATGATGTGTCATGAATACATCATTAATAAAAATGCAATCGTTAGCAACTTGCTGTATTATAAGAGGAAAATAAAAAAACTTCAGGACTTACTGTGATTGGAAAAATAATCAAATTCAGGGTGATAACAGTGAATCCATTCCGCCTCAAGCTGCATATCACTACCACAATGTTGATTATGTCAATCACTGTTGACTTTCTTTTTCATAAAAGCACACTCAGAAGTCTTTAATTCCATCTTATCACTGTGTAAGTGCTGCAGAATGTCATTTCTCACAATTAACCAATACGAGATAGATAGAGGAAGAACAGAGACAGCTAAGCACACAGAAATGCTCATTAAAATGGCGTGTCACACACAGCAAAGACATACAGTAGAACAATCAGACTAATTACAAGCAAAAAATACGAATGATGGCGGCACGGTGGTGTAGTGGTTAGCGCTGTCGTCTCACAGCAAGAAGGTCCGGATTCGAGCCCCGTGGCCGGCGAAGGCCTTTCTGTGCGGAGTTTGCATGTTCTCCCCGTGTCCGCGTGGGTTTCCTCCGGGTGCTCCGGTTTCCCCCACAGTCCAAAGACATGCAGGTTAGGTTAACTGGTGACTCTAAATTGACCGTAGGTGTGAATGTGAGTGTGAATGGTTGTCTTTGTCTATGTGTCAGCCCTGTGATGACCTGGCGACTTGTCCAGGGTGTACCCCGCCTTTCTCCCGTAGTCAGCTGGGATAGGCTCCAGCTTGCCTGCGACCCTATAGAACAGGATAAAGTGGCTAGAGATAACGAGATGAGATGAGATGAAATACGAATGATAATCAGCAAGTGTGGGCCAAATTGAGCTGGAGTAGGAATGACATAAACAAGAAAGAGCTTTTGATTAATTTCTTTGTTACACACAGGCTTGTAGTACTCGAGTCCGACTCATGCCCTAGTTTTAAGGACTCGTGACTTGACTTGGACTTGAGCACTGATGACTCGGACTTGTGCATTAACTGCATTCGGACTCGTAAATTGGAGATGAGGACTTTGATTTTTTCTTTATTTTTTGTAACATGCCATAATAATTTGGTATAAGATATTTAAATCTATATTAATTTTTATACTAATTTTGTGCAAGAGAATGCACATTCACCTGTTCATACATCATGTTCAAGAACAAACTAACATTAATGGGACTAAAATGCCTGGAGAGAACACCCCAGGATTGTCCTCTTTGCTTATACAGACTTCTTGTGCAGTGGGGGAAAAAAAAAAAAAACATGCACTACTATGTGTTCCATATGTAGAAGAACTATCGAGGAGATGACGGGGACAACCTTGAACTTCAATCGTCATTTGGCGAGACTCCACCCAGAGAAGGAAGTGACACGCTATGTTCATTGCTCTGTTGATAACGGGACTTGCTTGCTGACTGATGAACTAGCTAGTGTTAACCCTCTCTCATGTTATTTGCCCTGTTGATAGTGGGCGGGGCTTGTTGAGTGATGAACAAGCTTTTTATCTGTAGCCTATTAACTAAAATGGGGCAGTCAAGCAGTAACAGAGATGCTTTTACATAAAGGCAGCAACAGCCACCGTCAAATGGTGAGGCTGGAGTCTCGTTCTCGGACTCGATTTGGACTTAAACACTGGGGACTCGAGACTGGACTCGGACTCAAGGTTTAGTGACTCGACTACAACTGCTATGAGTCAACTTCCACTGCTATGCTGATGACACCCAGCTTTACATCAGCACCAAACCCTCTGCCCAGCTCCCCCCCCCCTCCACTTATCAACTGCCTTCATGAAATAAAAACATGGATGACGGCTAGTCTACTCAAACTTAACTGCAATAAAACAGAGCTTATGGTGGTGGCCACTGGCTCACTAGCCAAGAAGGTTGGCGATCTTCGCCTTGATGTGGATGGCTGTACCATCATGCCATCCCCAGAAGCAAGAAACCTGGGTGTCATCCTGGACTCCAAGCTCTCATTCCAGACTCAAATCAAAAACACAACCAAATCTGCCTTTTTCCACCTTAAAAACATCTCAAGACTCCGGCCATCACACTCTGACTCTGTGACTGAGACTCTCATCCATGCATTCATCACTTCCCGCCTGGACTACTGCAATGGAGTGTTGTATGGTCTGCCCAGCAAGGCCCTGGACAGACTACATTATGTTCAGAACTCAGCTGCCAGAGTCCTAACCCGCACTAAGTTGTGGCAACACATCACCCCTACACTCAAACAGCTTCACTGGCTCCCAGTCAAATCACATATCTCATACAAAATTCTGCTCCTCATCTACAAATCCCTCCATGCACTTGCCCCACAGTACGTCTCTGACCTTCTCCACCCCCACTCCCAGTCTAGGTCCCTGCGATCCTCTGCCAACGACCAGCTCTCCATCCCTCGTACCAGGCTGCGGACCATAGGGGACAGAGCCTTCTGTGTAGCTGCCCCCACTCTCTGGAACAGTCTACCACTCCACATACACCATGCCCCCACACTGATGTCTTTCAAAAAGCATCTTAAAACACACATGTTCACTGAGGCCTTTGGTCTCTGATACCCCTTTTCCACCAAATCAGTTCCAGGGCTGGTTCAGGGCCAGTGCTGGTACTGGTTCACAACTCGTTCAACTTGCAAGCCAGCTGAGAACCAGTTTGCTTTTCCATAGCTTGCGGTGCTAAGGGAAGCCATGTCATTACATCATTGTATACGTCAGTTACGTCGCTACGTTTGCATAAACCTTGGCGCGAATATCGAAGCAAAAACAACACGGAAGAAGCAGCAGCAACAACAACAACAACAGTAATAATGGATGACTTCGCGTTTGTACAGCTGCTGCTTCTCATCGCTTAAAAATGGCGATCTTTCGCGGTCTTGTTATTGTTGTTGGTCTTAACAACTCCGCCCCCCTGCTGATGTAAGCGGTTCTTTCCTCTGGCCCAGCAGAGAGTTGGTGCTAGCCTGGAACCGGTTTTTCTGGCCCCAGAGCCAGTTCTTTGTCAGTGGAAACAGAAAACCCGGTTCCAAACTAAGCACTGGCCCCGAACCAGCCCTGGAACTGCTTTGGTGGAAAAGGGGCATAACTGCCCCCCCCCCCCCCCATTTCCTCTTGTAAAGCGACCTTGGGTACCTTGAAAGGCGCTATACAAAACTAAACTATTATTATTATTATTATTATTATTATTATTATTATTATCATTATTAACACTGATTACACTACAATAATTATTTATAACACCTTTTTTTTTTTTTTTTACAAAAAGCTCTCTATGGAAAGCAGCTTATAAATGTGACTGCCTTCTCTCCAATCCCTCTCTGCAGCAAGCATTACAAATAGTTTAGCGTTAATGATGTTGTTTATAAGCGCAGGATCAGTCCTTCTGCAATAATATTGTCATACAGCCATGGTGACTCCCCACCAAGCCAAATAAATGAAAATAACCTATGTGTGATATTGCAATAAAAACCAAAAGCCATCGCTGCTGTGGCAGCTCAGTCAATTTGCTGACCTGTGTAACTCATTCTGCAGAGTAATTTTCACTGAAATACATTTCTTGGTGTGAATGCAGTATAATGCATAGCTACTTTTAAGCGGATGCCTCATAAGCGCGTGGCCTCGCAGTCCTGGAGTGCACAAGTTTAATTTGTTCTGGCTCGTTGTATGAGCACTTTCATGATAAGCATTTTATCCATCCAGCCACAGCAATAGGAACGGCATTACTGCTAATTGCATTTGCGTCATTTAGGGGTTACATCAAAACCAGGAGGGACTCAGGCGTTCACCATGCCTCAGTGAGGACAGATTCAGTTACTGTGTAGGATTTAAATATTTGAACAGAGTTTTGGATTAGAAATGAATCCTGAAGTGGACCTTTCTATGAAACCTTTTTTTTTTTTTAATAAGCTTTAAAATTTTCAGTAGTTCTTTCAAGGCATCAGCTTAACCACATAAAACTCACATCTTCCACCATTCAGTATGTCTTGCATTAGCTTAATTAATTTGCATGTAACTACTGGATAAAATATATTAAATGTATTGACTGCAAAGTAGGCGGTACGGTGGTGTAGTGGTTAGCGCTGTCGCCTCACAGCAAGAAGGTCCTGGGTTCGAGCCCCGGGGCCGGCGAGGGCCTTTCTGTGTGGAGTTTGCATGTTCTACTCGTGTCTGTGTGGGTTTCCTCCGGGTGCTCCGGTTTCCCCCAAAGACATGCAGGTTAGGTTAACTGGTGACTCTAAATTGACCGTAGGTGTGAATGTGAGTGTGGATGGTTGTCTATGTGTCAGCCCTGTGATGACCTGGCGACTTGTCCAGGGTGTACCCCGCCTTTTGCCCGTAGTCAGCTGGGATAGGCTCCAGCTTGCCTGCGACCCTGTAGAAGGATAAAGCGGCTAGAGATAATGAGATGAGATGACTGCAAAGTCATCTGAGTTTTTAATTATTTATTTATTTTTTGTGCATGGCATTTTCCTACGTTCTGCACGAACAATATCATGTGGATGAGATGTGATAATTTTGATGTGCTGAGGGTTGCGGTCAGTAACGGTGCTGCAAAAACGAGTTCAGAGCAGCCTCCAAACATGGCTGCTCCAGATTACAATCCCCAAAGTCACAACAGCGCCCTCTATCACCTGACTTCTAATTACATCACCTGTCTCCCATTCATCAGCAATCACCTCACCTACACTACCGTTCAAAAGTTTGGGGTCACCCAGACAATTTTGTGTTTTCCATGAAAAGTCACACTTTTATTTACCACCATAAGTTGTACAATGAATAGAAAATATAGGCAAGACATTTTTCTGGCCATTTTGAGCATTTAATCGACCCCACAAATGTGATACTCCAGAAACTCAATCTGCTCAAAGGAAGGTCAGTTTTATAGCTTCTCTAAAGAGCTAAACTGTTTTCAGCTGTGCTAACATGATTGTACAAGGGTTTTCTAATCATCCATTAGCCTTCTGAGGCAATGAGCAAACACATTGTACCATTAGAACACTGGAGTGAGAGTCACTGGAAATGGGCCTCTATACACCTATGGAGATATTGCACCAAAAACCAGACATTTGCAGCTAGAATAGTCATTTACCACATTAGCAATGTATAGAGTGGATTTCTGATTAGTTTAAAGTGATCTTCATTGAAAAGAACAGTGGTTTTCTTTCAAAAATAAGGAAATTTCAAAGTGACCCCAAACTTTTGAACGGTAATGTATATATACTCAGCTCTCACAGACTGTCAGTGCGAAGTATTGTTTAGTGTTCCATGCCAAACTTTACCGAGCGATTTGATTTCTGCCTGAATTTCAGTGTAGTCTCGACCTCTTCGTACTGTTTTCCCTACATTGCTCTGTTTGCTGATCTATCAACTGCCGCCTGTTTCCTGACTATGAATCCTGCTCTTTATTTTGACTCAGACTTCAGTTTGCGAAGCCCCTGTTCTCCCCTGCGCTTGCCTGCACTCTGACAGTCGTGTTTTTCCGTTTTGGGGCCGTTTTCCTACCCTTTGAGGTAAACCACATGGCTCTACGGAAACAGCCGAATGCGAGGAGCTTTAATTAATTAGCATAACTATGGAACTGCGTCACACCAAGATGGCGATGCACAGAAAACATCGAGCCTCGGAGAGTTTTGAGTCAGAGAGATGTCATTTATGGTTGACACTCGCGAATAGATCTGTGAAACAAAAGACGAATGTATCTTTTTTTTGTCCCTGCTTTTGTGTTATTGCTTCTTTCTCTGTAAGATCAAAATATTAGGTGTCGAACTCCATACTCAGACTCAATAATCCAAGACACGTCCTGCAAATTCTTTCTCAGATTTCACGCCTGTTTCATCCTTCAGTCGATTCCAGCAGTCAGTTTGTTCCTTCATGAAAATTCTTGCAGACAACCTTTAGGTTTCTGTTGCTTTTCTGGCACGCTTTCTTGCTGATTCGCTTTCATATTTTCCTTTTCTTTTCTGCTGGATTTTAGCTGGCAGGAGAGCCGAGTCTGCCATGTTTGCCCACGCCGACTTGTTTTGCTTCAAAGTAGGTCAAGCATGCCCCACAGTGGTCACATGATCTTATCTCATCTCATTATCTGTAGCCGCTTTATTCTGTTCTACAGGGTCGCAGGCAAGCTGGAGCCTATCCCAGCTGAGTGCGGGAGAAAGGCGGGGTACACCCTGGACAAGTCGCCAGGTTAACCTAACCTGCATGTCTTTGGACTGTGGGGGAAACCGGAGCACCCGGAGGAAACCCACGCGGACACGGGGAGAACATGCAAACTCCGCACAGAAAGGCCCTCGCCAGCCACGGGGCTTGAACCCGGACCTTCTTGCTGTGAGGCGACAGCGCTAACCACTACACCACCGTGCTGCCCCGGTCACATGATATTGTTGGTAACTTGGTTTGGCAATCTCGGGAATCGTAAAATGCGGGACGCTTTTTATCTCGACAAAACATTTACACATAGGATACACGCTGTGTATGTGTGTAGCAGCAAAGCATCTCGAAACTCCAACAGCAATAGAAATAGAACATTTTTGCCCAGAATTCAACTTTGCAGTCAGAACCTTTAAAGATCGCAAATGTAAAAGACTATGAGGTGATTGAGTGGAATAACTGTTTTATTCTATCCACATTCACTGGATTTTGAGAAACAGAGCATTTTTTTTGCAAATTCGATAAATAAAACCTTCATACAAAACATCCGACAAAATCATTTCTGCTTAGAATGTAAACAAAATGACGAAATGACAGTAGCGATTTGTGAAAAATGCGATAATAATAATAATAATAATTCTTGAAAAATAAAAAAGAGACATTCTTACCATCAAATACTTTCATTCCATATTGTGTTACTTTTTTTTCTATTTGTATTTTTTGAGGTTTTGTTCTCAAGTAGAGTTTTTATTTCGTCCTCGGTTGGTTCAGCAACATGCTCCGCCAGTTTGTTTTTTTCTATTCATGGTTCAGTATATGAGCTGATAGCCTAGTAGTAGAGTAGCCAATCAGCATGCATGATTGCTCATGTCTAGTGAATGTGGATAGAAAATATATATAAAATGTCAGCAACACTATTTCTGTTATACTGTTTCAATTCGAATGACATTATAGCAGCTATAAACAACTCTTTCTTGAAGTTAATAAGACAAAAAAAGCACTTTGTCAAGAAACCAGAAATCGCAATACTTGCTCTTACAAAGTGTGAGAGAGTCCTTCCATTAAAAAAAAAACAAATCACAATGATTATACTTTTTTTTCTTTGTTAACTAACAACCCATTTTAATTTTATGTCTCTTTTAGGCTTATATCATGTTAATTATATAACCCTATACACCCCAGATGATTAGCTGCTTCCTGTGGAAATTATAACATTTTATCAAAAGTGCACTAATATAGACCTTTGATTTGATTTGCAGCCGGCACTCCTGTCCGAGATGCTGAATGAAGCACTGAATGACCTTTTAAATGCCTATGATCTCATCTCATCTCATTATCTCTAGCCGCTTTATCCTGTTCTACAGGGTCGCAGGCAAGCTGGAGCCTATCCCAGCTGACTACGGGCGAAAGGCGGGGTACACCCTGGACAAGTCGCCAGGTCATCACAGGGCTGACACATAGACACAGACAACCATTCACACTCACATTCACACCTACGGTCAATTTAGAGTCACCAGTTAACCTAACCTGCATGTCTTTGGACTGTGGGGGAAACCGGAGCACCCGGAGGAAACCCACGCAGACACGGGGAGAACATGCAAACTCCGCACAGAAAGGCCCTCGCCGGCCACGGGGCTCGAACCCAGGACCTTCTTGCTGTGAGGCGACAGCGCTAACCACTACACCACCGTGCCGCCCCGGTCACATGATATTGTTGGTAACTTGCTTTGGCAATCTCGGGAATCGTAAAATGCGGGACGCTTTTTATCTCAACAAAACATTTACACATAGGATACACGCTGTGTATGTGTGTAGCAGCAAAACATCTCGAAAATCTCCAACAGCAATAGAAATAGAACATTTTTGCCCAGAATTCAACTTTGCAGTCAGAACCTTTAAGGATCGCAAATGTAAAAGACTATGAGGTGATTGAGTGGAATAACTGTTTTATTCTATCCACATTCACTGGATTTTGAGAAACGGAGCATTTTTTTGCAAATTCGATAAATAAAACCTTCATACAAAACATCCGACAAAATCATTTCTGCTTAGAATGTAAACAAAATGACGAAATGACAGTAGCGATTTGTGAAAAATCTCATCTCATCTCATTATCTCTAGCCGCTTTATCCTTCTACAGGGTCGCAGGCAAGCTGGAGCCTATCCCAGCTGACTACGGGCGAAAGGCGGGGTACACCCTGGACAAGTCGCCAGGTCATCACAGGGCTGACACATAGACACAGACAACCATTCACACTCACATTCACACCTACGGTCAATTTAGAGTCACCAGTTAACCTAACCTGCATGTCTTTGGACTGTGGGGGAAACCGGAGCACCCGGAGGAAACCCACGCAGACACGGGGAGAACATGCAAACTCCACACAGAAAGGCCCTCGCCGGCCACGGGGCTCGAACCCGGACCTTCTTGCTGTGAGGCGACACCACCGTGCCGCCCATGCCTATGATATCCTTAAAAACAACTTGAACAGATATTAATTAAAATACCATATTTTTAAAGAAAAAATTGTACAAGTTGGACCTTCTTACAAAGTTTTTTTTTTTTTCCTTTGGAATTCAAAGTCCGAGGAAGGGCACAGCACTGCCAGCTTATCGTTTAGTTAATTAGAGTTTAAACATTGAGAGTTAGTACCGTTCCAACTGAGCAATTTATATCTCAGCTTGTCGATTCTTTTCGAAGCAGAGTCAGCTCATTGGGGAAAATATCTGATAGAAAAGAAAAGAAAATCAAGAAAGCCTGACATGATACCAAGAACTCTTGCAAGCAAGCCACTTTATTTTTTTGTTTGTTTCATGCATATATTTTACCTGCTTCCTCCATTTAAGCTGTACTTTCTAAGCAGCAACAAAGCTGTCACTTTTATTCAGAGCGACTGAAAGTAGCACTTGGCTAAAAGCCAGCTCCAGTGTCCTTCTCCTTTTCACTAAGTGTTTATACTTTCTTTGTAAGGGCGCTCGACTCAGCCGTGGGTGTATGATGTATTGTGTGTTGCAGATTCTGTTTGCTTTCCAGATGTGTTGTTTGGCAAGAAAAAAAGAAATAAATAGAGCCTGATATTGTGTTTATGTTTCAAAGTCAGAGCGGTTTAGAGGAAAAGAGAGCTATCACTCCCAAAAGTTCAGTCCACAAATCAGTTAGCTCGGTACAACTGACAGAACTTGGATGAGAAATTTGGAGTTTGAGAGTTGTACGTCTCTCTTTTTTTTTGTTACTGTTATTTATTTCTTGTTCTAGATATTGAAGAGCAGTACATTTGACAAAAATCGATGAAAGGAACCCCATTCTCAAACATCAACGTTATGTTTATTGCAATAGAAAACTAGCCATCGCATGTTTTGTCAAACTGTAAAACTGGTCAAATTTTAAAAGGCTAGCTTGACAGATTTTGTGAAATAAGGAACTCTGACTTTGGCCATACACTCATCACAAAAAAAAAAAATCTACAAATATTTTGACAGGGTGGCACGGTGGTATAGTGTGCTGTGTATAGTGTGTATAGTGCACTGTCGCCTCACAGCAAGAAGGTCCGGGTTCGAGCCCCGTGGCCGGCGAGGACCTTTCTGTGCGGAGTTTGCATGTTCTCCCCGTGTCCGCGTGGGTTTCCTCTGGGTGCTCCGGTTTCCCCCACAGTCCAAAGACATGCAGGTTAGGTTAACTGGTGACTCTAAATTGACCGTAGGTGTGAATGTGAGTGTGAATGGTTGTCTGTGTCTGTGTGTCAGCCCTGTGATGACCTGGCGACTTGTCCAGGGTGTACCCCGCCTTTCGCCCGTAGTCAGCTGGGATAGGCTGCAGCTTGCCTGCGACCCTGTAGAACAGGATAAAGAGGCTAGAGATGATGAGATGGGTTACAGTGGGGGTCTAGTCCTCTGGTAACCGCGAGAGTTTGACTCCCCACTCGCATCTGTATTGCAGCATGCCTTGCCAGACGGCAGTAGGTACCATTTTTATGATGGCATTTGGTATGACCCAACCTCAAGTAGAACTCACGATCTCCTGATCGAGAGGCAGACACGCTAACCACTAGGACAACTCGCGATTATTATTATTATTATTATTATTATTATTATTATTATTAGTGGCGGCACGGTGGTGTAGTGGTTAGCGCTGTCGCCTCACAGCAAGAAGGTCCGGGTTCGAGCCCCGTGGCCGGCGAGGGCCTTTCTGTGCGGAGTTTGCATGTTCTCCCCGTGTCCGCGTGGGTTTCCTCCGGGTGCTCCGGTTTCCCCCACAGTCCAAAGACATGCAGGTTAGGTTAACTGGTGACTCTAAATTGACCGTAGGTGTGAATGTGAGTGTGAATGGTTGTCTGTGTCTATGTGTCAGCCCTGTGATGACCTGGCGATTTATCCAGGGTGTACCCCGCCTTTCACCCGTAGTCAGCTGGGATAGGCTCCAGCTTGCCTGCGACCCTGTAGAAGGATAAAGCGGCTAGAGATAATGAGATGAGATTATTATTATTATTATTATTATTATTATTATTATTATTATACTACAACAACTACTACTACATACACATTCCTTTTTGGTGTTCAACGCATCTTTCTCTTTCAAAATTCTCTCAAAATCTTCTGTATTTAATGAAGAAAATCTGGCAGCCATGTTTGTTTACAAATTGTCCCAGTCACTCGCTAGCGTGGAAGTTTCACATCTCCGATGTGTGACGTAATGTTGTCTTGACAACCATGCAATATCGTAAACTATATCCAAGGCTCATTCTCCATTGTGTAGAGTGACGTAATACACGTAGGATAAGCGATATGTTAACAATTTTGCATGCTGTCAAACCAAAGGAATGAAACCTGTTAGAATACATCTTTTTATTCCATGGAAAAAGTGCCCTGTATGTATAATAATAATACCTAATATTTCTCATTATGACTTTATTACTGTATTAAACATCAAGTATTAAGCCTACTCTGAGGCATACAGTGGTGCTTGAAAGTTTGTGAACCCTTTAGAATTTTCTATATTTCTGCATAAATATGACCTAAAACATCATCAGATTTTCACACAAGTCCTAAAAGTAGATAAAGAGAACCCAGTTAAACAAATGAGACAAAAATATTATACTTGGTCATTTATTTATTGAGGGAAATGATCCAGTATTACATATATGTGAGTGGCAAAAGTATGTGAACCTTTGCTTTCAGTATCTGGTGTGACCCCCTTGTGCAGCAATAACTGCAACTAAACGTTTGCGGTAACTGTTGATCAGTCCTGCACACTGGCTTGGAGGAATTTTAGCCCATTCCTCCATACAGAACAGCTTCAACTCTGGCATGTTGGTGGGTTTCCTCACATGAACTGCTCGCTTCAGGTCTTTCCACAACATTTCCATTGGATTAAGGTCAGGACTTTGACTTGGCCATTCCAAAACATTAACTTTATTCTTCTTTAACCATTCTTTGGTAGAACGACTTGTGTGCTTAGGGTCGTTGTCTTGCTGCATGGCCCACCTTCTCTTGAAATTCAGTTCATGGACAGATGTCCTGACATTTTCCTTTAGAATTCACTGGTATAATTCAGAATTCATTGTTCCATCAATGATGGCAAGCCGTCCTGGCCCAGATGCAGCAAAACAGGCCCAAACCATGATACTACCACCACCACCATGTTTCACAGATGGGATAAGGTTCTTATGCTGGAATGCAGTGTTTTCCTTTCTCCAAACATAACGCTTCTCATTTAAACCAAAAAGTTCTATTTTGTTCTCATCCGTCCACAAAATTTTTCCAATAGCCTTCTGGCTTGTCCACATGATCTTTAGCAAACTTCAGATAAGCAGCAATGTTCTTTTTGGAGAGCAGTGGCTTTCTCCTTGCAACCCTGCCATGCACACCATTGTTGTTCAGTGTTCTCCTGATGGTGGACTCACGAATATTAACATTAGCCAATGTGAGAGAGGCCTTCAGTTGCTTAGAAGTTACCCTGGGGTCCTTTGTGACCTCACCGACTATTACACACCTTGCTCTTGGAGTGATCTTTGTTGGTCGCCCACTCCTGGGGAGGGTAACAATGGTCTTGAATCTCTTCCATTTGTACACAATCTGTCTGACTGTGGATTGGTGGAGTCCAAACTCTTTAGAGATGGTTTTGTAACCTTTTCCAACCTGATGAGCATCAACAATGCTTTTTCTGAGGTCCTCAGAAATCTCCTTTGTTCATGCCATGATACACTTCCACAAACATGTGTTGTGAAGATCAGACTTTGATAGATCCCTGTTCTTTAAATAAAACAGGGTGCCCACTCACACCTGATTGTCATCCCATTGACTGAAAACACCTGACTCTAATTTCACCTTCAAATTAACTGCTAATCCTAGAGGTTCACATACTTTTGCCACTCACAGATATATAATATTGGATCATTTCCCTCAATAAATAAATGACCAAGTATAATATTTTTGTCTCATTTGTTTAACTGGGTTCTCTTTATCTACTTTTAGGACTTGTGTGAAAATCTGATGATGTTTTAGGTCATATTTATGCAGAAATATAGGAAATTCTAAAGGGTTCACAAACTTTCAAGCACCACTGTATCTACTAACTCCAAGCTTAAAATGGTCTCTTTCTATTGGCAGATAATTTTGCTTCTTTCTAGAAATGAACAAAAAAAATCAAAATGATTTGCAAATGGAATAAGAGCATTTCAAGCCTCAGATGAGTACAAATGTCTAGAAATAGGCCTAACAGCCCATAATGGAAGTGAAAGGGAGTCGATATAGTTTGTGAAATTATAGACAAATAAAGCATCATAAATGATGTGACTGCATAAGTGCATTTCTATGAAACCCATAAATTATTTCTGGCTCTGTCAGAAGTCACAGTTGTAAGGAGCCAACGTATAATTAAACTATAGTTGTCACATGATCTCAATGTCAATAGTCTTGTTCCTGGAAGGCCATAGAATTTGTTAGAGGAAATATTTAACAGACAAGAAGCCCAAGAAGCTATGAAAACAAGGCAGGGACAATGTTTTGGAAAATTATCAATCAGGGAAATGATTATCAAAATATCCCAAACTTTGTATCTCTCACAGAGCACAAGTAAATCCATCCATTATCCATAACCACTTATCCTGTGCAGGGTCGTGGGCAAGATGGAGCCTGTGCCAGCTGACTATGGGTGAGAGGTGGGGTACAAGTGGCCAGATCATCGCAGGGCTGACACAGAGACAAACAACCATTCACACACACACACATTCACACCTACGGTCAATTTAGAGCCACCAGTTAACCTAACCTGCATGTCTTTGGACTGTGGGGGAAACCGGAGCACCCGAAGGAAACCCACGCGGACATGGGGAGAACATGCAAACTCCGCACAGAAAGGCCCCCATCAGCCACTGGGCTCGAACCCAGAACTTTCTTGCGATGAGGTAACAGTGCAAACCACTACACCGCCATGCCGCCCATTTCACAGAGCACCAGTAAATCATCTCATCTCATTATCTGTAGCCGCTTTATCCTGTTCTACAGGGTCGCAGGCAAGCTGGAGCCTATCCCAGCTGACTACGGGCGAAAGGCAGGGTACACCCTGGACAAGTCGCCAGGTCATCACAGGGCTGATACATAGACAACCATTCACACTCACATTCACACCTACGGTCAATTTAGAGTCACCAGTTAACCTAACCTGCATGTCTTTGGACTGTGGGGGAAACCGGAGCACCCGGAGGAAACCCATGCGGGCACGGGGAGACCATGCAAACTCCGCACAGAAAGGCCCTCGCCGGCCATGGGGCTCGAACCTGGACCTTCTTGCTGTGAGGCAACAGCGCTAACCACTACACCACCGTGCCGCCCCAGTAAATCATATTAAAAAAAATTAAAAAATGTGGACTGACTAGAACTCAATTGTTAGACACATTGTGTCAATGAAATAATCTCAACTAGATGGATAATGTGACTAACGTCACAGTAATTTGCACTAGCTGACCTTTGTCAATTGAAGGTCAAGGAAAAGGTGTACCATGCCACCCTGAACAAAAAAAAAATATCATGAAATTTGATAGCGTTATAAGTGATTGAAAAAAATCCCATTTTTCATTGATCATTCTGGGTCAGTGATCCAGATCAGCACCAAAAGTCATAGCAATGTAATTTAGCCCAGAGGTATTCTTCATGTGAAATTCGGTGATGATTGGTTGAAATCTGAGGGAGAAATAGTGTCCTAAACAAATTTTCGGAGAAATATGATAATAATAATAATAATAATATGAGGAATAAGATTAATAAAGTAGAAAGACCCTGAGTGATAGTAACAATTTGTGCTACCGCTGATAGCACAAATCAATTGAGCAGGTTGCAACACTACAACATGTCAAACAGATCAACAGGGCAAATATTTATGCTAGAATGGTTATTAGAGGGATAATAGAACATTGATTCATTGTGAATTACAAAATCTTGGAAAGGTCGGGGTTAGACTGCATGTTGCTACAGTACACACTGGTAGATTGTTTTTTTTAATATATTTTTTTTAAATGTATTCAGCAGATTACTGAGCAGCGTCATGAATCTAAACTTATGCCTGGTGTGATTCGAGAAAATATATTCTACTTGAATTTCTCCAAAAGTTCCCATGCAATTTTAATGATGGCATGTCTGACATCTGAAATTGGTATTAAACCAATGTACAACTTCAGTCCTCTCATGTTTCCTTTCACTGTGTCACTTTGTTCCAGTTGAATTTGAGTATGGCTCATGTTCATGAATGCTGTCGCTTGTCAAATTAATTACAGGTGTGTCTTCCTGCCAACCCACATGTCATATTGAAGTGCTTCAAACCAACATAACAGGAATACGTAATGACGTTTGCATTGATTTAATAGTAAAAAAAAAAAAAAGCTCTACAACAACAAAAAAGACAAAGAACCTCAGCAGAGCAGGAACCACCGCAATAAAATAGAAATTGTGGATCTTAATTACCTATTTAGCCTTTATACCACAGTTAGTTCCGCTCCGGTGCAGCACGGTGGTGTAGTGGTTAGCACTGTCGCCTCACAGCAAGAAGGTCCGGGTTCGAGCCCCGTGGCCGGCGAGGGCCTTTCTGTGCGGAGTTTGCATGTTCTCCCCATGTCCGCGTGGGTTTCCTCCGGGTGCTCCGGTTTCCCCCACAGTCCAAAGACATGCAGGTTAGGTTAACTGGTGACTCTAAATTGACCATAGGTGTGAATGTGAGTGTGAATGGTTGTCTGTGTCTATGTGTCAGCCCTGTGATGACCTGGCGACTTGTCCAGGGTGTACCCCGCCTTTCGCCCGTAGTCAGCTGGGATAGGCTCCAGCTTGCCTGCGACCCTGTAGAACAGGATAAAGCGGCTACAGATAATGAGATGAGATGAGAATTTGATTTGTCGATGTTAAAGACATGCTCTGTGGTTAACCATGTTTCTCTGTAGCTTTTTCTCTACGTTTTTTTCTATTAAGTCACTTTAGATTAAAAAAAATATATCTATATGGCGGAAAATAAAAACATGACAGAACATGATAACATAAGCTGTTCTGAAATAAAGTATTTTGTCCTAATTGGATCACAAGCCCAAAGACCTAGCTTTAGCTAGAATCCCAGTAGACAAATTGCTTTTTTGACATTGGCAACACTCAATGAAAGCATTCTTGAGCAATCAAGCTTATCACACTTGTACTTGTCAAAGCATGCCTTGCTGTGTTGGAATGGTCATTTTATTAGCAAGTAACAATACATTGAGGATTTTATTATCTATGAATAATATCCATTCATCTTTAGTAAACACTTTGCCTTGGTCAGGGTCAGGGTGAATCCGCGTCTATCCTTGGAACACTATGCGGAGGTGAGTATACACCCAGGATGGGGTTATCACGGAGCACTGTGCAAAAAATTCACATCTGTAGGGTTATTTAGAGTCACTGCTTCATCAACTGGGCTGCCAACTCTCACGCAATGAGCGTGAGACACACGTATTTGATTGTCTTCACACGCTCACACGCCATACCTCCAATTTCTCACGCTAGAAAAAAATCTAGTTTATCTATCTGATCTAGGCTACCCATTGCGTCGCGCCAACCACTTGCGATCGATCAATTACGCCTTACGCACGGCTAACCAGGCAGAGAGGTGTTCCCTTCTGTACACACTCCCCTATGGTAGGTGGCGCATCTAATGATGCTGCACTCGCTGGAAGTTGGATAATTGCCTACCGTCAATTTAGAGGAAGAGGAGAGAGAAGAAGGTATCCGAGTTGAAGACGGGTGTCTCAGACAGGTTTGTACGTATGCACGCCAATGTGTGGTGTTACTGGCGTAATTATGAACTTATATAAAGTTTCTTAATCGTTTTAGCCTATAAGTGTTGTGAGAATATTTAATGCCATATCGAGAGCTGTGTACTAGGCATGCTAAATCATTATAGGCCTACTGCCGTGCCACAGCCTCTATCTTCCCCAACAAGCAGCACGGGATAGCACCTCCTTAGCACACGTTTATTAAGGCGCATTTTTAGTTTGTTTACTGTATGTTATCATACTTTATGACTTTATTTGAAGCTATACTGGAAATGTTGTAAAATAAAGCAAGTAAGACATAATATTACAAATGCAAGAAGAGCCATTAGCCACCATACATATTGTTTATTTACAGGGTATTTATTTTTAATTATTTATGATGTATGTAATTGCTCAGTTAAAGTAAATAAAGCATGGTCACCTGTAATATCAAAGAACTTGAACTTGTGAATAATTAAAAAAAAAAAGACAGAGAACAATATACTGAGGAGACAGGGTTTCAAAGAGGGCAAGACAGGTAGAGAATATTTGTCAGATAACAGGCCCTGATGAATGCTCCATTACTAATAAGAAACATAGATAAGAAATAAATTAATAAGAAATATATTAATATAGCTTATTTAAGTATGACCAAAATTTTTAAGCCCAACTTTGTGTGCACATTCCCACCTATGGCCAAGGTTCAGCTTTTTGTGTTTCAATACTGTTCAAATTTAATCATTTTAATGTTTCTTGTAGCACATGCACATTTTGCTTACTGTTTAAGCATTTTATTTGTTCTTTTGCTGTTGATATTTTTCCCCATGCCAATCTTCTGCTGAACCCAGTGGTGGGGAAAGCCCTTAAATGCATAATGAATAGTCAGTGAGGGACAATCTTATTTTTGCAACAGTTATTAAAAACTTAACATTTAGTTTCAATTCAGAAGGTGTTTAGGCTTAGCTGATGAAATATTTTCAAACATGAACTTGCCTTTAAATCTGAAACACAGGATAGGGCTACAGGAACATTGGCAGTCATTTGTAGTTTTCTAGTGTGGGGGCTTTTAAGCCAAAACTTGGTGCTTTTGTTGGCCACAAGCTGAAGGCCTGGCAAGTCAGGGTGTGTAAGAATGTAGGTATGGCACAGCAGGCCACTCCAAAAATCCACCAGAATGTAGGAACATCTACTAAATCCAAAATCTCCCCCCCCCATTGTCCATCTCCAGCTGGACGACCCACAAACAAAACACCAGAATGCAGGGGGACAAGTGAATATCAAACTGACTACAAAATTCCCACTTACTGCATGGTGTGCAGAAAAATTTTGCCGTCGACCCCCCCCCACCACCAAAAAAAAAAATCTCACTCCAAGGAATTTCGAAAAGTTGGCAGCCCTGCATCAACCAGCATATTCTTTAGAGAGGTAGGATCAAATCAGAGAACCTGAAGTAAGCCCATGGGGAGAATATGTGAAACTCCACACTTACAGTAACCCAAGTTCCCAAGTTGAGGGTCAATCTGGGGACACAGTGCCTCCTTTATTTATGCATTTATGGTGCAAACCATCGTTTTTTTGGCATTCAGGTGGTAGCTCAGTTGATAGAACTGCTGATCAAGCACTACGCTGTGTGTGGGCATCATGGGAAATGCTCACTAGACTGCAGGATCTAAGGCTTGTACCCAGTTCACCCTGCTGCTGTACCTTCAGGCAGCTAAGAGCTGCTCAAGAACTGACACTCCTGCCAGCTCATTACTCTCACCTTTGCTGATACTGGACAGGCTGAAGCACTGTACGCTTAGAAGTCATATTTCCAGGAATGTCATAAGGGCACATCGACTGGTACAGCAACAGGACTAAACAGGTCACAAGCCTTCAGTACTGCAGTAGAAGTTTAATTTCTTATGGTGCCCACAGAGCAATTGCTGTCTGTGGAATGTTCTAATAAATAAGCGACTATAAGTTTAGATTAGTGCAGGGTTGGTTAACAGTAGGCATATCAGACTCTCGCTGGCCGTGCTGTGAAAATTGTGCATGCAGACGCTTATCTAAGTTTCCAAATCTGTCATTGCTTAAGTCTTGAATATCTTCTATTGTGAATACTATAATTAAAAAGCTTATAATTTCTGCTTTCCAAAGAAATTTATCTCGTTAAGATCTGTTCAGTACTTTGGGAGTAATGGCAGGTTGAAGTTGGTACAACAGAGTTCACTCTCTGCTCGCGTGATGTCGGGAAACTGCCAGTGCTTTTTGAGTCATGGGAAAGTGCTCAGGCTCTCTCTCTCTCTCTTCTAATCGGTGTTTATTTTCCATCAGCTAGTTTTGATGTTGTGATTCACGGGAGATTCTGAAGTGAGTTTTCATAGCTTTACCTACTTATTTTTTCAAATCAAACTGTAAATAAATAATTATTTTCGAATATAACTGTAGTTGTTTTGATGAAAAATATTGAGATCTTAGTGGTCAGAATGATATTTAAAAAAAAACAGAAGTCAGAAACACGAGTTTCAATTTCAGTTCAGTTAATGCGAGTTGTTTATTGGACGTGGCTCATACAGTTTTTTTGAGGTTCGCCTTGAAAGCTGTGAATATTATCATTTATATTCTTTCATATAAACACTGGTAGGCCATACTTTTGAGAAATGCAAAGGCCTACGGGGCACAAAGAGGGGATTAGAAATAATATTTTATTACTTTTTTATTGAGTCTACCAATTTAATGTTTTACCTAGTTAGCATAATTGATACAAATTAAATACTAATTTGCAGAATTTGTTTTTACTAATTTTTCAAACTTTGTATTTAGTATACAACCATCTATGTGCCTGCCAATTTTCATGTAAATATCTTGAAAAATAAAAAAAAGTTATTAAGAAAAAAAACATTTGATCTCATTCATTAATGGAGGCCCATTTTGGACCATGTTGTCCTCATACAGAAAATTATATCAGTTTTCTAAAAATTAAGCCATTTTTTTTTCTATCTTTGAATTGTAATATCTCAAGAACGGATAAACATATTTTAATTCTGTAAAAAAGTATTTTGTTCTGCTTCCAATTCTGAATTCAATGAAAGCAGTTTCAAGCAATTTGGATTGAATTTTCACCTGATATGCCTATTAACAGGTAACCATGTTCTACTGTTGTTCAGAAACACATGGATACTGGCATGAAGAGAAAATGGTTTGAGTGAAACATTTGGTCAATGAAGCTGTGAGATAGCACTGGGAACAAAACTCTAATGTAAGTCTTAGCTTCCAGTATGGGCGGCACGGTGGTGTAGTGGTTAGCGCTGTCGCCTCACAGCAAGAAGGTCCGGGTTCAAGCCCCGTGGCCGGCGAGGGCCTTTCTGTGTGGAGTTTGCATGTTCTCCCCGTGTCCGCGTGGGTTTCCTCCGGGTGCTCCGGTTTCCCCCACAGTCCAAAGACATGCAGGTTAGGTTAACTGGTGACTCTAAATTGACCGTAGGTGTGAATGGTTGTCTGTGTCTATGTGTCAGCCCTGTGATGACCTGGCGACTTGTCCAGGGTGTACCCCGCCTTTCGCCCGTAGTCAGCTGGGATAGGCTCCAGCTTGCCTGCGACCCTGTAGAACAGGATAAAGCGGCTAGAGATAATGAGATGAGATGAGCTTCCAGTATTAGTTAGTTTCAAGGGTTGTCAACTGGTTGGACCACTGTCTGGCTGCAGACCCAGCAAAATGATTTAGTGGTCAATTCAAATACTTGGAGAAATATATTGGGGGAAAACTGGCTGTAGTTCAGCTCGGCTTCTGTAGCAGATTCTGTTATGTTTCTCACCCATACTAAACATCCTGATCACATCATCTCCATCCTCTCTCAGTTACATTGGTCACTGGTTCAGTCCCGTATTAAGTTTAAAATCTTTCTTCTCATGTTCAAAGCCCTGCGTAACCTTGCTCTTCCATACCTTAGTGAGCTCTTGACCCCTTATTACCCTTCTCACTCTCTCAGGTTTTCTACAGTAATTTCCTTGCTGTCCCATGCACCAGACTTTCCACCCTGGAAGGCAGGTCCTTCAGTGCATTCAAGTCCTTATCCCCCCCCCCTTCCCTACGTAAAAGGACCTTGGATTTGTTAAAGGTGCTATAGAAATGTATCTCATCTCATTATCTCTAGCCACTTTATCCTGTTCTACAGGGTCGCAGGCAAGCTGGAGCCTATCCCAGCTGACTACGGGCGAAAGGCGGGGTACACCCTGGACAAGTCTCCAGGTCATCACAGGGCTGACACATAGACACAGACAACCATTCACACTCACATTCACACCTACGGTCAATTTAGAGTCACCAGTTAACCTAACCTGCATGTCTTTGGACTGTGGGGGAAACCGGAGCACCCGGAGGAAACCCACGCGGACACAGGGAGAACATGCAAACTCCGCACAGAAAGGCCCTCGCCGGCCCCGGGGCTCGAACCCGGACCTTCTTGCTGTGAGGCGACAGCGCTAACCACTACACCACCGTGCCGCCCCAGAAATGTATTATTATTATTATTATTATGTAGCTAGTAGGGCTACTTGTCAAGCCTTGGCGTACCCGAGCCTAGCTCAGCTTGAGCGCCCCGCTCTCGCCCACGTGCACAGAGCAGTTGGCTCTTGCAAGCACCTGTTGTTGATTGGAATGCAATCAGTACACGGGCATAAAAGGACGCTGGTTGCACACACTCACCTCAAAGTATTAAGATCTCACTGTTGTATCTGTCTCTATGGTCTTTTTTTGTTCCTAGCCATGTTTAGTGGTCTGTTTAATGACTCTGCTTTTGGTTTGCTTTCAGTTTCATTTGTTTTCGCTTTGTTTCTCTGACTGCCTCACATTCTGTATATAGTGTATGCCTGTTAAATAAACATCTTCCCAGCGATTACATCTGTGTCTTCACCACATCACTGACACTACTAGCGACATATTTTTCATTTTATTTCATTTTAATCTCTCTGATCTGATTAAGAGCTATTTGTTTATTCTCCCCTCATCAAATTCAAAATAGGTGTCTCATCTGTTCAGAGTCCATGGCACTAGTCAAAAGTGGTAACGTGAAGCGCTAGTGTGAAGCAAAGCACTTTTATTGGTCTTATTTATTGCCATGCCCTAATCACTAATGTAACTAGACCTTTACAAAATTTGGCTGAATGCATATTATGTTCCACTAAGAAACCAATGTCAAATGGATCATCTCCATTTAATGCACCTCAAAATCAACCATACACACATAGCCACTAATGAATAACTGACAAACCACTAAAAACACCAAAAGAAAATAAGTGCCAATTAGCCGTTCATAATTAGCAGTGTTTTTTTTTTCTTTTTCCAAAGTGCAACCAAATTTAGCTGTCCTCATTGTAGCACTTCCGTACCTATAATATCTGTAATAATAATGTAGCTAGCTAGTTGGTTGATGTACTCTATTTTCAGAATCGCACAGTTCATAATGTCAAAACATGTAAAATATGTGATGGTGCAAATGAAGGCTAGCTAATACAGTAGTTAGGCTATGTCTCAAGCTCCCAATGAGTGATGCTTTTTCTTACAAAATGGTCTCACCCACTGGAAATCCAAAAGATGATCGGTTGATTTCACTAGCACAAAAAAAAGAAAACTACAGATGGTTTGTTTAGCCACACCAACTTTGGGTTTAAATCTAAATACAGATAAGGATACTTGGAACTCTAAAATGCAGTGGCAAACCATTACTCTTAGAGCTGGGACTTGAGCTCAGACACACCAAAAAAGCAACAGGCAAAGTATTTTGAAAGGGATTAGCAGCAGGCTGCCAGGTCGCTCCATTGTGTGTAGCTGTCTATGTTGATTTTAAAAGTAACTAAGTAAATTAAACAAGGAAATGAATACTTAAGTATGAGTGAAAAATGCTGCTTGGAAGAAGAGTCTGGAGACTGAAATCTTAGGCTACATCCACACGACAACGGCAACGAGATTTTTTTTGTTTTAAATATCGCGTCTACATGGGCAATGGATCAGTAAAATTTCAGGTACATATGGCAACGCAGCGCTTCCTGAAAACGATGCAATACACATGCCACACCTCTACGTGCGCTGTAAGACGGTCCCATCAGAGACACCAGAACAATAGAAGAAGTAGACGCATGCGCATAAACCCCTTCTTCTGTAGCATCAGCCACATAAAGTTTTGATTATTAATCAGTAGCGTAAAATGAAAGACGCGGAAAGAGGAATGAACGGGGGTAGATGGAAGCCGGTACTCCAACATTCTGATATCCTCCAGAATTCTTTAATGGTCCGGAATAAATTGAATGCTACACGTTGATGGATTAATTTGTTCTTCTACGCCCTTTTTGAGGAATGTATTGTCGGACTTAAACCAACTTCTGAAGAGGTGAGATCGCTCCTTTTTTTTCCTATTTTTGCTGGCGGGATTGTTTTTGTTTTTGGAAAGCGCACGGGCGGTGCGTGGTTTGGTACTGCTTCCGCAGTGTTTGGACTAAAGACTCTGCCCTAAGGGCTATTCTCTCACTCTCTCTCTCTCTCTCTCTCTCTCTCTCTCTCTCTCTCACTTTGCATCATTACACAATAAATATTCACAGTGAAAATATTTTGTAAGCGCGTTTCATGAACCAAGTTATAGGATTTGTTGACAACTTGCATCGAGTTCGTTACACTTCTACCCGGCGTGAAGCACTTACAGTCATGTGGTTGTGACGTCAATCTACTCATCCAGACGACTTCGCAACAGCGCCGTTGCCAGATTTTTCCACTCTGGAACCCGTTCTCAAAAGATTTCATTTTGGGGCACCCAAAACGCCGGTGCTGTGTGGACGCCAGGCCGAAACGATAAACAAGTTTATCAGATTCACCTGAATCCATTGCCGTGTGGACAGGGTATTAGTTTCTCGGTCGTTAGCCTGTGCTACTTGCTCTCGATAGCACTGGCTTGATCACTTTATGAGCATTCGCTAACACTACTGATGAACGATTCACAGTTAAGCTAGCACGGGCCTTTGAGAAGGCATCGGGTGATAAATTTTTGGTCCCTCCCACTATAAATGAAAATCTGATTGGGTAATTCATCCATCACTTCCTACATAAACATACACTGTCATGGCCTTCTGTCCTGGCAATGAAGTCTTAACCAATGAGTAAGCCAGCTCGAAACTCTTCTCTGCCTAGAGACAACAAACAAACAAAAAAATTTCATTGGATAACTCGATTTTAATGTTTTCAGGACAGTCACCCTTTCATTTCTGAAGCAAATTTAATAGAAAATGAGGCAGAATTAGAAGAGAATAATTATAATGAAGTTATGAAAGAATGAAAGCAATTAAAGAATGAAAGAAATTAAAATATAATATTTGAAATGCTGATATGGTTGGGCCTTCTCTGAAGGCCTAGAAGGCCCTGATGGTTCCCCTCTGCTAAAATGATACAAATAGTGTGACAAATTAAAAAAGACAAAATAAAAGAAAAAACATGACTGGCTAATTTTCTTTTATGCCAAGTCACAATTATTGCTGTTAAGCTCAGGAACTGAGGCTGTTTCTGCAATTCTTACAGACTGTAATACTACAATATGGTTGGAGGAAACTGACAAATTCTAGAAACCTCATTAACACTTCGAAGGCCCATATTAACACCTAACTCTAATTTTCACATCGATTAGACAAGGTTGAACGATGTGATGTTACTCACCAAGAGCTTGAGTTTTTCTTTAATGCTATATGCCACCTGTGATTGTAATGTGATTGTCATGCTAATGGGGTGTGACACAAAGCTCCACAGATAGCTTTACTATCCACAGATAGTGTTACTCCACTATTTAATATATTCAGCTGAAGTGAGAAGTGGTGCTTAAACACATACTGTAGTTCATGAAACAAAGGAACAGGGAAGATGTCTTTCTATGTGGTATGCCATTAGATTTGCATCATTGCACTGCTTAGAGCCATCCAATTGGCCCCTCTTTAAGCTGACCTTGATCATTCAGTTCAGGAGAATAATGTTGATTACCATGGTTTTATTCAGTGTTTCTGAACATCTGCTTAAGCTTAATTTAGTAAGGCCAAGACACATAGCAAGAAACCTCAGAACCTGAGAATTATTCTTCAGAGTTGGATAATGATTCATCTTAAGGAAGGAAGTAAACCTGTTTAATATACAGTATGAGTATAAAAAGATGGGTTTTTTGTTTGTTTTCCATGGTATGGTATGAAATATGCAATCTGAGAAACATACAAGTATCTCATCTCATCTCATTATCTCTAGCCACTTTATCCTGTTCTACAGGGTCACAGGCAAGCTGGAGCCCATCCCAGCTGACTACGGGCGAAAGGCGGGGTACACCCTGGACAAGTCGCCAGGTCATCACAGGGCTGACACACAGACACAGACAACCATTCACACTCACATTCACACCTACAGTCAATTTAGAGTCACCAGTTAGGGCCTCTGCATGCTCTTGTGACAAGGCTTTCGCAGACAGCTTTTCGCAGACAGTTGTAATTTATCGTTGAGCGGTGAGTAATAGGCGTGCGCGATGTTATTCACCACCACAACACAAGGGGGCGCAAAGTTGCGAAATCGCTAGGAGTAGTTGGTGGGTGTGGTTAGTGGAGTGTTTATCCTCCGGTTACTTATAATGACTAGAACTGGAGTCGTATAGATGTACGTACTTCTTCACTTCCTCGATCAACCGCTCTTCGTGCTGCTCCATCTTCGCTCGTGTTTTTAAAAATGGCGGCTGTGAAAACAAACCAAGCCGGGAAAGTAGGGAAGCGGAAGTGCGTGTACAGCGAATGTAGAGTGGACCAATCAGAGCCCTCTTGTCTGCGACACTGTCTGCGAGGCTTCTGCGGTGGTCACAATTTTTGGGAGGTGCGCGCAGAGCGTCTGCGAAGGTGGGGGGGCTACGCAGACGCTATCTGCAACGCTATCTGTGAGGACTGGGTTGTCAGCATAAATTGGCCTTTAGCCTAACCTGCATGTCTTTGGACTGTGGGGGAAACCAGAGCACCCGGAGGAAACCCACGCGGACACGGGGAGAACATGCAAACTCCGCACAGAAAGGCCCTCGCCGGCCACAGAGCTCGAACCCGGACCTTCTTGCTGTGAGGCGACAGCGCTAACCACTACACCACCGTGCCGCTCCACATACACATATATAAAAAACAAGCCCCCCCCAAAGAAAAACAAAGGCACTTTTTGAAAAAAAAAACTGATACCTTGGGATATAAAGGTAGAGGATATGGGTATGATGCAGTCCCAATATTCATATCTGTGTCTGTATTTGGATTTAAACCTGAAGTGGGCATGGTTTAAACTGGACAGATGTTTTTTGTTTGTTTGTAAAGAGCTGCATATAAATATTATTTTTGTTTGCACCTACCCATGACACCTAACAAATTTATTCGGTTCTATTTCCCAAACAATCCATCTCTTCGCCTTATTTAAACCACTCTGACTCTGTCATGGAAGTCTGTAACTCAAAAGTAGCCAAAAAATATACTTACATGAAAGAAGTTGTTTTAATAAACTCTTTTTTTATTTTACAGAACCAATACAAGCATGAGTGAATCCCAGAAAAGACTGAAATTTGAGTTTCTTCCATTAGTTTTGAAGTCAGGTCCCTTTTTGGGAGACCCACCCTCGGACCACCGCAGGACCATCCCAAAACAAAATGGCTCCTATTCAAATCATTGTAAAATGACTTTCTTTGTTTGAAACACAGACTTCTGATTGGCTGCCCCAATATGGGAATTCTCATTGGCTAAAACATATTTCCTGCTATTTTTCAAAGGAAAACAGACATACTGGCATTTACCATATGGCCTTCTAAGGGTTTTCCTACTTAATGGCGAGTCTGTGTTTGCCATGGCAAATGCCTTTACAATGATAATCAGTGGTGGAGAATACAAGATGATCACATATACATGAGGTCGTCTAAACAGTTAAACTCCATGTTCTTAGGCTCAGCTTAAGGAGCTTGATGTTAAATTACCTCCCAAGTATATCAATCATAAATTAATGCTAAATAATACAACAATTTCACCATGCTCTCAAAAACAATTGTAGCAAGTTAAAGCAGTCAGTACGTTTACATGCACATCCAAATCGAGCTGCTGTCGGTAATCGAGCTAAGGGTCCCAGCAGGGTGCCAGAGAAATCCAATCCTACATGCACACAAGGAAATCGAGCTATTGTGTGAGGTACATTGTGCACCCGAGCCACAGGTGGCGCTACACGCCCCATCGTGTTGGTACACTTCCGGTTGTCATCATGAAGAAGAGCTATTCAAGAGTATAAACAAAGTTATCAGTTCCGTGTTCTCCATTGCGCGTTTTTCTCCCGTCCATGAATTTTAATATATTCAACTCCTTAAGCTGAATGAGCATGAACTCTGTCTCCTCATTGCTCCAGAAGTGCACGTTTCTGCTCGCCATTTTCTCTTCTTCGTTTGTTCCTCCTGACCTCTTCTGCTGCTCGCTACTACTGTTGTCATGCCGACCGAGGCTGTCGTGTTTCCCGCTTGTGGTCTCGTCACTTCCGGAAGGGGCAGTGCTGAAGTAAGTAGCTCGACTACGTAGCTCGATAGGGTTTACATGCACTAAGTAGCTCGGCAAAAATCGCATAATCTAGGTCGCGTAGCTCGATTACGAGAAATCAAGTTCGGTTCAATTTCAGCCTAGCTAAGGTGTTTCCATGGCATTTAGAACTTCGATTTCAGTCGAGCAACGGCAGAAATTCGATTTTCTCTATGTGCATGTAAACGCACTGAGTGTGTGTGTGTGTGTGTGTCCAGTGTGTGACTAGAGGTGTGAGGCTCATAAAATATTGAAATGGGAGAGCAGTCTTTCTAACCTAGTCAACAATGGATCAAAAAGTTAACTGTGGCTACAAAGACAGATCTTCACACCTTTTAGTGCCTCCAGAGACAGAAAGTCAATGAAAATCCCAACACATTCTGAAGCTTGAAACAAAAAGCTAGAGAAAAATTCTCTCACAACCCTGACCAGGCAGTTACTAAGGATGAATGAATGAATGAATGAATGAATGAATGAATCAATCAATCAATCAATCAATCAATCAATCAATCAATCAATGCCAGCGGCACGGTGGTGTAGTGGTTAGCGCTGTCGCCTCACAGCAAGAAGGTCCGGGTTCGAGCCCCATGGCCGGCGAGGGCCTTTCTGTGTGGAGTTTGCATGTTCTCCCCGTGTTCGCATGGGTTTCCTCCGGGTGCTCCGGTTTCCCCCACAGTCCAAAGACATGCAGGTTAGGTTAACTGGTGACTCTAAATTGACCGTAGGTGTGAATGTGAGTGTGAATGGTTGTCTGTGTCTATGTGTCAGCCCTGTGATGACCTGGCGACTTGTCCAGGGCGTACCCAGCCTTTCGCCCGTAGTCAGCTGGGATAGGCTCCAGCTTGCCTGCGACCCTGTAGAACAGGATAAAGCAGCTAGAGATAATGAGATGAGATGAGATGAGATGAGCTTCAAATCCAACAGTTCAACCAAATGAAATGAAAAACTTCCCAAAATTTGAACCTTGTGTGAATAATAATAATGCACCTCCTATTTGTATCTCTATTTGTATCTGCTTAGAACACATCCGTTGATTCATGAATACTGTATTCATACCCCATTCTCCTCAATGTAAAAATTGCAAATAGTGATGCTTTTCTGTCCAAATCATCTCACCCTCTGCAAATCAAAACATGGCTGGTTGATTTTGCTAGCACTTCATATTTGTTAGTTCCAGCTCTTGAAGTCTTAACCTGGAAACCTCTCTAGACACATACCTAGACACTATCAAAGAAGAATCTTGGCTAATTTTTGTCATGTTCTTCACCCCATTCTCATGAAATTAAATTTCACAATGATACCAAAGCTAAATCCAATACTCAAACTAAATTAGTAAACTAAACTATACTATGGAGAACTACTAAAGATTCTGATTTTCTTTCCCCACATTGTTCCTCAGCTTTACATCCAGACCACCACGCTGACCATCTCCATGAACCTGAGCGCCTCCGTGGCTCTGGGTATGCTCTACATGCCCAAGGTCTACGTGATCATCTTCCACCCTGAACTAAACGTCCAGAAACGCAAGCGCAGCTTCAAAGCCGTCGTGACAGCGGCTACCATGTCATCACGCCTCTCGCACAAACCCAGCGACCGGCCAAACGGTGAAGCCAAGACAGAGCTGTGCGAAAACGTCGACCCCAACAGTAAGTAACACGACATTAAAAATTTTCACACCACCGCCGCAGCTCTTCCATGTATTTACCTCCAATGACACACACTTGCTAATGACGAAAAGTTAAGCCTCTGTTATTTTTACCGATTCAAAGTGGGAGGAAAGGTATGAGTAATCCCAGTCAGTCGAGTGCAAGTCACGATATTTGGGGTGGTTTGGAGCAGATGATGATCTCCTGAGAGTTTCTGCCATATATGTGTGTAGGTGTTAGTAAAATACCGTATATCTAGCTAGTCTTGAATTAAATGACATAAATTATGTTCAATAAGCAACTGTGCTCATTGTTATGGGTGTGTGGCATTGTTATCCAGATGATTTGTGCAATAAAGCACAAAATATAAAGAAATCAAATACACCTTCTGCTAGACCCCCATTCTTGGCTTTTATTTGAAATCAACTGGTTATTTAGTTCTCATCTCATCTCATTATCTCTAGCCGCTTTATCCTGTTCTACAGGGTCGCAGGCAAGCTGGAGCCTATCCCAGCTGACTACGGGCGAAAGGCGGGGTACACCCTGGACAAGTCGCCAGGTCATCACAGGGCTGACACATAGACACAGACAACCATTCACACTCACATTCACACCTACGGTCAATTTAGAGTCACCAGTTAACCTAACCTGCATGTCTTTGGACTGTGGGGGAAACCGGAGCACCCGGAGGAAACCCACGCGGACACGGGGAGAACATGCAAACTCCACACAGAAAGGCCCTCGCCGGCTACGGGGCTCGAACCCGGACCTTCTTACTGTGAGGCGACAGCGCTAACCACTACACCACCGTGCCGCCCGGTTATTTAGTTTAAAAAACAAAACAAAACAATACTTATCAATTTTAGGTGTTTTTTAGAAGTATATAAAGGCATTACATCCACGGGTTTGACTCATATCAGCCGTACTTGAAGCAGCATGGTTACTAAATTGATATATGTCTGTTACTCTCCAGCCAGGGAACCACTTTATCAAGAAAACATCCGAAACAAGTACCCCCTTTAAAGAAGTAGACTAGGCGTAAACCAATTTATGTTGATTTCTTTTTAAAACCACACGTCTAGTCTGTATTCTTAACTTTTAAAAATCAATGCAAAGGCACTACACAAAGAATTTGAGTCAACCAAGGTGAACTGATGAACGCGTCCCATTCTCCTGTGAATAAAAGATACACACACACACACACACACACACACAGAAGCAAGGTTTTATTCTTTAATTGGCATGTGTGCCCATTAGCGGTGGGAATAATTATCTCAAGGTTAGCTAGATTATTGGAAAATGAGACTGAAGATAGGACCCTGTAATTTTCTAAGTATATAATCAAGATAAAAATGGCTCTGCTATTTGACATGACATTAGGTGTGAGTCATTTTCGAGTATCTGTTGTTGTCAGCTCAAAAAAAAAGAAAATATTGTTTAAAATGAAGCCTTTGGACTGTGACACACCAAGCTGACAGTGAAGAACGAGCACCAATTACAGCTGACTGAAGAATGTTTCTCATTGTCTTAGCTTGAAAACAAGGAATTTGCATGGTCTAAGTTTGGGTTTATGGTATGATTTTCAGCCTCATTTTGCTGCCTCAGATAAAAAATCAGACAGAATTACTTTCTTGCGAGTTGAGATCAGCAGTCTTCTCATCTCATCTCATTATCTCTAGCTGCTTTATCCTTCTACAGGGTCGCAGGCAAGCTGGAGCCTATCCCAGCCGACTACGGGCGAAAGGCGGGGTACACCCTGGACAAGTCGCCAGGTCATCACAGGGCTGACACATAGACACAGACAACCATTCACACTCACATTCACACCTACGGTCAATTTAGGTGGTGTTTACATTAGACCGTATCAGCGGATCATCAGATTAACGTTTTTAAAACGATTCGCGTGCACACAGCAACGCCAATACACGGATACGCTAATCACATGACTAATTAGACGGCACGTCACATGATCCCAGTGCATATCGGGCATGCGCAAGTCACTCACCACTTGCAAGTGGAAGGATGGCAAGCGAGCACCTTCTCCAGCAGATAAACACACCTGGCTGTGATGTTCATGTTCTCACTGAGTTTAAGCGCCTGAAGGAGGTAAATAAGTTGAAATGTGTAAATAAACCTCAGTGCGGCTCAGCGCTTCCTCCTGCGCTCCAAATCACTCCGCCCTGAACAGCGAGTGCCCTCTGGAGGGTGCACACTCCGGCCCTGCGCAGCTCACAGAGCGCGCGAGTGAAGCGCACGAGCAGTGATTCGGGACTGAGCCGCTGTGTGTGTGATCCCAACGCCAGCGAATCAGGAAGGTGGATGTCACAGTGACGTTGTCCAATGACGACGTCAGCTAGAGCTCAGCACAGCGTTTCCTCGTTCCTCAATGTTTACACAGCACCGGATCAGATACGAACTGGGTTGAATACGTGGACCCTGGCGGATTCAAGTTGTTCCGCCTGTGGAGTCGTTTCCCGGCGTTTTAATGTGCACGGACAGTGCATCCGCGACGAAAACGAGACGGATACGGTCTAATGTAAACACCACCTTAGAGTCACCAGTTAACCTAACCTGCATGTCTTTGGACTGTGGGGGAAACCGGAGCACCCGGAGGAAACCCACGCGGACATGGGGAGAACATGCAAACTCTGCACAGAAAGGCCCTCGCCGGCCACGGGGCTCGGACCCGGACCTTCTTGCTGTGAGGCGACAGCGCTAACCGCTACACCACCGTGCCGCCCATCAGCAGTCTTATAACGCATAATCTGAAATAGTCAGTCACTGCAACAAAAGACGCTCGACAAGAAAGTTTTGGCAGTGTCAGAAAGCTTTTATTAAAATCTCACATCTGTGATGACACTCATCCAGGATTATGCAAACCTCCTGAAGCAGTTATAGATATCGGAGTGGCAATGGAAACGTAAACAAAACATGCTTTCGGGCAGAAAAATATATACTTGAAGGATCCTTATCATATAATCATATAATCTGACACAGAAAACATCATCAGGCAGAGAACATCTTGTATATGTGGTATAATCTTGTTCAGTATGACAAGTAATAATTGAAAAAAAACAAAAACAAAAACACCACTGTAATCAGACCATCTAAAACTGATTGCTGAAATGCAAATATACCCTGTCAGACGAAGGATAGCCTATTCAGTGCCGATAAAGGCAATATCTACTGTAGGCCAAGATACTGGAAGGTGGCTTGGACTATTTCACAGTTATTCCACAAAATCAAGTTGTACATGAGCTGATAGCCAATGAGTCACGTAGCACAGAGTCGGCTGTAAGCCATGTACAACAAGACTGAGTGGAATAACTGCTTTATTATATTCACATTCACTGGATTTTGAGAAACGGAGCATTTTTATTTTTTATTTTTTTGCAAGTTCAATGAATACGGATTGATACAAAACGTCCGACAAAATAATTTCCGCTGAAAATGTAAACAAACCAGCGAAATGACAATAGCAATTTGTGAAAAATGCTATAATAATAATTCTCGAAATATGCTTTTAAAAATACGTTCTTACCATCAAATACTTTTATTCCATATTTTGTTACTTTTCTTGTATTTTTTTTAGGGTTTTGCTTTCAAGTAGAGTTTTTATTTCGTCCTCTGATGGTTCAGCAATACGCTCCGCCATTTTGTTTTTCTCTACTCACAGTATATTAGCTGATAGCCTAGTAGCAGAATAGCCAATCAGAGCATGTGATTGCTCATATCCAGTGAATATGAATAGAATAAAAGAGCAATATCTAGGTCTATATACTAGAACAGGGGTTCTCAACCTTTTTCAAGCTGGGCCCCCCCCAAAGCTGGTTCATTGCAGTTGGGGCCCCCCTCCTCCCAGCGCCACCCCCCCCTTACTGGCCCCACCCCCCACTACACCACCTTGCATAGATAGATAGATAGATAGACTATTATTTTTAGGCCCACATTATTATTATTATTATTATTATTATTATTATTATTATTATCAGTAGCGGTAGGTGGGCCTATCATCATTACTAGGCTATTGTTATAACTGGAAGTAGCATCAGACTTCTAATGTGAGCTTGCAGGCATTATTATTATTACTATTATTATTATGAGTAGTGGTAGGCCTATTATCATTACTAGTCAAGTCAAGTCAAGTTTATTTGTATAGCACTTTTAACAATAAACATTGTCACAAAGCGGCTTTACAGAATTTTAACGACTTAAAACATGAGCTAATTTTATCCCTAATCTATCCCCAATGAGCAAGCCTGTGGCGACGGTGGCAAGGAAAAACTCCCTCAGACGACATGAGGAAGAAACCTCGAGAGGAACCAGACTCAAAAGGGAACCCATCCTCATTTGGGCAACAACAGACAGCCTGACTATAATATTAACAGTTTTAACATGAGGACAGTTTCGTTGATGTTATAGCTCTTCATTGATGGAAACTTGAGTGCAAAACTGTTCATGATAACTGCAGTCCTAAAGTTAGCAAGTCAACTGTAGTCCTCAGCCATAAAAGCATTACTGTAAGAGTCCAGAGCATCCTCCAGGTATAACCCTCAACTGTCCTCATGGGGCCGTCCTTCACAGGAGCGGTGCGATAAAACTCCGACCAGACACAGGGCACCAGGATGGACCAAGCAGGTCCGAGGGGCAGAAGAGGCCAGCATCTCAATCCCAGGACCAACATGTAACTCAGAGGGACAGATTGGGGGGGGGGGGGGGGGGGGGGGGGAAGAGAGAGAGAAAGAAAACACATGTTAGGTATGCCCTAAAAATGACAAGTATTAAGTCTGTGTGGTAGGCTTACAGAGACGAGAGTCTTGACATCAGGCATAACACACAACAATGGCATGTTAATATGGTAAAATATATATCATGACCTGCTCTGGCTGGATGCTTGATTGGGTGATGGGAGCATACTCCTCAGCAATGATGAGATGCAGATGGGACCCTTAGGGCTGGCCAAGACAATTCAGTTACATTTCACCGGGTCTGGGACATGCGACAGAAGTCTGACGGCCGATTCCCTGCAGGCTACGATAGCCAGTCGAGGTCTCCACCCTCTCCACCAAAAGATTTCCTGTTGACTCCATGTAACTCAGAGGGACAGATTTGGGGTGGGGGGGGGGGGGGAGAAAACGCAGGTGGTTAGGTATGCCCAATGTCACCTGAATAAGTAGGAGCAGTATACATATTGCACCGAGTACAAACAGGGACTCCGGCAACTAACTATGACAGCATAACTAAAAGGAGAGAGCCAGAAGGTAACACAGGCATGAGGGAGCCCCGGGACATAAAGCAGCCAGCCACTACACCGTCAACAAACTCGAGTGGCTACTAGGCTATAGCTATATAATTATGAGGTTACATGTTTTGCTATTATTATTATTATTATTATTATTATTATTATTATTATTATCAGTAGGCCTATTATCATTACTCAGCTATTGCTATAACTGGGAATTAGCACTAGACCTCTGATATGAATTTATGCTTTATTATTGTTATTATTACTAGGCCTAATAATAGGCATATAATTTGCATGTTTTACAGAAGCTTGCAGGTAGGCGATGTTAATGTGAGACCTGAGCCTGCTTTGCCTTGCAAAGATCCTCAAATCTTGGTGCAGTGTCTGATAAACATAGCCTCAAAACATCCTCGATTTGTGCACGATTGTGGTATTTCGTTTTGAGTGCAGTCTTTTTGAGAATCCTGCCTCACACAAATATGTGGACACGAAAGGGAGGAGAATCTTCAAGGCGACGTCACAGAGTTGAGGGTATTCCTGCATCAATGCTGCCTAGAATGACGAAAGAGGGCAGGAAGTAAAAAGTTCCTTCAGCCTACTGTCACTCTTCAGCTCAATAAGCTGTTCCTGCATATCAATTGACAGCTCGTTTGCTGTGCACACAAATGGATCTCGAACCCACGCAAAAGAGCGATAATCCTCTTTAAAGTACGTCACAAATTCTTTTCTCATTGCAGACAGGTGCTCAGACGCTGATTGAAATAGAGAGGAGAAATCGTGTGACGTGCCTGCATCAGTGATAAAGTCTGCAAGGCTGGGGAACATGTCGCAGTTCCCTCGACTGATGCGGCCATGCCAGAGGTCAATTTTTTGTGTGAAGGCGTCCACTCTGTCTGCGAGGAGCAAAATGTGAGTTTCGTGGCCTTGCAGAGACAGATTGAGGCCATTCAAACGGTCAAATATAGCGACCAAATAGGACAGAGACTCAAGCCACATAGTGTCATCCAGATGCTTCGCCAGATCTGATTTGATTTCTGTCAAAAAACACTTCACCTCCTCTCGCAGCTCATACAACCGCTGCAACACCTGCCCCCTGGAGAGCCAGCGAACTTCAGTGTGCAGAAGCAGCTGTTCATGCCCTGACCCCATCTCCTGGCAGAGGACCCCAAACAAGTGAGAGTTTAGCGACCATGATTTGATTAGATTTGTCATTTTCACAGATTGGTTCAGCATGGAGTCAAAGAGAACTGGCATTTTTTTAGCAGCTAATGCTTCGCGATGGACCATACAATGTGTCCATTTCACAAGTGGAGCTACTTGCTGAACACAAGCAACTAGGCCACGCTCGCGGCCCGTCATTGCCCATGCACCATCCGTGCACAGGCCAACGCATCGGTCCCAAGCCAAACCATTTTCACGGATAAAAAATATCAAGGAAGGACATTGAAGATGGCTTCTCCTGTAGTGTGCGACTGAAGAGGCCGGCAAAACAGGACATCCTCCTCACTCACCTTGTCACGCAGATACCTGACATAGGCGAGGAGCTGTGCCTGCCCAGTAATATCAGTGGATTTGTCCAGCTGCAGCGCGTAGTAAGGACTCTGTTTTATGAACTCTATGAGTTGCTCTCTGATGTCATTAGACATGTCTGAAATCCTCCTAGCGACTGTGTCATTGGACAGTGGTACTGCACCGAGTTTGGCTGCTGCACTATCTCCTATCATTATTCTGCACGTCTTGTGTGGCCGGCAAAATGAGAGTCTCGGCAATTGTATGCGGTTTACCCAGTTTAGCTATTCTTTTGGCCACTACATACGATGCCTCCAAACACCGTTTAGACACAGTGCTGTGCACTGAAATGGCTGTCTGTTGCTGATGGAGGCCATCAAGCTTTCTTTTAAAATATTCTGCCGGTTTATCTTTAATAGCAGCATGTTTTGTTTCGAGGTGCCTTTTAAGTTTGCAGGGCTTCATGCTGTCGTTTGCTAGCACCTCGGCACACACGACACACTGAGGTCTCAGATCAGCCGTGACTGTGAATCCAAACTGCAGGTAGGCTTCATCGTACCTTCGAAGCTTTTTTGCAGCTGGTGGTGCGTCGGTTGCCTTGTTGGTCCTCACTAGAAATCTCTCCATTTTTGTTAATCATAATTTGGATGTGTGGTTATGTTAAGAGACAAGTATCGGGGACTAATCAGACGGGACTTATGCACATTCTTTAATGCAAGTGTTTAACAATTTTGCAGGCAATACCAATTTTATTTGAAGACTTAAGATTGTAGTCCTGAGTGAGTGAGTGAGTGAGTGAGTGAGTGAGTGTCTTAGTCGCATGTGTCGTATGTGTTGCAACACAGTGAAAAAGGCAGAGGCTTACCCTATTAGTGAAGTCAGGGGTTTTCAAAGTGTGGGAGAGTCACCCCCCCCCCCCCCCCCCCCCCCGAGAGCAAATAAACAACAGCGCCCCCCCTTACAATTTTTGTTGTTGCTATACTTAATGTTCCATTCGTATTTTAAAAAAAAGGGTGTTGTACACATTTTAATTTTTTTTCTTTTACACAATTTAAACATATGAGCTTTTTTAAAACCTCTTTTTTACACATTTTAAACATCTGTGCTTTTTTAAAACCTCTTTTTTTGACACATTTTAAACATCTGTGCTTTTTTTAAAAAAACATCTTGTTTTACACATTTTAAACATCTCATAGCATCGTTAGCTAGCACCTCTTGGCAGACAACACACTGTGGCAGTGGAGCATCTTCAGATCCAGTCCATGAAAATCCAAACTTTAAATAATCATGGTCATACTTCCTTCTTTTTTTGCTTGGCCCAGACTCTGTCTCCTCACTCACTGTAGCTTTAGGTACTAAAAATCGATCCGTTTTGTCTCTGTCAAAGGCTAGCTGAAGTTCGCTAAATGTCCGCAATCGTAACTTATTCTGATTTATTTTTCCTCATGTTGCGCCCCCCCTGAAGAACTCTGGCGCCCCCTAGGGGAGACGCGCCCCACACTTTCAAAAGCCCTGAGCTAAGTGCACACTTAGCAGTTAAAAAATAGCTAGGGCTGAGATTGGGATAGTCTTTAAAAAGACTTTTTGTGGTATTAGTCTTTAAAAAGACTGTTTGGGTTTGAAGTAAAGGCCTAAAGTAGATCGATATCAACACTGATAACAGATAGACTAGCGAGAGCTGGCACAAGCGAACTTGGCAAGAGACTAGACTAGAGTGAATGAAGCTCAATGCGTGTGCAGACGCTTATATAGTAGGCTAACCTAGCAGTTACGTGACATCGTGTCACAGGCTCAAAATACTACCCCCTGTATTGGTAAATTTGAAATGAAACTGTGTGGTTGATTTGTTTCTGTGCTATAGTAGTTCAACCACTTGCATTTTCGACATGAGAATTTTCGTGATTTTTTTAAATGATTTTTTTTCCTGATTTTTTTCCCCTCATCCTAGCCTACTCCCCGCCCGGGAGAGTGTCCGCGCCCCCCCAGGGGGGCGGGCCCCACCGGTTGAGAACCACTGATGGCTTTGACTATTTTTTGGCATACTATTTCCCATATACTACTGTACCAATTAGTACATTAATTCATTAGATCATTAGCCATCATGGCGTATTATTCTGACAGGCAATTTAGTATAGAAGTATGTAAATTGGGACATAGCCCCAACTAGCCTAGCTACTATTTCTGTCAGGTTTTAATCCTTCTCCTTGGAAATTAAACATCCTGCTTAGCCATTTCAGCCAACAGTTTCCAAAACTATTAGCGCTGCTCAGTAACTTACCCTGAACAGAATTTGTAGTCTCGTCTCGTCTTCTTCCGCTTTATCCGGGACCGGGTCGCGGAGGCAGCAGTCTAAGCAGGGAAGCCCAAACTTCCCTTTCCCCAGACACCTCGGCCAGCTCCTCGGGAAGAACACCGAGGCATTCCCAGGCCAGCCGAGAGACATAGTCCCTCCAGCGTGTCCTGGGTCTTCCCCGGGGCCTCCTCCCAGGGGGCCATGCCTGGAACACCTCCCCAGGGAGGCATCCAGGAGGCATCCGAAAAAGATGCCCGAGCCACCTCAGCTGATTCCTCTCGATGTGGAGGAGCAGCGGCTCTACTCCGAGCTCCTCCCGAGTGACTGTGCTTCTCACCCTATCTCTAAGGGAGCGCCCAGCCACCCTGCGAAGGAAACTCATTTCGGCCGCTTGTATCCACGATCAGAATTTGTAGTTAGAAACTATAATGACCTATAAATACATACATTACATGTCATAATGCATGGGTAAGGTGTAATATAGATATTGTTATTGTTTATGAAAATGCATTGCACATTATAGACATGCCCAACATTATGAATTCTACACATAATGCATGGGTAAGGTGTAATATAGATATTGTTATTGTTTATGAAAATGCATTGCACATTATAGACATGCCCAACATTATGAATTCTACATTACACTTATATATATATATATATATATATATATATATATATATATATATATATTATTATTATTATTCTATCCACATTCACTGGATATGAGCAATCACGCACTCTGATTGGCTATGCTACTGTGAGGATATCAGCTCATAAACTGTGAGTAGAGAAAAACAAAATGGCAGCGTGTGTTGCTGAACCAACCGAGGATGAAATAAAAACTCTACTCAAAAACAAAACCTCAAAAATTGTGATCAAATACTTAAAAGCAACAGAAATAGCTAAAAGAATAGTTTTTTGTTCCCTGCCACCAAATATCTCCTGTTCCACACTCCAGCCCAAGGCAGTAATGCACTTGCCAACCACCAAGAAAAGCCTGAAAAAGTACAATAAAATATGGAATAAAAGTATTTGATGGTAAGAACGGATCTTTTTTTTCCGAGAATTATTATTATCGCATTTTCACAAATTGTTACTGTCGTTTCGCTGGTTTGTTTACATTCTAAGCGGAAATGATTTTGTCAGATGTTTTGTATAAAGTTTTTATTTATTGAATTAGCAAAAAATAAAAATGCTCTGTTTCTCAAAATCCAGTGACTGTGGATAGAATAAAACAGTTATTCCACTCAATCTCATCATACATTGCTTCTAGCTGACTCAGTGCTACGGTACGTACCTCGTCGGCTATCAGTTAATGTATGACGCGATTTTGTGGAATAACTGTCAATTATATAATGAATGCATGATACTCTTTTCACGTGTTGTAGAATTTATGTGCTTGTCACTGAGTGTCAGTGAGTGTAAACTATTGACAGCCATTTTATAATATTTTAATAAGTTTTGCTTGTGAACATGAAGTTAGATATATTAATTAAGCCCAGAATTGCGCTTAAAACACTAAATCAAAAGGTCGACTACACTGCAGTTATTAATAGACACAGAGCAAAAATAATGAACGACAGACTACTGAAACTGAAACCGAGTTTCTCTGCTATTCATGTTACGGTATAATGTGTTTGATACACTACTTATAATGCACTGTTAACAATTCATAATACATAATATAGATATTTAGGCGCTGTCTCAAAGCAGAGCTCCTGATGACTGTATGAGTGAAATATTTGGAATGGCACAAAATCAACCTGAATAGAATAATAATATTATAGCATATGAACCATTGAATTGTGTCATGTAGTGCGTTTCACATCAATAAATTGCTGCATTGTCTTGTGACAGTGATATCAATAATGAGATACACATCACAGTTATGAATACATATTTATTCCTTTCTTTTACACCATGTGCCAGAAACAAGACCTATGACATTTATTATGGTGTGACTCTGCTGGGTGTCTGGTGGACAGCAGTGAACCAGCGCTTTCACTTTACATCATTACTATATAGCTACCATCCAATATCAAACTTAATGCATGTCAAAACAGTTGTCTGGTCACATCTGTGTGCATCGCCATTAATTAATTACCATGCACCTGTTCCTGATTAGAGTGCAATCACAGCGCATACATATAAGCACTCTCAGTAACACACAGACTTTGCAAAGTATACGCTCTGTACCCTGCGTCTGATGTTACCAAGCCTTGTGTTTTGTATTGTTTTTCTGGTTTTGACCCTGTTTGTGTTTTTGGACTGTGAGTATTGTATTACCTCTAATATTCTGTCTGTGCCTCGCTCAACCACTGCCTGTTTTTTGACTCTGCTTTCGTCTACGTTTTGAATCTGTTTGCTAGCATGCTTTCAATAAAACTCTTCTTGCGATTACACCCATCCACCGCCCTTACATGACAGAAACTGTCAACTGTCCGACAAGCTAGTGGACGAATAAAACTGTTTTAACTAGTTTTATATGAAACTGTTGTGAATATTTGCCATAAAATGTGTTCGTAGATAATCCTATGTTATTTTTGAAAAAGCAAATTAAAAATAAGCACTGGATAAAAACCCATCTATCTTATGTAAATAAGGTACAAATTTTGTTGTCCGGTGGTCAAGTGTTTATGGGATATGTTGCCTTGCACTTATGACCGGGTTCCCTGTGGTGGTACACATTCATGGTACATTTGTATATACAGTCAAAAGCCATCAAAAATCAGGTTGATGCATTTTCTCTTAAGTGTGGGGCTCTGCTCTGCAGGCTTTAGCGCATGGGGAGCTCTGCTAATAATTTCTATTACTATAAAATAATGCACTTTCATAGAGAATTATAAGATTGTGTAGAATGATTTATTACTGGATTATAATGTATTATGAATGAGTTACAGAATACAATGCATTCATGGAATAGGAAGGTGTTACCAAAGTTTTCAGGCATCTGAAAAGTAAGACATTAATATATCGGTGTATTTTTAAACATGGTTGCACTCATAAATGTGAAATGCCATTGCTAACTGGTTTCTAGTAAGCTTCTGTTCTTTATTATGCACATTTGCATAATTCTGATGGTAATAATTATCCCAAAAGTTAGCCATTTTGAAAACTAGAAAATATCAGCATGAATAATTTGGAAGCTGGGACCCTGTAATTTTCTCAATATAATATTATTAAGAAAAAAATACTCTGCTATTTAAAGTCTCGACACCTTAGGCATGATATATTCTGGAGACCTGGTGAGTGTCATTTTCTTGAATTTCCATATCAAGAAAAATGGCTTGATTAACCCACTGCATTTGTTTCCTCTGTTACATCACATCCATCACAGACAATAGTATATTAGAGGCAATGAAGCCTCCATTACAAGTCTTCCCTGAAATTAAAATGCAATTTTAAAATGGTATAGCTAGTTAGGCCATTTACAGTCACTTGTCCTGCTTTCCTCTGGCCTCGGAAAGATAGCTCACCTAAATCCATTTTTTTCCCCCAACAGGCTAATTCTCATAATTTATAAGGTAAGACCAAATTAATCTTCTCTTTTTTTCCATTATGACCTTGCTCCATTTTTACAAGCTGGAGGAAAGGACGTGAAGGAAGTGCTAATAGGACTTTCCCAGTCATTCATCATGTCTTCAAAAAGTTTCACCCTAAGGCCCGATGACAATCTTAGAGTGCCTTTGAGCAACAGGGGAAAAAAAAAGGGAAATTATAATCAAATGTTATATTCTGTGTAGAGGACTGGAAATCTGGTGTTGGGTTTTGGGTTGATGTATTAAAACCTTGAACTTTAGAACATTGAATGAAGTCATCTTCAGCATTTTTTTTTTCAATTGGACCTTGATGCAAACACTTGGTTGTTCACTCAACACTGAACACATGCATGTGCTTGGCATCTTGTTGTGAAGGGGAGATGGACCTTAGGGTCTAATTTTCCAGTGCAAATGACGGCAATTTCTTCCTTAGGGACCTTTGGCCACAGGCAGGTCAAGGCAAATCTAAGTCCCAAGCCTGACTCCCAACTGTAGCTTTTTTTTCCCCCCTTTCCTTATGGACCATTGTGGGATTGCCGTGTATACACTGGCATGCAAAAGTTTGGGCACCCTTGCTGAAAATGTCTGTTACTGTGAATAGTTAAGTGAGCAGAAGATGAATTGATCACCAAAAGGCATAAAGGTAAAGAATATACATTTATTTTCAGTGTTTTATGCAGGATTTGTGTATTATTTTTGTTTTGTACAATTGGAGAGTGAAAAAAGAAAAGGAACACCATGTGAAAGTTTGGGCACCCCAATACATTTGAGTTCTCAGATAACTTTAACCAAGATTCCAGAGCTTAATTAGCTTATTGAGCTGTGGCTTGTTCAAATTCTTCATTAGGAAAGGTTTGATGATGCAGATTTCAAAGCTGTATAAATTCTCTGACTCCTCAAACTTGTCCCTAAAATCAACAGCCATGGGCTCCTCTAAGCAACTCCCTCGCATTCTGAATAATAAAATAATTGATGCTCACAAAGCAGGAGAAGGCTACAAGAACGTAGCAAAGTGTTTTCAGGTAGCTGTTTCCTCAGACCGTAATGTTATTAAGAAATGGCAGTTAACAGAAACAGTGGAGATCAAGGTGAGGTCTGGAAGATGAAAAAAAATTCTGAAAGAACTGCTCGTCGGATTGCTAGAAAGGCAAATAAAAACCCCTGTTTGACTGCAAAAGACCTTCAGAAAGATTTAGCAGACCCTGGAGTGGCGGTGCACTGTTCTACTATGCAGCAACACCTAAACAAATATGACCTTCATAAGAGAGTCATCAGAAGAAAACCGTTCCTGCATCCTAGCCACAAAATTCAGTGTCTGAAGTTTGCAAATGAACATCTAAGCAAGCCTGATGCATTTTGGAAACAAGTCCTGTGGACTGATGAAATCAAAATAGAACTTTTTGGTCACAATGTGCAAGGGTATGTTTGGAGAAGAAAGGGTGCCAAATTCCAGGAAAAGAACACGTCTCCAACTCTGAAGCATGGGTGTGGATCGATCATGCTTTGGGGTTGTGTTGCAGCCAGTGGCACAGGGCACATTTCATTGGTTGAGGGAAGCATGGATTCGAATAAATACCAGCAAACTCTGGAAGCAAACATCACACCATCTGTACAAAAGTTGAAGTTAAAAGAGGATGGGTCCGACAATAAGACGATGATCCAAAACACACCTCAAAATCTACAATGGAATACCTCAAGAGGCACAAGCTGAAGGTTTTGCCCTGGCCCTCACAGTCCCCTGACCTAAACATCACTGAAAATCTGTGGCTGGATCTCAAAAGAGCAGTGCATGCAAGACAGCCCAAGAAACTTGTAGAACTGGAAGCCTTTTGCAAGGACGAATGTGTGAAAATCCCCCAGGTGAGAACTGAAAGATTATTAGCTGGCTACAAAAAGTGTTTACAAGCTGTGATACTTGCCAAAGGGGGTGTTACTAAGTACTGACCATGTCAGGTGCCCAAACTTTTGCTTCAGGTCCTTTTCATTTTTTGGTATTTTACACCTGTAAATGATGGAAATAAAAATTTAATCTTGTGGAAAATATTAAAGAAATGTGTCATCTTTACCTTTATGCCTTTTGGTGATCAGTTCATCTTCTGCTCACTTAACTATTCACAGTAACAGATATTTTCAGCAAGGGTGCCCAAACTTTTGCATGCCACTGTATGTTTAGGGCTGTGCCTGCAAGTAATAACCTTAAAATTCACATTATCTACACATTAGGCTCATACTTTGTACAAGAGCTACAGCAAAATTGGTTCTGAGAATTGAAAAACTGAAAATGAACACCGAGATTGTGTTATTTCTAGCTAGGGATGCTCTGATGCTCATAACTGGTTTCGATGCTCATTTACTCACATTCTTTCTCAATGCTTCAATACTAGAATTTATTAACAGGATACGATGTGATAAGACAAGAGTGCATAGCCATGGTAATGGACAGATAATGTGAAATGAGAGAGATATGGCCATACATATTCCACGATGACATAATGATGACAATCGAAGCTAAGCAGACTGCAAACTGCTCTGTGAAAATATCAGTAGGAACTGCAGCATCTTAATACAATTCATGTAGCTTTATATCGCATTTTAAACTGTGGACATTGCTAGCAGCACATGGCAACAGCCAATACTGTAGCAAATGCTAGCTAGGTCCAAAAAAAGTTTATGCGCAGTGCTAGGGGAGTGAAAATTAACCCAATATGTTGAATATTGGTCAATGAGAAATTCTGATGCAATGAAAACAATGAAATGTTGCTTTACTTACAGCTGTACATAAGTTTAAAAAAACCCTCTTTATTGCAGCACTACTCAATCCAAGGTATGTAACTAACGTAGCTTGCAAATGTTTTGAAATGTCATTGTCAACACTGTCAGAAACAGGGGTACAGTAGGAGTAAATTTCTGTCCCCAAAGGTTGGACAATCTACACTAACGTACCCCCTAGGGCTCATTTTTGGACCTCGAGATTACCGTGTACCTTTTTAGGGCCAAAAAGGTACATACTGTATACAGGGGGCTGCAAAAGTAGGTATACAGTCAGTGCGTTTACATGCACATCCAAATCGAGCTACTGTCGGTAATCGAGCTAAGGGTCCCAGCAGGGGTGCCAGAGAAATCCAATCCTACATGCACACAAGGAAATCGAGCTATTGTGTGAGGTACATTGTGCACCCGAGCCACAGGTGGCGCTACACGCCCCATCGTGTTGGTACACTTCCGGTTGTCGTCATGAAGAAGAGCTATTCAAGAGTATAAACAAAGTTATCAGTTCCGTGTTCACAAGAAGAATGACGACAAGGACAGCAACATCGAGATGTGTATATATATATATTCAACTCCTTAAGCTGAATGAGCATGAACTCTATCTCCTCATTGCTCCAGAAGTGCACGTTTCTACTACTGTTGTCATGCCGACCGAGGCTGTTGTGTTTCCCGCTTGTGGTCTCGTCACTCATCACTTCTGGAAGGGGCAGTGCTGAAGTAAGTAGCTCGACTACGTAGCTCGATAGGGTTTACATGCACCAAGTAGCTCGGCTACAATCGCATAATCTAGGTCGCATAGCTCGATTACGAGAAATCCAGTTCGGTTTGATTTCAGCCGAGCTAAGGTGTTTCCATGGCATTTAGATCTTCGATTTCAGTCGAGCTATGGCAGAAATTCGATTTTCTCTATGTGCATGTAAACGCACTGAGTAAGGATTATTCCAGTATTACCAGTATTATAATAGTGGTGCTAGGTTTCATTTAATACTAACATTTTGTGCAAACATTTTGTTTTTCATTACTGTATACCTACTTTTGCAGCCCCCTGTATGTTCTCAAGTGGTATCTCAAGGGTAGAAATAAGTACCTTAGAAGTTACCACCCTGGTGACAAGCTGTTGTACCCCCTAAAGGCACAATAATGTACTTTATTGTCTGAGAGTGAAGTAGCTAACATTATTACACTGTGTGCACAATTATTAGGCAAGTGAGTACTCTGACCCTATCATTATTTCTATGCATATTTTCCAACCCCAAGCTATATACATTTGAATGCTAATTGGATTTAAGCATTCTCAGATGGTATTTATGTGTGTAATGAGGGAGGGCGTGGCCTAAAGTCATTAACACCCTATATTACGATGTGCATAATTATTAGGGGGTTTCTTCCAGGTGCTCTGGTTTCCCCCACAGTCCAAAGACATGCAGGTTAGGCTAATTGGTGGCTCTAAATTGACCGTAGGTGTGAATGTGAGGTGGGGTTTACATTAGACCGTATCAGCGGATCATCAGATTAACGTTTTTAAAACGATTAGCATGCACACAGCAACGCCAATCCACGATTCGCGTGCACACAGCAACGCCAATACACGGATACGCTCGGCTCCGCAGGCATCCTGTGCTCCAAATCACTCCACCCTGAACAGCGAGTGCCCTCTGGAGGGTGCGCACTCCGGCCCTGCGCAGCTCACAGAGCACGCGAGTGAAGCGCACGAGCAGTGATTCGGGACTGAGCCGCTGTGTGTGATTCCAGTGCATATCGGGCATGCGCGTCACTTACCACTTGCAAGTGGAAGGATGGCAAGCCTAAAGACAATCATAACTACACAATGGGCAGTATTTGCATCAGTATTTGCAGTATTTTCATACTTTTATACTCTGTAATGAAAGGTGATACAAGGCGGAAGTCCGCGCCGTTTTTCAGCAGTCGCGTCACATGACCAACGCCAGCGAATCAGGAAGGTGGATGTCACAGTGACGTTGTCCAGTGACGACGCCAGCTAGAGCTCAGCACAGCGTATCCACGTATTCTCAATGTTTACACAGCACCGGACCAGACACGATCTGGATTGAATACGTGGACCCTGGCGGATTCCCGTTTCCCGGCGTTTCCAGGTGTTTTAATGTAAACGGACAGTGCATCCACGAAGAAAACGAGACAGATACGGTCTAATGTAAACTTGGCCTGAGTGTGAATGGTTGTCTGTGTCTACGTGTCAGCCCTGTGATGACCTGGCGACTTGTCCAGGGTGTACCCCGCCTTTTGCCCGTAGTCAGCTGGGATAGGCTCCAGCTTGCCTGCGACCCTGTAGAACAGGATAAAGCAGCTAGAGATAATGAGATGAGATGAGATGGTCCACCTCTGAAAAAACTTTGCATTTGAATTTCCCGGGAAACGTTGATTTTCGTGACGTCGCATGCGGGACGCCTCCCTCTGAATCCTACGTCAGTGCTGGTTTGTTTATGAGAAAACGACCTGGTGGTTTTCTGCAAATTTCTTCGTTATCGTGTAATTATTAAAATGGTGAACAGATGTATCGTAGGAGGGTGTCGCAACACCAATCTTGATGGGATTAGTACTCATTGTTTTCCAAAAGACCGGACAATGAGAGAGAAATGGGAGCGCTTGGTCTACACAGGCTGTGCACTGAAACCGTGCAAAGCTCACGTAGCCTGCTGGCGCTTCCGCAGGTGACATCACGATTCTGGCTCCAGACTCCCTTGGGATTTTTCCAGACATGTTTTGTTATTTTATTATTTTCTGCTGTAGACAGATGGCCTTGTGCAAAATTACCCTTCTGGATGTATGTAAAAGGACATACTTTCATATAAAAAAAAAGAAATTGGTCCAGAATGTGCCCTTTAAGGATGAGCAAGTTGGACCATTTTGGGTTGAAGATGGATTTAAAATCAACTCCCAAGCCTACTGCTACTTTCTAGAAGATGCATTCTTCAAGCAATGGTGCAGGAAGAAGTCTGTATCATTCAAGAAGGCCATGATTTTTATGCAGGACAATGCACCACCACATGCTTCCAAGTAATCCACTGCTTAGTGAGCCAGCAAAGGCCTTAAAGATGACAGAGTAATGACATGGCCTCCTTCCTCACCTGACCCTATTGAGAACTTGTGGGCCCTTCTTAAACATGAGATTTACAGCGAGGGAAGACAATACACCACTCTGAACAGCATTTGGGAGGCTGTAGTTGCTGCTGCACAAAAAGTTGATCGTCAACAAATCAAAACTCTAACAGACTTCATGGATGGAAGGCTCATGGCAGTTATTGAAAAGAAGGGTGGCTGTATATCACTGAATATTTCTGAAATGCCAAAAGTGTTTATTTGTTAATTCTGAGTTGTTTATTTGTTACACTTACTCGAAAAAATTAAAATAAACAAATGAGATGGGAAAATTTTAGCTTTTCATTGAGTTGTACAATAATTCTGCACACGAAATGTTGTCTAATAATTGTGCACACTGATATATTCCCCTGAGAAAGCCGAAACTCCCTTTTCCTTTGTTAAACATTCGGGTTTTAGGTTTATTAACAATTTGGATTGACTGAGAGCACTGTATTTGTTCAACAATAAAATTATTCCTCAGGAATACAACTTGCCTAATAATTGTGCACACAGTTTATTTTTTAAAAATAGCCTAGTCACCGAAATGCATGAACATGCTCATGTGCAGATTTCATGGCCACTCTTTAAAATGATTGATTAATACAAAGTTGGATACTCATTTCAAGTATCTATATTGCTGAGTACCAGAAAAAAAAAAAACATACTAATACCCCTTTTCCACCAAATCAGTTCCAGGGCTGGTTCGGAGCCAGTGCTGGTGCTGGTTCACAACTCGTTCAACTTGCGAGCCAGCTGAGAACCAGTTTGCTTTTCCATAGCTCGCGGTGCTAAGCGGAGCCACGTCATTACGTCGCTGTATATGTCAGTTACGTCGCTGTATATGCCAGTTACGGCGCTACGTTTACATAAACCTTGGCGCGAATATCAAAGCAAAAACAATACGGAAGAAGCAGCAGTGGCAACAACAACAACAACAATAATAATGGATGACTTCGCGTTTGTACAGCTGCTGCTTCTTGTCACTTAAAAATGGCGATCTTTTGCGGTCTTGTTATTGTTGTTGGTCTTAACAACTCCGCCCCCCTGCTGACGTAAGCGGTTCTTTCCTCTGGCCCAGCAGAGAGTTGGTGCTAGCCTGGAACTGGTTTTTCTGGCCCCAGAGCCAGTTCTTTGTCAGTGGAAACAGAAAACCCGGTTCCAAACTAAGCACTGGCCCCGAACCAGCCCTGGAACTGCTTTGGTGGAAAAGGGGCATCAGACATGGTATTGATGTATCCCATCCCAGGTTATACACTATACAGCAAAAGTTTGAATGCCTGACCATCATACCCATGTGCTTTTTGAGCATCCTATTCCAGATGTAGTCCCACAAACCAAAAGCGCCATATCCCCTAGATCCCTCGGCCCATCCCTCCCCCTTTCATGTTATAATAAACTTCACTCTTCTCCGAACATTTTCTGGAGCCATTTTGGACCCTTTAGTTCTTCTTTAGTGTTCTGCCTGATGGCAGGTCCGCTCTGATGGCTTCAGCCATCAAAGTTTCTAGGGAAGGATTACAGTAATGGTGTCCTGTTGCCTTCTACTGGATTATTATAGAGGTTTCCTCTTCTCAACCATTCACACACACATTCACACACGTGGACAATTTAGAGTAGCCATTTAGGCTACATCCACACGACAACGGCAACGAGATGTTATTTAAAAATATATCGCGTCCAAATGGGCAACGATCAGTAAAATATCAGGTCCATATGGCAACGCAACGCTTGCTGAAAACGATGCAATACACATGCCACACCTCTAGGGGCGCTGTAAGACGGTCCCTTCGGAGACACCAGAACAATAGAAGAAGTAAGGACACATGCGCATAAACTATTATGCGCGAGACTTCATATTAGCCACAAAGTCAGGAAAATCTGTTTGTAAAATTACATTATAATGACCAAATACAATGAAAAGTATTTTTCCAGTCTCACCTGTGAAAGGTAATCCCATGTGATCTCGTTTGGACGGCAAACCTGTTGGTACAGTTAAACGCAGCTAATCTTTATTCTCCGCTTTGACCTATCCAATATGGCGGCAAGGATGACGTATGATTCTACGCGGAAGGCGGCGTCTTTAATGGTCTGGAATAAATTGAATGCTACACGTTGATGGATTAATTTGTTGTTTCTCACCTGTGAAAGGTAATCCCATGTGATCTCGTTTGGATGGTAAACCTGTTGGTACAGTTAAACGCAGCACATGAATCTTTATTCTCCGCTTTGCCCCATCCAATATGGCGGCGAGGATGACGTATGATTCTACGCGGAAGGCGGCGTCTTTAATGGTCCGGAATAAATTGAATGCTACACGTTGATGGATTAATTTGCTCTTCTACGCCCTTTTTGAGAAATGTATTGTAGGACTTAAACCAACATCTGAAGAGCAGGGCTTTGAACCGGAATTTTTTTCCTATTGGTTCGTTCCGAACAGAAACGGAATTTTAACGTTTCCGGTTTTGGGTTCCACCATTAAATAGATGTTCCCGAACCGGTTAGAACAAAAAAGTTTCGTTCCCGGAACGGTTAATTACGTTCCCTGTCAGCTGTTTAACAAATGGCTATAAAGTTATGTCTCTGTCTCATCCAGCTTAAGCCAAATGTAGGCTAATTCTATTACAACCTTCATTAAATAAGACAAGAAATAATTCCAAACAATTATTATTTCAAATGTTGGTGATTTGGATTCTCAGTATGTCTTCCCAGCTACACAAACAGAAAAAGTGCCAAAAATGAAAGAGAATTCGTTTAGTGTGTTACCAAAGGCTAGTCAGGCCCTATAGAGGGCTACCGCATGACGTCACCGCGCCGCGAGATTTTGTTAGGCGCCATATTGGAAGTACACATCTATGCAAGTACATACATACATAAAACAAACTACAGCTGAAATGTAGCCAGGGCCGGTTCTGCCCTAATCTGGGCCCGGGTGCAACATCGCGCAACCCCCCCCCAAGAAAAACCACCAGTCTAAATCAGGACAACCATCACATAACTATAACTATAAACATTTTATATCAACTATTTTAACTAAATGGGCTATAATAAATAAGCCTGCAGGCAGCCACGGTGGGCTGCCTCAGAAAACTAACCATTCAATGACAACTGAAAGCCTGCAGCCACGGCGGGCTGCCTTAAAAAGTAACCATTTGTCCTACCTTAAAACTCGTTTTGCATTTTCTGCCTCCTTTTTTGTATTTTCGACCCTCCGTTTATTTTCTTTCCTTTTCTGAAAACCCGATTTGTGTCCAGACATTTTGTTCTGCTACCAACGAACTAACTCGTCAGGTCTCGTCTCTCGAGCCCGCGATGATTCCCGTGGGAAGGGCAACAACTGATACATTTTTACAAACAGCCAATAGGGAGGTTGCATCGTTCAGGCTCTTCTTTGCTCAGACACTCAGTAATTCACCTAGTATTCACTAGCAGTCCACCTTCCCGCTCTCTCCATTCAATCAGCGAACGTCACACAGGAAGTGAACCCCAGCGGGTCATAGAAACTTGCGCAGGAGAAGAATGACTATTTGTAGGCTACAGAAACTTTGAGGAACGAAATAAAAACCGGTATTAACCGGTTACCATTATTTTTAATAAGCGTTTCTGTTCCGGAACATAAAAAATAATAAAGTTTCTGGTTTCGTTTCTGTTCCATGTGAAATAGAAAAAGTTCCCGGTTTTCGTTTTCGTTCCTTGAACCGGTTCAAAGCCCTGCTGAAGAGGTGAGATCGCTCCTTTTTTTCCCTATTTTTGCTGGCGGGATTGACTCTCTCTCTCTCTCTCTCTCTCTCTCTCTCTCACTTTGCACCATTACACAATAAATATTCACAGTGAAAATATTTTGTAAGCGCGTTTCATGAACCAAGTTATAGGATTTGTTGACAACTCGCATCGAGTTCGTTACACTTCTACCTGGCGTGAAGCACTCACAGTCATGTGGTTGTGACGTCATTGTAAACAAATCCGTTCTACTCATCCAGACGACTTCACAACGGCAACATTGCCAGATCTTTCCACTCTGGAACCCGTTCTCAAAAAGATTGCGTTTTGGGCACCCAAAACGCCGGTGCCGTGTGGACGCCAGGCCTAAACGATAAGCAATTGTATCGGAGTCACCTGAATCCGTTGCCATGTGGACAGGGCCTTAGACTAACTGCATGTCTTTGGACTGTGAGGGAAACCGGAGCACCCAGAGAAAATCCATGCAGACATGGGGAGAACATGCAAACTCCACACTGAAAGGGCTTGAACCCAGATCCTTCTTACTGTGAGGCGACAGTGCTAACCCTCTTTGGTTCTAGTGAAGTGAAATTGTAATGCTACAGCATATGAAGACATCCTGGACAATTGCGTGCTTCCAACTTTGTGGCAACAGTTTGGTGAACAACCACATATGGATATAGTGGTCAGGTCCACAAACTTTTGGCTATAGAATGTAGCTCAATAGGGTTGTATCCCAAAGCTCAGCTCTCAGCAATGCGTATATAGACCCCTTTGCATGTTTGTAAACAAACCGACCGTTGCCAGGATGCGCACGCAGCCTGGACTCAGAAACAATGGCGCTGCCCATAGACCGGCATTATGAGCTGTCAGATTATGCAAAACAATTGTCGTTACAAGATCGAGAATGCTACATAAATAAGTTAACTCTAACAAGTGGACATTGCCTACCGGATCCGCATTTAATTAAAGAGTGGACGGACGATGTTAGTAAGTTTTCCTCTGATACCTGAAGGCAGTCATACTATTTACAAAAAATGTCAAACTCAAAAAAAAAAAAAACCTATTTACAAAAGTAGCCTGCCATCAACATTCTGGTTACAGCGAGACTACAACTTGATTAACAATGGGACATTCATATTCATTTTGTTTTAATCAAATTATGCCAGTGATGTGATGGCAATGTGGCTTTAGCTACAACAGCAAATCCCAACACTAAACAGCAATTTGCAGGAGGTGATGGCATGAAAGGAATGATAGTGTAAAGAGTGCAGCTAAGAGAAATCAGAGCTGCGTAAAAAGCGAGAGGCAGAGAGCAGAAATGAAACTGAACGTGGCGGGAGCTAGGTTAGAGCAGTCAACGTAAGTTGGCATTTAGAGTGAGGGCACACAATTTTACCTTTCCATCCTTGCTTTAAAATTGTGATTTTCGGCATACACAAATAATGATGGCACAAAATCTGGACTGCTTGAGTCAAGCGAGACCTCTCCTACAAACAGAATTGCATGCAAAGCTAAGTTAACATGCTAACAATATTCATTACATTGTGTAACTACGACCCAGCTAATCAGACAAACGCTACCAAAGTATTTTGCTACATCAATAAATGAAGACTAGAAAGAATAAAAAAGAAAGATTTAATAAATAGCTTGATCTTACCTGTGATGAAGTGGGCGCTGCAAACCCGCGCATAATGCTTTCATCCCAGTCTACACGTTTGATGGCTTGTAGCCATAGACGTCGGCGATTTTTTTGGAATGGGTGAGATCCTGCTGGAATTTTGTACATTTTAACCCCATCACTGCTATGATTCTGACACCCGACAACACAACAACTAGGCATTTCTTCCAAATATTTCTTCTCGTCTCTACCGTCGCTGAGTCTTTTTTGGGTCCAGGCTGCGCACGCAATTTCCTCTTACGTATGAATGACGTTTACTCCGAAGGGGTCTGTTCAATTTGAATCATAAGTTATATGTACAAGATGAATCCTATTTGTACCCCTCCCTCTTGTTTCTCATGTCAATTAGTCTTCAGTGTCTAAATTACATTTATGGATGTGTAATGCAAATATGCTGAACCCAGGAATGCTTTGACGCTTAATTGAATGGGCTGTAATGATAAAAAATACAAGTGACAGCACCGTCGGTACATAGTATAATTATTTCGATCATTCTCATCAATCCTGCTGACACATGCAAATTTCAGTCCATTTACTATGCGAGTTTCATGACAGATGCTGGCAGGGATGATGGGTCTAATGCAAGAAACAAGTTTAAGCGTTTTCTTTAAGAAGCGGTCATTGTCCTCGTTACTTCCTCTGTCTAAGGACATTTTCAAATTTGCATTTAGTTTAGAAAGAACTTGTACTCTTTCAGATGGAATTTGTTTCAAGATGCACAGTACGGGTTCATTTTATATGATTAAGACATAAATCATCAAGCTAAATAAAAATAAAAATAAATAAAAAAATTGATGCCATTGAAGAGGCGGCACGGTGGTGTAGTGGTTAGCGCTGTCGCCTCACAGCAAGAAGGTCCGGGTTCGAGCCCCGTGGCCGGCGAGGGCCTTTCTGTGTGGAGTTTGCATGTTCTCCCCATGTCCGCGTGGGTTTCCTCCGGGTGCTCCGGTTTCCCCCACAGTCCAAAGACATGCAGGTTAGGTTAACTGGTGACTCTAAATTGACCGTAGGTGTGAATGTGAGTGTGAATGGTTGTCTGTGTCTATGTGTCAGCCCTGTGATGACCTGGCGACTTGTCCAGGGTGTACCCCGCCTTTCGCCCGTAGTCAGCTGGGATAGGCTCCAGCTTGCCTGCGACCCTGTAGAAGGATAAAGCGGCTTGAGATGAGATGATGCCATTGAAGATCACATAGATCATATTCAAGTAACTGAGGAGGATTTTGTTTTTTCTTTAAGGGGAATTTCTTACCATTCTCAAGAACTGATTAAGACTTTGACCAGTGGAATCGTTCTCATCTAGCCACAGTTGCCTGTTAGCCAGAATGTTTCCTATCTCTGTTATAGGGATGGAAGAAAAGAGATGAGCGGCATTAAAAAATTTATAGCGCCCCTTACTTTAAGGATGTCCTGCTTTAGGTCAAGCAAGAGATAATGGCTTTCTTCCCCCCTCATGAACATTCATTATGTTCAGGAATGTCATGATTGCTGCTGTGGTATGTGTTGTGCATGGCTGCTGTCCAGCAAAATGAGATCTTAAACAGGGGTCGCTCTCTTTTTTTTCCACACTTCTGTTTTTTTCTTAACCAGATACTGCCATTGACTACTGTGAAGGTGTAGACATTCAGTGCGTTTACATGCACATCCAAATCGAGCTGCTGTCGGTAATCGAGCAAAGGGTCCCAGCAGGGGTGCCAGAGAAATCCAATCCTACATGCACACAAGGGAAATCAAGCTATTGTGTGAGGTACATTGTGCACCCGAGCCACAGGTGGCGCTACACGCCCCATAGTGTTGGTATACTTCCGGTTGTCGTCATGAAGAAGAGCTATTCAAGAGTATAAACAAAGTTATCAGCAATGTTGCCAGATACTGCTGACGTTTTCCATCCCAAAACATGTTCAAATCCACCAAAATGCACTTAAAACCGCCCAATCTGGCAACACTGGAGTTCTGTGTTCACAAGTTCCGTGTTCAAGCTGTTAGGCTTGCTCTAACAGACTGTATGGCTACAAACTGTCCTGCGCAGACCGCTGTTTTTTAAGACAACTTGTTTTGTACAATTGTATATTTTTCTAAAGTCCATTTTTTGCTTACAAAAAATATTTTTCTAAAGTCCATTTTTTGCTTACAATTTAACTTATGTCTTAATAAACACACAAAAAGTTCAATTGTTTTGTTTTTATTGACATTCTTCAGATGTTGGACATATATACACATACACACACACAAATACAGTGACTTGTTTATGTACACAATTCACAGCTATGCAACAGCTGTACAGATGTATTTGGTGATGCAGTAAGTGAGCTAAATTTTAACAGTGCAAACAATGCCATAAAAAGAAAAGATTCATGCCGTTGTCATGCCGACCGAGGTTGTTGTGTTTCCCGCTTGTGGTCTCGTCACTCGTCACTTCCGGAAGGGGCAGTGCTGAAGTAAGTAGCTCGACTACGTAGCTCAATAGGGTATACATGCACTAAGTAGCTCGGCAGAAATCGCATAATCTAGGTCGTGTAGCTCGATTCCGAGAAATCAAGTTCGGTTCAATTTCAGCCGAATTAAGGTGTATACATGACATTTTGAACTTCGATTTCAGTCGAGCAACGGCAGAAATTCGATTCTCTCTATGTGCATGTAAACGCACTGATTGTGACTGAAAGAGAGCGAATGAAAATCGCCATCTTTAATGGCTTAACCAAGGGTAGAGTGCTGTCGGAAGTAAAGTCACAACATTTTTGTTCATCCTGAAGACTCAGAAATTTGGATCACCAGCTAAAATATTATCCACACATTTTTTTGTTTGTTTGTTTGTTTGTTTCTCCTACACAGGAAAAAAGACGAGGTTAAGTTGCCCTTATGTCATCCATGTTTGATGTATTTAATACCAACAGTCTCATCTCATCTCATTATCTCTAGCCGCTTTATCCTTCTACAGGGTCGCAGGCAAGCTGGAGCCTATCCCAGCTGACTACGGGCGAAAGGCGGGGTACACCCTGGACAAGTCGCCAGGTCATCACAGGGCTGACACATAGACACAGACAACCATTCACACTCACATTCACACCTACGCTCAATTTAGAGTCACCAGTTAACCTAACCTGCATGTCTTTGGACTGTGGGGGAAACCGGAGCACCCGGAGGAAATCCACGCGGACAACATGCAAACTCCACACAGAAAGGCCCTTGCTGGCCCTGGGGCTCAAACCCAGGACCTTCTTGCTGTGAAGCGACAGCGCTAACCACTACACCACCGTGCCGCCTAATACCAACAGTGCCTTATTAAACTCAGCCTCCATCAAGGACACATATCTCAGAAGCCTGTTTTTTAGGAATGTGACATTAATTTCAAATAAGAGATGAATAACAGAAACTTAAAGGTCACGATGATCTTGTCAGTGCTTAACCTTTAATTTGAAAGGTTTGGAACGAATTTGAGTTTCAAAAGAGTAAAAAAAAAAAAAAAGGTGTCATGGAAAAATTAACATGGTGATAAACATGGGATGAGTTTGAATACGCATTAACTCCAAGTAAAAAAAACAGTCATGACTTTTAAAGACCTTTTAAAGAACTTTCGTGAATTAATTTATTGAGATTTATTTTGCATTTCTAAACTATTCAAGATGGCATTGTGCACTGTGCTTTTCTTGCACTTATTTAAAAAAAGAAAGATTTAGCATCATGTAACACTTGTATAGTCAGGGTGTGTTTATTTATATCGTACATTTCACATCCAAAAGCAATTCAGACTGCTTTTCATTATAAATGCAAATATGATAAGGGCTGTTTCACAATCGTGGTTGACTTTTTGAATAACACCAACTAACTCCTGCAACTAGGTCCAGTGTATAGATATGCTGGGGTTTCTTATACCTTATTTTACAGGGACAGACCAACCCTACCTACAGCACTAATGTCTCTTTTAAGTTCCTATAAATATGCTTGTAAGGGTCAAATTCGGGCTCAGTTTTGACCTTGTGGCCATTTCATTTAATTCTACTTTAATTACTACACTTAGATTTCACTGGTTCAATTCAGAATTTGACATACAGTACAATAATAATAATAATAATAATAATAATAATAATAATAATAATCCTTCCAGATCCAATAGGGTTCTTACTCTGGCTATAGCATTATTATTATTATTATTATTATTGACAACAACAATAATATTAATACAGTACTGTGCAAAAGTCTTACTATAACCAGCACTAAGCCATAATAAATGAAATAAAGTCAGTATTTGGTGTGAGATGACCCTTTGCTTTAAAAAAGTTATATATATTACATAGTGTCTTGCAAAAATATTCATCCCCCTTTGTGTTTGTCCTGTTTTGTCGCATTACAAGCTGGGATTAAAATGGATTTTTGGGGCCTTAGCACCATTTTATTTACACAACATGCCTACCACTTTAAAGGTGAAAATTGTTTTTCTATTGTGACACACACACACACACACACACAAAAAAAAAAAATAGAAATCTGGAGTGTGCACAGGTATTCACCCCCCAAAGTCAATACTTTGTAGAGCCACCTTTTGCTGCAATTATAGCTGCAAGTCTCTTGGGGTATGTCCCTATTAGCTTAGCACATCTAGCCACTGGGATGTTTGCCCATTCCTCAAAGCAAAACTGCTCCAACTCCTTCAAGTTAGATGGGTTGCGTTGATGTGCAGGAATCTTCAAGTTATGCCACAGATTCTCAATTGGATTGAGGTCTGGGCTTTGATTAGGCCATTCCAAGACATTTAAATGTTTTCCTTTAAACCACTCCAGTGTAGTTTTAGCAGTATGTTTAGGGTCATTGTCCTGCTGGAACATGAACCTTCATCCCAGTCTCAAACCTCTGGCTGACTCAAACAGGTTTTACTCCAGAATTGCCCTGTATTTAGTGTCAGCCATCTTTCCTTCAGTCCTGATCAGCTTTTCTGTCCCTGCAGATGAAAAACATCCCCACAGCATGATGCTGCCACCACCATGCTCCACTGTAGGGATGGTGTTCTCAGGATGTTGGGTTTGCGCCACAAATGGCATTTCCCATGATGGCCAAAAAGATCAATTTTAGATTCATTTGACCAGAGAATATTCTTCCATGTGTTTGGGGAGTCTGCCACATGCTGTTGGGCAAACTCTAAATGTGTTTTCTTTAAGCAATGGCTTTTTTCTGGCCACTCTTCCATAAAGCCTCGCTCTGTGGAGTATACAGCTTAAAGTGGTCCTATGGACAGATACTCCCATCTCCGCTGTGGATCTTTGCAGCTCCTTCAGTGTTATCTTTGGTGTCTTTATTGCATCTCTAATTAATGCCCTCCTTGCCCGGTCTGTGAGTTTTGGTGGGTGGCCTTCAGGTTTGTAGTGGTGACCTATTCTTTCCATTTTGCTATAATGGATTTAATGGTGCGTCGTGGGATATTCAAAGTTTGGGATATATATATTATTTTTTATAACCCAACCCTGATTCATACTTCTCCACAACTTTGTCTCTGACCTGTTTGGAGGCTCCTTGGTTTTCATGTTGCTTGCTTAGTAGTGTTGCAGAGTCAGGGTCTTTCCAGAACAGGTTGATTTCTACAGACATCATGTGGCAGATCATGTGACACTTTGAGTCCACATCGGTGGATCTTAATCAACTAATTATGTGACTTATGAAGTGAATTGGTTGGGCCAGCTCTTGTTTAGGGGTTTCATAGAAAAGGGGGTGAAAACTATGCACACTCCAGATTTCTGTTTTTTCATCTTAATTACTGTTTTGTCACAATACAATTTGCACCTGTTGTGTAAATCAGATAATGCTAACCCTCCAAAAATCCATTTTAATTCCAGCTTGTAATGCAACAAAACAGGACAGACAACAAGGGGGATGAATACTTTTGCAAGACACTGTAAATATATAGTAGTCTCAGGTACAATGAGTGCGGTTTTATAAGGAAATGAGCTGTAGGTTTTACTGAGCATCTTGCAGAACCAGCCACAGTTCTTCTGGACACTTTGACTGTCATACTTGCTTCTTAGTTTTGCACCAAAACCCAGTCGCCTTCACTGTGTTTTCTTTTTTTAATCTGAAAAGTGGGCTCTTATGTAAATATGCTACTCAGACAGAACCTTTTTTTTTTCTGTACCATTTAATTTTGTGCTGGAAAACAAATGTTTGGACTTTAAAATGTTTTTGTACTGACCTGATAATGTAGAAGTCATAAAATAGAAATATATAACAAAGTTTGTATGAAAAAAAAGGCTGCCTAAGACTTTTGCACAGTACTGTAGTATTGTTGATATTAACTTTTTGCCCCCATGCTTTTATTTTATTTTATTATTATTATATTTTTAAATTTCATATCAGCAAACCCTGTCGCTCATTCTATCCTGTTCAATGTTACAAACTTTGACTGTTGTACTGAACTTCGAACAGGTTGTAAAAGTTCTACAGGGAAATAAATAAATAACTCAAAAAGTTTCAGGCTCAAAAACTCACTTTTTTTAATCTGTCTACCTTACCAGGTCCAGCTGCAAAGAAAAAATATGTGAGCTACAATGACCTAGTGATCTAAGGACTTCCATCAGCAGAGGGAACCAATCGGTGAGAAGACATGGTCTTTTGCCATTTTTTTGGCAAAAAAAAAAATAGACCCTGGGTTGGAGGGAGGACTTTTGTGTTTCTTTGGCGTACTGCGTGCTCATGTCTGAGCTCCACTGTACTGCACCCATACCACAGGACAATGGACGATTTTTACATTTCGTGGAATGTGCACAAGAGAAAAGAAGAAAAAAAAGACATTTATTTATTTTGAATTATTTTTTTTGTCGTTGTTCGTTTCACCAGAGGATAACTAATGAATGGACAAAGGATGATGTAGAAGTAATGGCACAAATTTCAGCTCTCAGCTGATCTGTACTGTACAAAACAGCTCTGAGATCTGGCCCTAAACAACCTGAACAACCTTCCCGAAGGCTTTTGTTGTTCTAATTTCTGTTATAGGCACTCTTGAGAATGTCTCTGAGAGTACGGTGAAGAATGGCAAGGCCTAGGGCTTTACAATGGACTTCCAAACTGCAGCTTTTGCAAACTTCCACCGTGCAAGGTTGTGTAGTTCTTTAGCATTCCTCTTACCTTTGATGTTGGACTTTTTTTTTTTTTTTGTTCTGCGATTTTAAGTTTTCTTCTTTCTTCCTTGCCTTTGGATGCACATTATATTAAAGCCATATTCTTCTCTTGGAGCGTCTCCCCATTTATTGTGTGTGATCCCTTTGTTTCTCTTTCCTTGTTTGCTTCACATTTGATATATGGTACGTTGTGAGGGTTTGTAGACCATCGACTGTGTTTTCCAGTGACTTTGAAAGGATAAATGTCGCATTGGATCTTTTGATATCGAAATTCAGCAGACTGCCAGCGTTCCAGGTTTTAAAAGGTGTTCACGTAGCAGTTGTCATGTCAATGCATGCCTGATATGTTTGATGTTGAAGTAAGCTAAATATTTCACCACAGAATGGAATTAATGTTGGCCTGCTCTCAAGAGAACTATTACTTTTGCTTTTATTTTGCCTTTTTTTTTTTTAAATCTTTGAATTATTTTTCCCTTTTATTTTTTTCTTCAGACTTCCACCCACTCAAGACAGAATATGGCTTTAATTTCTTTGGGAATTTCTAACTGCCCCGCACCACATGGAGAAATTGTGAAAATAAAGATGACTATGAATATATATATTTAAAAAAATGAAAAAAAAGATTTAAAATGAAATAAAAAGCATGTATGTTTTATACTGTTTGTACTAAGTATATTCATGTTGCCCTTGCTGCTTATGTGCTAATATTGTGGGAGACATTTCCGTATGGCCACTCATGCAACTTTACTGTGGTGTTGTCCAAGAATGTATCAACATGAAATAAAACTGTTGGGTTATTTTTATTTTTTAATTCACAAAAAAAGGTGGTTATTTATTTCCTTTATTTTGTATTTTGACAGGTGTTCTTGCTGACATGGTGACTGTTCTGAGAACACATCTGTTGGTTCATTTGCTGAGTCCAAATCCGAACCTCAATAATACATTTGGTTTATTTTCTTATTTAGATTGGTTTGGTTTCATATCGTATATGAATTATAAAAAAAAAAATAGCTGGAGGGGCATCCATCCATTACCTGTAACCGCTTATCCTGTGCAGGGTCGCAGGCAAGCTGGAGCCTATCCCAGCTGACTGTGGGTGAGAAGCGGGATACACCCTGGACAAGTCACCAGGTCATTGTAGGACTGATACATAAAGACACAACCATTCACACTCACATTCACACCTATGGTCAACCTGCATATCTTTGGACTGTGGGGGAAACCAGAACACCCAGAGGAAACCCACACAGATACAGGGAGAACATGCAAACTCCACACAGAAAGGCCCCCGTTGGCCACTGGGCTCGACTCAGAACCTTCTTGCTGTGAGGTGACAGTGCTAACCACTACACCACCGTACCGCCCTGTAGGGGCATGAAGAGATGAAAACTTACTCACCAAGCTCTTTAATTTGTTGGTTAGAAATACAATTACAGTAACAAGGTGAAAAAGTTGCTGCAACACAAAATATGTGGTATGTTTGATTCACTTCCTGGAGTCAGGTTGGTTCAGATTCAGATTGCTCTCAGACAGAAATTGAATCGCAATTGAGCTTGCTTGAAATTGAAAAGATGCCACCTGACTGAGACACTACCAGAGTGGTCAAGTTTGTCCTCACACAATTGTTATTAGCAGTGGCGTGCACAGATAGACACAAGGTGGTGCTCAAGCACCTGCCCCTCTGCCCTCTGTCCAAAAAAGTGCCCTTTTGATTTTTTTTTTTTACAGTTTACTGAGGCCAATGTCGACATGATCTTTTAGAAAAGCTGCGGCATTAAAAGCGTGTGTGAAAATAATGTCCCGATGTGTGCCCCCTCCGCACACACACCGGACCTCTGTCTCTCTTGCTCTGTCACGTGAATAAGCGTGCAGTGCATTCAATGTGAGGTTGCAGCAGCATAGCGTCCTGGAAGCCACGGCCTTGTCGTAGCGCAGACAACACATCGGGCAGTCAGTCAGCTCTTCCCCTGCCCCACCAGCCAGGTAACACATGAATCGAGTGAAAATGTATTGTTTGCCCTCTAAGCCCAAGCTGTAATTATTTTGTTGTGAAGTAGCCCGTCGCATACAGAAACAACTGCACATAAGTATTATATTTTTTGCTAGACCATTTTCAGATTTAGGAAAACAAAAATTTCTTTTTCTATTTTGTTCAACTAGAGATTCCTGGCAAAGTCAAAAAGCCTTGATGTAATAAATTAACATTAAGTGGTTGTTTTACACCTTTAAAAACTAAAACGGGCCAGTGGCGACCTGAACACAAGAGGAGGGTTAAATCTCAGACTTTTATAATAAGGTGTTCCACATGCGCAAAAAAGTGCCCTTTTTCCCCCCAGAGCACTTGCCACCCAAAATGTCTTTCTATACATTTATCTCAAAACGATACAAAAAGCTAGTCTGGCTAACGCGACTGCAAAGCTCTACGAGCTATTGGTCTGGCCAAGATATTAAGCCCAACCATTTCCCAGAGCCCGTGGTTGACCCGCCTCCCTGAAATGCCTCAGTTTGCTACTGGTCGAAGCCAGAAAAGGCTGTGATGAAGCTTAAACTAATCACATCACTCTTTCCTCTGACGTATGTGACGCGACGGGGCTAACTGGTAGATTAAACTCTTACCGAAGCCGGTCAGGAGCAAGGCGAAAACGTCCTTCCTTTCAATAAATACCTCCAGGGCTGCTCTTTGCTCCGTTTTCACTGAGAACTTGCTCCATGTTCGTAATGTTTCTAGTGAATGAAGCGCTTCCGGCATAGATTCTGTAAACAATCTATGGCTTCCGGTCGCAGTTCTACTATGTCACTGCCTTGAACACGCCTCTACCAGGGCCATTGGAGATGCTCAAAGTTGATTGGTTCCCGATTTTTCGGGAGCTTGGAAGAGCTGTAGATAGCTTGCCTGGCCAGACTAAGCTCGCAACAGGCCCTCATGTTGCGTCACGCTTAGGATGGGCGGGCCCAGGCTAACAAAAAGCATCTTTTCCACCAAATCTCCCAGAAGCCATGTTCTGCATTACAATAAAGGCTATCAAAGGTGTCACTGATTGGCAGGGTATTAGCACGCATGACCCTGTGCCTTAATGACAGCATGCCCACTCAGCAGGAAACTCTGCATATGGTTTCTTCTTCTCACCTCATGGCACAATGACAGGCTTGTCTTTCTGTCAAGGCCAATGGGATGCCATCTGAAGGAACTAAGTATCTCAGAGGTCTTGTAGTCTACATATAAAACAGCACAGTTTGCAAAGTACGCTTAAAAACTGCTGACTCGGCCCCAGATGCCACCCAACCAAGTGGCTTTCTGTCCCACAGGTTTGTTCTTTGGTTCAGAGTACAAATGCTTCTCTAGCAAATGAGCATTAGATATATTCATAATTGATTATATATGCATTTATAATGTGTCTATATCACCTTACAGTATACCACATCAATTGGCCAACAATTACAATTTGGTATAAATACGGAGGTGATTATAGGAAATTGCACGCAATGATTGGTTGAGAGATTCAGAATATTTCTCGATATTCATCTCCAGTGACTCGGCAAAATGGTGGCCAATCACTTTGTCACTGTAAGTCAGGAAGAATTAGAAATGATGAAAGAAAATGCTGTTCCTAAAAGCACTAAAGATGCTACAAAGTTTGGTCTAAAACTATTCAATGGTAAGGTGGAATTGTGATTTATTTTATTGATTTCAAAGCAAAATACTTTATGTGACTTGGCGTAGATAAGTGACAAGTCTGCGTGCATTACATTTGCATGGCACTTTTGAAAATTGAAATTAATTATTTTTTTATAGATTTTTAAAAAATAATCATCAGTGTATTTATACTAAACCAATAATTTTCAATTATTATCAGTGAATTATTATCAGTGAATAATAACCTCAACTTTGTCTCAGTTATTATTCACCGGTATTTACCTCACCTTTGGCAAATAATTTTTAATTATTATTGAATTTATTATTGAATGATATACGTTTGATCATACTATCATATATTGTATCATACTTTTTAATGTATAGTTAAATTTAATGTTGTGGAGCATCCACCATACAAGTGCTTGTTTACTTTGTTACCATAATTTGCCTGAGCCGTGTTGTGATGGAACAAATGATGGAAATTAAAAGAAGAAAGTTCGTCAAAGTGAGTACAAAATGTCAGACGCAAAATCATTGTTTGGAACCAAGACGTCTTACTGTACCAAACCATCATTAAAAAAACAAAAAAGATCACTAAGCTAATGCCTAATGAAACTTCTTCTTAAATCCTAGTTCACATTGCTTAACATTGTATTTTAAGTCACTATGTCACTATGTGGGATATATCTCTATAGAGTCACTAGTTACATCGTGGCTAGCTTGAGCAGCCCCATTGTCATGAGAAAACAACTATTAGTCTGAGCTTCAATGTGTTCCATTGGTAAAACAGGCCTATCTGAATGAAAAAAAGCATTGGTTAAAAATGCAAATTCCATGCTAGACCCAGGCATTATTACATGGCAGGCCTGAGTTTGAGACTGACTAAAGACAATACCAGCAAATACAATCACTCCATATGCAAAAAAAAAAGAACTAATATTTCAATCCAGTGGAAACAACACTGTTATGAAAGTCCATGAATAAGAAAAATTGCCCAGTTGGTCACAAACAGCTGTGTCCCTGATTTGATGAGGTCTCTCGCCTCTATCAAAAAAGAAATAGCAGGTGTCAATAAATCTCAATTTGTTCTAACCACAGGAAGCAAGTTATTAACCCTGCCCAGGACTTTTTCATTCATGTTTTGGCCTTTCCATTTACTTGCGAACGAGGCTCAGGTTAGAGTGGAGCCTATAAAAGGTGCATTGATCTCTTTCAGCTGCATGCTAAGTAAGTATTTGACATTTCTTCTCCGGTCTTTCTGGCAGCACTGCAACAAAATTAACTCCATCCTGCCTGGATATACAGTAAGTAGCTACCACATCTGTAGGTGAGTGGTTCTTAATCTACCTTTTGTGTTCCAGAAAATCATACTGATGAAAACGGGTCGATTACAACACCTCTACTCATCCTCAATTACTAAAATGAAATGTCAAGGACAGGGAATATTCATGGTGTGCTATTGATCACTTAGTACTTATTGAGGAGAATCAGGTCACTAATGTCAGAGAATAATAAAAAAACAAACAAAAAAAACCCCACACACTCTGAGTATCCATGTCCTTGTGGTAAAATGTGTCTGTTGATTATACATCAGTTATTATGTTGAACAACCAGTGGGAAAAAGCTGTGACTGAAGGTAATGTCATAAAACATAGCATACTATCTCTTGTAGCCCTGAATGTTTGCTTTTAATCCATTACCAAATGACAAATATTGTGTAATCAACCCAGTCAGACAGAAAAAAAAAAAAATTCAGTATTTGTCTAGGTTATGTTCTGTACCATTGTAATTTCACCATGAACCCATATAGACCATCTGAATAGGGGTCGCAGGGTCATGGGCAAGGTGGAGCCCATTCCAGCTGAATATGGGCGAGAGACGGGGTACACCCTGAACAAGTCACCAGGTCATCGCAGGGCCGACATCTGAATAGGATCAATATGTCTCTCATCTCATCTCATTATCTCTAGCCGCTTTATCCTGTTCTACAGGGTCGCAGGCAAGCTGGAGCCTATCCCAGCTGTACGGGCGAGAGGCGGGGTACACCCTGGACAAGTCGCCAGGTCATCGTAGGGCCGACATCTGAATAGGATCAATATTTAATAAACACAACTCAAAATGATAGTAAAGTAAGTAAAGTAAATTTTATTTATAAAGCACATTTAAAAACAGTGCAAACTGACCAAAGTGCTGTACAGTGTCTGGCTAAAACAATAAAAGAAAATAAAAGCAATAAAGCATATTAGTAACATATGGTAAGAAAACATTTTAGCAGCATTCCAATAGACAAAGACAACTGGGCGCAGTGTCTCATCTCATCTCATCTCATTATCTCTAGCCGCTTTATCCTTCTACAGGGTCGCAGGCAAGCTGGAGCCTATCCCAGCTGACTATGGGCGAAAGGCGGGGTACACCCTGGACAAGTCGCCAGGTCATCACAGGGCTGACACATAGACACAGACAACCATTCACACTCACATTCACACCTACGGTCAATTTTAGAGTCACCAGTTAACCTAACCTGCATGTCTTTGGACTGTGGGGGAAACCGGAGCACCTGGAGGAAACCCATGCGGACACGGGGAGAACATGCAAACTCCACACAGAAAGGCCCTCGCCGGCCACGGGGCTCGAACCCAGGACCTTCTTGCTGTGAGGCGACAGCGCTAACCACTACACCACCATGCCGCCCTGGGCGCAGTGTACAGTGGCAAAACACTGACAGCATTGACCAACACATAGTAAAAGAAAATGAAACATAAAATAATTAAGATACATAAAAAGTGTTAAAAAGCAATTTAGATACATAAAAGGTGTTAAAGGGCAGTGGCTTAAGGGAGAGAAGAAAGCTAAGAACTAAGAAGCAAAGGCTAAAGTGTAAAAGTGTGTTTTCAATCTAAATTTAAAAGTAGTGATAGTGGGAGCGAGTCTGATGTCTGGAGGCAGACCATTCCAAAGACGTGGGGCTGCCACTGCAAAGGCTCGGTCACCTTTATGTATAAGACGGGACCGGGGAACATGGAGGAGGCCTTGGTTAGTGGATCTGAGAGACCTGGGTGCAGAGTGGTGTCACAGCATGTCTGAAATGTAGGAAGGGGCCTGACCATGTAAAAACTTAAAAACTAAAAGAAGTATTTTGAATTGGATTCTAAAACATATGGGGAACCAGTGCAGAGAGGAGAGGACAGGGGTGATGTGATCATGCTTCCTAGTACCAGTTAAAAGTCTAGCAGCAGCATTCTGCACTACCTGTAAGCGTGCTATCTGGGACTGGGGGAGGCCAAAATATAGGGCATTACAGTAGTCGAGGCGAGATGTTACAAAGGCATGTATAATGGTTTCTAAATCCTGGAATGATAGGGAGGGCTTAAGGCGGGTAATGACTCTGAGTTGGTGATAGCTGTTTTTAATGATTGAGTTTATCTGTCTCTTAAAACAAAGTTCGGAGTCAAAGATGACCCCGAGGCTTTTGGCATATGGTTTCACAAAAGGTGAGAGGGTAGATAAACTAGAAGTCACAGAGGGGATTGATTTGGGGGAACCAAAAATGATAACCTCAGTCTTAGAATCGTTGAGTTGGAGAAAGTTCTTGGTCATCCAACACTTAATAGCATCCAGGCAGTCCAACAAACACTGGGTGGAATCCTTTGATGTTAATGGTATGTATAACTGAGTGTCATCTGCATAAAAATGAAATGAAACATTGTGTTGGCGAATTATGTCACCTAGGGGGAGCATATATAAACAGAAGAGCACCGGGCCCAAAATGGAACCTTGTGGGGCACCATATGAGACCGGGGCTGAGGGAGAGGAGGAGTGGTCGATAGAGACTGAGAAAGTTCTGTGTAGTAGATATGATTTAAACCAGAGTAGTGCTGTGCCACTGATGCCCACCCGCCCCTCGAGGCGGTTAAGGAGGATGTTGTGGTCCACTGTGTCGAAGGCCGCACTAAGATCCAACAGAACCAGGACTGCATTCTCACCCGAGTCCAGAATGAGAAGTAGGTCATTTGTAACCTTCAGCAGTGCAGTCTCAGTGCTATGGAAAGGTCTAAAACCGGACTGAAAAGGCTCTAGGACTGTGTTTTGGGACAGGTAGGGGAACAGTTAGGCAAGAACAGCTTTTTCCAGAACCTTGGAAATAAAGGGCAGCTTAGAAATAGGCCTATAGTTGTTTAGACATTTGGGGTCCAGGTTGTGTTTTTAAGCAGTGGCTGGACGACTGCATGCTTAAAGCAGGCTGGGACAGCACCTGATGTCAGACAGGCGTTGATAATCAGTTGTAGGGAAGGGCCTAGAGCATCAAGAGCTTCCTTTAAAATGAGAGTGGGGACATCATCACCAGGAGAGGAGGTGGTTTTCATATGCCTGACAATGTCATTTAGGGCAGTCAAGGATAAAGGGTCAAAGTGAGAGAGAGTAGCTGTTGAGCGGGAAGGTGGGGGTGTATGTGAGGAGGTTAGAGCTGGGGGTGGGAAAGTAGCTCTGATATTCTCAATTTTATTAGTGAAGAAATTCAAGAATTCCTCACAAGTATGCGAAGTTGTGATGGGAACTGGTGAGAGAGGTGGGTTTATGATGGAGTTTATAGTGTTAAAAAGAATTTTGGGTCTATTGGAATGCTGGTTAATTATATCTGAAAAATGTTTGACTCTGGCTGCTTTGGCGGCTGACTGGAAAGATGACAGGGTAGACTTAAAAATTTCAAAGGAGACAGTGAGGCGATCTTTCTTCCATCTCCGTTCAGCTCTGCGGCAGGCCTGCCTGAGTGAGCGAGTGTCTTCATCCAGCCACACCTTGGATTTAAAATTAGAACGTTTGTAACGGAGCGGAGCCACTACATCAAGAATCCCCAAGCAGGAAGAGTTGAATAAAGTAACCAAGTCATCAGGACTGCATGAGGCGGCTCCTGCTGTGGACATGGTTGAAAAAACATCCTTACTTAAAAAATGCTCTACAAACTGAGCAATAGTCTCAGGGTTCAGGCGACGGGAAAACTGTCCAGGGGCTTTGGCTGTCTGCAAAGGGTTTGGAATGCTGATGTTAAAAAATATAGTCTTATGATCAGAGAAAGTGGCATTGTCCATTGATATATTCTCAACAGAGAAGCCGTAGGATAAAACTAAATCAAGAGTATGGCCCAGTATGTGAGTGGCTTGGTCTATATGTTGAGTGAAACCAAATGCATCCAATACATCGCAGAACTCTTTAACCATGGGTTTATCTGGACAGCAGACATGAATATTGAAATCACCCACCAGCAGTAAACGGTCATATGTAGAGACCGTCCGAGATAGAAAAAATGAAAATTCTGAAATAAAGTCTTTATCTGGTTTGGGGGGTCTATAAATTAGTGCACACAACAGCGGGCTTTGTTTAGACTCCACAGTCACACATTGCAGTTCAAAAGTGGAATATGTGCTCAAGGAAAGCCTCTGGATTTTTAAAGCGTTATTAAAAACAAAAGCCACTCCACCACCTCGTCCAACGTGCCTTGGAGTGCTGATGAACGAGCAGTTCGCAGGGCATAGTTTGCCGAAGGCAGAAGACTCACCAACTCCGGCAGAAATCCAAGTCTCAGTCAGGAATAACAAATCCAATTCATGACGGGAGAAAAAGTCATTGAGTATGAAGGTCTTGTTTAACACTGATCTGCTGTTGACCAGTGCCGATTTAACCTTGGTGTATGTCACTGCCTGCGAGCAGTGTGAGTATTCCAGCAGCCGAATGTTCCCGGGGTTTACCCCACCGCTGCAGATGCGAAATCTTGGCCGGTTGAAAATGGCAGGTTCCGAGGATAGTCGTGGGATTATAGGGATGTGGCAGGAGTAATTCAGATCCCAGGATCGCCGCACCAGGAAGAGATCCTCTCGTCCTTCATGGAGTAGGCGACAGCAGCGAGGGCCTGGCCATTGCTTTGAGATAGCGCGAGCCCATCCCCTGACCTTCACTCGGAAACCTCAGCGCTTACCCCGCCGCCTCCGACGTGGCTTGCGGCGAGCATTGCAGCAGGAAAGCCGGCGAATGCATTCTGCAGGCAGGTGGAGAAACGTAGGATGATGCCAGGAGTCGGTAGCAGGTCCGCGACTTATGTAGTGATCAAAGCAGTCCTTGATGTACAGTAGAGACTGGCGATCATAAACATGAAGAGCAGTGGAGTGTTTCCAGAGCAGCAGAAAAATTAGCAGGGAGAGACAAACAACGCGGACAGGTAGGAGCTCACGGAGCAGACGGCAAGCCGACAGACACACTGGCGCCATCTTGTTTCAAAATGATAGGATGTGCTGGATCAAGAGCACAATGCAGTTAGGTTGATGTGGGGCGGCCTTGGGCTGAGGTGCCCTTGAGCGAGGTATCTGACCCCTGACTGCTCCCCGGGCGCTCTTGTGTGGCTGCCCACTGCTCTGGGTGTGTGCGCGTGTGTTCACTGCTTCAGATGGGTTAAATGCAGAGGATGAATTTCACTGTGCTTGAAGTGTGCATGTGACAAATAAAGGTTTCTTCTTCTTCTATTTATAAGTTGTTTGACTAGTAAGAGTGGAAGCGATGTTATTAATTTACGGTAACCAAATTTGCAGTGATTAATATGATAATGACAACTCTGTCTATTCATGCAGCAGTGTACTAGCAATATATTGGACTCCTATTAGATAATATAAAAATCGACTCCTATCAGATGTTTATTTCAATGCTTGTCATCCATATATCATTACGTATATTATTCTTGTTTTAGTTTTTCATTTTTAAATTGTCACTTGCTTTCACATTACATCATATTACATTTGACAGAAAAGGAAAAATAAAACCCAATTTGATTCCTCAAGTCCGCATTTTCTATCCCCCAGTTTTCTTTTGGGATTAAAAGGCAAGTTTAAAGTCTGAGGTTCAGATGATATTTTAAAACCCCATGTCAGGCATTTCTACCCAGGAAATACCTGGCAACCTCAGAGGCATGAACTCGATGCTTGATTGAAAATTCACTTTTAATAAGCAAATGCATAACCAGACCCTGAGTATACATACTGTGGCAGCGGGGGCGTGGTCAAGCACCGGTCTGTGACAGGAGGGCGGAGTTGGGGAAGGTAAGTGGCAGAATCGCTTCACCTGAGTGTCATTAACCTGTGTTTTGTGTGTTCTCCCCAGTAAACCGCCCTATTTAAGGAGGGAGAGCGAGAGCAGAGGAGATCATCCCCGGACGAGACGCTGTGTGTGTGTGTGTCTCTCTCGCTATTTGAACATTATTGTAAACCTGAAAAGTGTGGCAATAAAGCCGATAGTTAAACCTGATCTCTGTCCTGCCGTCCTCTGTGCTCCACCCACACGCGATTTTCGCTACAGTGGTGCCGAAACCCGGGATCGTGGAGCACCTGTCCTGCAGCCCCATGGAATCCTCCCCGTTCGCGGACTTGGTCCACGCCCTCGCCACGGCTCAGCAGAGCCAGCACCAGGCACTCGTCACGCTCCGGAAGGAGCAGGAGCGCCGCTTCGAAGCCCTGGTGCTGGCTCAACAGGAAGACCGTGAGGCGTTCCGGCGCCTCCTCGCGTCGGCGGGGTCCACCAGCGCCCCGGCCGCGGGCCCATCTCCCATCACCTTGACTAAGATGGGCCCGCAGGACGACCCCGAGGCGTTCATCGCGTTGTTCGAACAGGTCGCCGAAGCCTCGGGGTGGCCGATGGAGCAGCGCGCGGCGCGCCTCCTCCCCCTCCTGACGGGAGAGGCGCAGTTAGCCGCACTACAGCTCCCCGCCGACCACCGGCTGGCCTACGCCGACCTTCGCCGGGCTGTCCTCCAGCGCGTGGGGCGCACGCCGGAGCAGCAGCGCCAGCGCTTCCGCGCACTGCGAATGGAGGAAGTCGGCAGCCCGTTCGCGTTCGGCCAGCAGCTCCGGGACGCCTGCTGGCGGTGGCTGAGGGCCGAAGATCGCGACGCCGAGGGGATCATCGACCAGGTGGCGCTGGAGCAGTTCATCGCCCGCCTACCCGCCGGAACCGCGGAGTGGGTCCAGTGCCACCGCCCGGCGTCGCTGGATCAGGCCGTAGGACTGGCGGAGGATCATCTGGCGGCTGTCCCGGTGGCAGGACAATGGATGTCATCTTCTCTCTCCTCTTCTCTCTCTCTCTCTCTCTCTTCCCCCTCCTCCCGTGTCCCGTCCTCGCCCCATTCCCCCACCACGGAGGCGGGGGCCGGCCCCACCCCAGCCGGCCCACCGCACCCGTGGTGCCCTCCCGTTTCTCCCTTCTGTGTCTGTCTCTCCCCCCCCTCAGGTGAGTGACCCTCAATCCACAGCTGCAGAGGGGAGGCCCGGGCCGGTTTGCTGGCGCTGCGGGGAACCGGGCCACCTGCAGCAACAGTGTGCCGCGATGGAGGTGGGGGCGGTGGTGCGGATCCCCGACGCGCCAGAGGCTGCCCTCGATCAGGCCGGAGCATATCGCATACCGGTAAGTGTACAAGGGGCGACCTATCAGGCGTTGGTGGATTTGGGTTGCAACCAGACCTCGATCCGCCAAAGCCTGGTGCAAGACGAGGCATTGGGGGGAGCACAAGGGGTGAAGGTGTTGTGTGTGCACGGGGATGTTCACTGCTACCCGTTGGTGTCGGTCCACATACATTTCAGAGGGGACAAATCTATAGTAAAGGCGGCGGTTAATCCTCGCCTTACCCACTCTTTAATCTTGGGGACTGATTGGCCGGGATTCCGGGGGTTGATGGCACACCTAGTAAAGAGTGGGTCCTGCCGGTTAGCCGGGGGGGGTCCCGGTGTCGTTTTGGCTGGAGCTGCGGTCGCAGAGCCGTCTACGTCATCTCCGCGACAGAGTGAGGAGCCCCCGGCTCCTCCTCTTTCTATTGGGGAATCCCTCGCAGATTTCCCACTGGAACAATCGCGAGACGAAACTCTGCGACACGCGTTTGACCAAGTGAGAGTAATCGATGGTCAAACGCTCCAGCCGAACACCACCCCGACCTTCCCCTATTTTTCCATTTTAAAGGATAGGTTATACCGAGTGATGCAGGACACTCAGACGAAGGAGCGTGTCACCCAGTTGTTAATTCCAAAGAGCCGCCGGGAATTGGTATTCCAGGCGGCTCACTTTAATCCCATGGCGGGACACCTCGGGCAGGATAAAACACTCGCCCGGATAATGGCCCGATTCTATTGGCCGGGGATTCGCGGCGACGTCCGTAAGTGGTGTACGGCGTGCCGCGAATGCCAGTTAGTAAATCCAGCGGCCATTCCAAAAGCGCCCTTGCGCCCCCTACCATTAATCGAGACCCCGTTTGAACGAATTGGGATGGATCTCGTCGGGCCATTAGATCGGTCAACACGAGGGTACCGCTTTATATTGGTTCTGGTGGACTATGCAACGCGATACCCGGAAGCGGTGCCTCTTCACAATATCTCCGCACGTAGTATTGCAGAGGCCCTCTTCCACGTCATCTCCCGGGTCGGAATCCCGAAAGAGATTCTGACTGATCAAGGCACCTCGTTTGTCACGAACACTGGCCGAACTGTATGGGCTACTGGGTATTAAGCCGATCCGCACCAGCGTGTATCACCCACAAACGGACGGTTTAGTCGAACGGTTCAACCGCACCCTCAAGAATATTATCAAAAAATTCGTAAGTGAGGACGCACGTAACTGGGATAAGTGGCTCGAACCCTTGTTGTTTGCAGTGCGAGAGGTCCCCCAAGCCTCCACGGGGTTCTCCCCATTTGAATTACTGTATGGGCGTAAGCCGCGCGGCATCTTAGATGTACTGCGGGAAAATTGGGAGGAGGGACCTTCGCAGAGCAAAAATGAAATTCAATACGTTATGGATCTGCGCGCAAAACTCCACACGCTCACCCACTTAACTCAGGAGAATTTGCGGCAGGCCCAGGAACGGCAAACCCGCCTGTACAACAAGGGCACGCGCCTTAGAGAGTTCACTCCGGGAGATAAGGTACTCGTCCTGTTGCCCACGTCGAGCTCCAAATTAATCGCCAAGTAGCAAGGGCCCTTCGAGGTCACACGGCGAGTCGGGGACGTCGACTATGAGGTTAGGCGAACGGACAGGGAGGGGGCGCTACAGATCTACCACCTCAATCTGCTGAAGCTCTGGAATGAGGAGGTCCCCGTGGCGTTGGTGTCGGTAGTTCCGGAGAAGGCGGAGCTGGGGCCGGAGATCCAAAAAGGGTCATTGGCATCTCGCACCTCTCCGGTCCCCTGTGGAGACCACCTCTCCCCGACCCAACTCACGGAGGTCGCCCAGTTGCAGGCCGAGTTTTCGGATGTGTTCTCGCCCCGGCCCGGACGCACCAACCTCATAGAACACCACATAGAGACGCCCCCGGGGGTGGTAGTGCGTAGCCGTCCTTATAGATTACCCGAACACAAAAAAAAGGTGGTTCGGGAAGAACTTCAGGCCATGCTCGAAATGGGCATCGTCGAGGAGTCCCACAGTGACTGGAGCAGCCCGGTGGTCTTGGTTCCCAAGGCCGACGGCTCGGTCCAGTTCTGTGTGGACTATAGAAAAGTCAATGCGGTGTCTAAATTTGACGCGTACCCAATGCCTCGTATTGATGAGCTGCTCGATCGACTAGGCACGGCTCGCTTTTACTCGACACTGGATTTGACGAAGGGATATTGGCAGATCCCCTTGACTCCATTATCCCGGGAAAAAAACGGCCTTTTCCACACCGTTCGGCTTACACCAGTTCGTCACACTTCCGTTTGGGCTGTTTGGGGCGCCCGCTACGTTTCAGCGGCTGATGGACCGGATCCTCCGGCCCCAAGCCACCTATGCGGCCGCTTACTTAGACGACATCATCATTTATAGTAATGACTGGCAGCGGCACCTGCAACACCTGAGGGCCGTCCTTAGGTCGCTGAGGCGGGCGGGGCTCACTGCCAACCCGAAGAAGTGTGCGATTGGGCGGGTGGAAGTACGGTATCTGGGCTTCCACTTGGGTAACGGGCAGGTGCGTCCCCAAATTAATAAGACAGCAGCGATTGCGGCCTGCCCGAGACCCAAGACCAAAAAGGGGGTGAGACAGTTCCTGGGGCTGGCTGGCTATTATCGTAGGTTTATACCTAATTATTCGGACGTCACCAGCCCGCTGACTGACCTCACTAAAAAGGGGGCGCCAGATCCGGTCCAGTGGACGGAGCAGTGCCAGCGGGCTTTCTCTGAGGTAAAGGCTGCACTGTGTGGGGGGCCACTTTTGCACTCCCCTGACTTCTCTCTCCCCTTTTTGTTGCAGACGGATGCGTCGGACAGAGGGCTGGGGGCCGTTTTGTCCCAGCAGGTGGGGGGAGAGGACCGCCCAGTGTTGTACATCAGCCGGAAGCTGTCAGTGCGTGAGGGGCGCTACAGCACTATCGAGAAGGAGTGCCTGGCCATCAAGTGGGCGGTCCTCGCCCTCCGTTACTACCTGCTGGGGCGCTCTTTCACCCTCTGTTCGGACCACGCGCCCCTCCAGTGGCTCCACCGCATGAAGGATGCCAACGCGCGGATCACCCGTTGGTATCTGGCGCTCCAACCTTTCAACTTCAAGGTGGTCCACAGGCCGGGGGCGCAGATGGTCGTGGCGGACTTCCTCTCCCGTCAAGGGGGGGGGGGAGTCGGCTGCGGGCCGGACGGGCGCCCGGCCTGAGTCGGGCGGTGGGGGTATGTGGCAGCGGGGGCGTGGTCAAGCACCGGTCTGTGACAGGAGGGCGGAGTTGGGGAAGGTAAGTGGCAGAATCGCTTCACCTGAGTGTCATTAACCTGTGTTTTGTGTGTTCTCCCCAGTAAACCGCCCTATTTAAGGAGGGAGAGCGAGAGCAGAGGAGATCATCCCCGGACGAGACGTTGTGTGTGTGTGTGTCTCTCTCGCTATTTGAACATTATTGTAAACCTGAAAAGTGTGGCAATAAAGCCGATAGTTAAACCTGATCTCTGTCCTGCCGTCCTCTGTGCTCCACCCACACGCGATTTTCGCTACACATACCTTTCCACCTGTGGCTATTTACATAACTGTTGATTGTTAACTCAACAAATGTTTTTACACAATTAACATGATAATTGTCCTCACAATTAAAAAAATAAAAATAAATTATTGCTAACCACTAGTCTGTTTACTGTTGCTTTACAACAATGATATCAACCTGAATGTATTAACCTTCAGAGTGGAATACGTTGAACACTGCATTTGAAAGAAACTAACCGTGCATTATGAAAGGTTTTTTGTTTTGTTTTTGTGTGTGTGTGTGTGTTTCCATGCTTGCTCAGTTTGTTGCAGTTTGGTCATTATCCAGCAATCCAATGCAATCTTCAGTTGTTTTGATGGTGTCTCAGTTTAGTGTCTGGTAATTGGCAGGTTCAAGCTCACCACTGGTAAAATAGACCTCAGACCCGTTTAAGGTATAGCACTTTCTAATAAAGAGACATGACTATAAATGTATAGGATGTGTGGAATTCTGAAGAAACATTACTATAGATACAACAGCTTCAGTGGTAAGGACTGTGTGCATTTGTATGTCTGGTAAGGGGCATAAAATTGGAGGCAGCAACGAGTCATTGTGAGGAAACAACACCCACACATTCTCTCTCTCTCTCTCTCTCTCTCTCTCTCTCTCTCTCTCTCCCCCCAGGTCTCACTCTCATCCTTCTCTACAGATAAAAAGTCTCATCTCATTTCATTATCTCTAGCTGCTTTATCCTGTTCTACAGGGCATACATGTCAACCTATACGGAATGTCCGTATTTATACGGATTTGATTCAATAAACGTAGTATACGGGCATATAAATAAAGTTATACGTATTCTTTAAAAAAACTCCAATATTTATTTAGAGCTATAATCAATTCCCATGATGATAAAAGAGCGCATAACATTTACAAACGTACTGTACACCACAGACAGCCAGTAAAGCGTCTTATGAAATCGCGCGTTATCTTGTGGTAGCGAGACTTCGTTCCACTTTTGATCATGCGCACACTGCATTGCGAGAATCTCGCCAACCGTAAAGTCATAGACATATAAACATAGACGCTGCCTTCTGCGTAGAATCATACGTCATCCTCGCCGCCATATTGGATGTGGCAAAGTGGAGATTCTTCAACCGTCTCTGGTATAGCGTCTAGACAGTAGCCGAGAATGAAGATGCCTCATTCATGTGCTGCGTTTAACTGTACCAATAGGTTTACCATCCAAACGAGATCACATGGGATTACCTTTCACAGGTGAGACTGGAAAAACACTTTTCATTGTATTTGGTCATTATAACGTAATTTTACAAACAGATTTTCCTGACTTTGTGGCTAATATGAAGTCTCGTGCATAATAGCCGCTCGGTGAAACCTGTCTCCAAACAACGAAGTATTTCCTTCATAACTACGCTGATAACACTTTGTGTTTTTGTCAAACATTGGAACTTTGTATTCATTCTGAAGGTTTATTGTTATTAATATTGAATAAAAAGTAACTGGGATATATCATTGTTAATTATCATTCAAATTTTAGGTAAATTATTTTAATTTGCATCTTATATGGATTTTATAAGGGAAATACGGATTTTGGAGGTTGGTTATACAGGTTTGATTGACCAAAGGTTGACATGTATGACAGGGTTGCAGGCAGCCTGGAGCCTATCCCAGCTGACTATGGGCGAAAGGCAGGGTACACCCTGGACAAGTCGCCAGGTCATCACAGGGCTGACACATAGACACAGACAACCATTCACACTCATATTCACACCTACAGTCAATTTAGAGTCACCAGTTAACCTAACCTGCATGTCTTTGGACTGTGGGGGAAACCAGAGCACCCGGAGGAAACCCACGCAGAGAATATACAAACTCCGCACAGAAAGGCCCTCGCCGGCCATGGGGCTCGAACCTGGACCTTCTTGCTGTGAGGCGACAGCACTAACCACTACTCCACCATGCTGCCCCAGATAAAAAGTCACATAGATAAATTCACAATCTCTCTCTGCGAGAATAATGGGTTTGGGATTCAAGTGGCTTGAATGAAAAATTAAATTTATACTTTTATAAAATGATACATCTACAACATTTGAATCACACTCTCACACCGTCACATCTGGCCAAAGAAAGACGGAATTATATCACAAAAAAAAAATTAAACTAGATGGGCACACAGTAGAGTGCATTCCTCTGCCAAGCCACATATTAACATCAAAATCAAATCACTTGAACCTAGGATAATACTAAAGCTATACACCAAATTTCACCAAAATTTGTTCACTACTTTTTGAGGTACCTAGTGGTTAGCGTGTCCGCCTCTCGACTGGGAGATCACAAGTTCTACTCACAGTGGGGTCATACCAAAGAGCATCATAAAAATGTTACCTACTGCCATCTGCCAAGGCACGCTGCAATACAGATGTGAGTGGGGAGTCAAACTTTTGCAGTTACCAGAGGACCAGCCCCCACTGTCATCATCATCATCACTGAATGCCATTTTTCCCTTGATACAGGGGTTAGACAGTCTCTCAATGGCTGCCCATCAACATCCTCTCCTTCAGGCTGTTGGTTCCCATGGGGGTTCAACCACTCTGGTCAGTATACGCCACCTCTTTCTGTCATGTGTGTCTTGCGCAGAAATCCCTTTTTCTTGCATGTCTCTCTTCCTACAGTCACTCCACCGAAGCTTCTGCCTTCCTCAACTTTGTCTACCAACTATTGGCATCTCTAAGGCAGTCCTGATATAATCCTTGCTCCTCTTGACATGCCCATACTACCTAATTCTTGATTCTTTAACTTTCTCATTGATGCATACTACTCCAAGCCGTTTTTGTATCTGTTCACTTCTCAGCCAGTCTCATAGGCTAACACCCAAAATCCAATGCCGCATTCTCATTTCTGTTCTTTCCAGCAACATCTCTTCACTCTTCTTAAGAGCCCAAGTCTCAGCTCTATACATAATCACAGGTCTGATAACTGTCTTGTATAGTTTTACTTTTAGGTAGAGAGGTATCTTCTTATCACAGATGATTGGTATGATCTCTCTCCACTTGGCCCAAGCTGCTTGTACTCCGAATTGAATGTCCCTGGAGATGGAACCTGTGTCCTCTATTGTTGAGCCCAGGTACCGGTACTTGAACTCAGTTACTTGTTTCAGCTGGTGTCCTCTTTTATCAGTGATGTGTAGTTCTTTTGTTTCTTTGGCACACATCATAAGTTCCGTTTTCTCTGCATTCACTTGCAGACCTATGCTCTCGAGGCTGTTCTGATAGTCTAGCAACCTCTGCTGGAGCTCAACCACAGATGTCGCCATTATGACAAGGCCATCTGCATAAATGATATCCCAAGGCAGATCTCTTCTGATGTCCTGCATGAAGGCATCTGGCACAGTGATGAAAAGCCCCCCCCCCCCCCCCCCCCATTTTAGCAGAAAGGAGATATAGATCCACCTCCACCTGACTTGACACCAATTGACTTGGTTACATGGGTGGATAAAGTACTGAGAAGTTATCCTTAAAGGGCTGATGACACTAACATGACTCTATGCAATTTCTTAAATAAACTATACAACATGGCAAACATGTTAGATTTCTGTTATAATTACATGAAAAGAAGCTGTTGTTACGCGAATATCCAACTTTTAATTGCACAGCGCAAGAAAACTGGGTCCGTGGCTCGCGGCCATGTTGTGACGTCAGCGGAAGAACACGCTGCGGTTCACTGGCTGTTCTACTCTGGTTCTACTCAATGGAAATGGCGCATGAAAATGCCAGTGAACTCTCTAGTGCTAGCTCTTCCTCTTCTGGGAGTCTAGAATTGTGTTGATCTCTTCCGAATAGAATCTATGATAGCCTACCCTCTTTACCCTTTGCCTCTCGTTGCTAGGCGGCAGTTACATGAAAGCCGCAAGCTTTCACAAGCAAATACATGACTGATATCACGCCGACTTTATGATTACATTTATGATTATCATGTAGAATCTATAGCTCTACGTACCTTTATCTTAAGTCGTTTCACAACACATGTTCTGACAGGAGGACTGTCTTTGGATCCGGCATAGCTACTAGTAGACCCCCTCCGGAATATTGGCAGTGTTGCCAGATTGGGAGGTTTCCCGCCCAGTTGGGCGGTTTCAAGTGCATTTTGGTGGGTTTTGAACATATTTTGGGCTGTTGCCAGATACTGCTGACGTTTTCCAGCCCAAAATATGTTCAAAACCCACCAAAATGCACTTGAAACCGCCCAACTGGGCGGGAAACCTCCCAATCTGGCAACACTGTGTAGGCACTGCTGATGGTAGTAACACACGTTTGTGCTGAACTGAACACCCAAGAGATTCTTTTAAGCTGGGAAGGGTGTCAAAACAATCCAAATTGAAGTGTTCAGAGCACAGGACGGATGTTGGTGAGGGCTCCCACTTGTCACAAGTGCGCCTGACTTGCTTCACCCACTTCGCATGCAGCTCGGGATCTCTGGGAAACTTGAATAAACTTACCCCATCCTTGTGGGTTTTGGAGCAAAAGCCGGGGCAACAGAACGCGAAGGCATAATAACTATATATATATATATATATATATATATATATATATATATATATATATATATATAATGTATAATAATGTATAATAAAAATACCAATAATGATAAACTGAACACCTGTCGCATCAACAACAAACTGGTAAGTTAGGAGGAAGGTTCTTTCGCTGACGTCATATAGCTCCTCCTCCTCCTTCGTCTCCTGGGTGCTGCAGCCCTGTCAAATTTGCCCAAATAGCCGCATTTTTTATCATAACTTGTAAAATAGGCACCTTCGTGAATTAATATATGGATCATCGGGAATTACTTTTTATGTTATAAAACATCGCCAAAGATGTCAAAAACGTGTCATCAGCACTTTAAGTGAAAGTATAGATATGTACCATCCATTATCCGTAACCGCTTATCCTGTACAGGGTTGCAGGCAAGCTGGAGCCTATCCCAGCTGAATATGGGCGAGAGGTGGGGTACACCCTGGACAAGTCGCCAAATCATCACAGGGCTGACACATAGAGACAAACAACCATTCACACTCACACCTACAATCAATTTAGAGCCACCAATTGGCCTAACCTGCATGTCTTTCCCTTACGAAAATCTACCATGGTTGACTATGGTTTTACCATGGTTTTTATGTAGTAACCATGATTCTACTATGGTATCTCATGGTTATTCTAAGTACTATGAACCAACCATAGTATTACTATGGTTTATCCATGGTAGTAACCATGGATCTACTATGGTATTTCATGGTGATTCTACAGTAAGTACTACGAACCAACCATAGCATTACTGTGGTTTATCCATAGTACTGCAGTAGCTGTGGTAGCATCATAGTTGTATGTGTAATAGGTCATAGTAACTACGAAATTAGTTTAAAAAGTGATAGTATGGTTTTTAAAAGGATGCACTAACTGTAGTATTACCATGCTTTCGTCCAACAGTCAATGCTGTAGAGAAGGATCTCGATTAACAGCCCAGATACATTAACATTTACTTAGAACCTAAAAATTTAAGTGAACATTGAGGTAAAATGCACCATGGTTTTCATGGTTACCCAAAAAAACATGAAAACCATGAATAACTATAAACCATGGTAAAACCATGGTTAGTTTTCATAGTAAAACCATGGTTAATTTTCGTAAGGATTGGACTGTGGGGGAAAACGGAGCACCCGGAGGAAACCCACACAGACAGAACATGCAAACTACACACAGAAAGGCCCCCATCAGCCACTGGGCTTGAACCCAGAACCTTCTTGCTGTGAGGTGACAGTGCTAACCACTACACCACCATGCTGCTCCCAGAAATTCTCTTCTTATCAAATACGTATATAATATGCTTATCATATCCCTTTTCTATCCAAGATCCTAGAGAAAGTTGTCACCTAACAGCTTTTTTTTCATAATAAGTACAACCCCGATTCCAAAAAAGTTGGGACAAAGTACAAATTGTTTTCAAATATGTTTATTAGGAAACCAATCAATCACTTAACAGCGAAATTAACAGTCGACAGTTATGTTTCCTTTGTTTTTGTTTTTTTTACAGAAGGTGGGAAAAAGTAATCCCTGACAAAAAAGACTAATGACAAAAATGTAAACAAGTAAACAAGCAGAGCCCTGCATCAACAAAGCAGATGAAACAAAAAGGACAGGACAAAAAGGACAGGTCAACCCCCCGTCCCCAACCCCCTTAGGAGTACATCCAACTAGAGACTCAATCAGATTCTCTTTCAAGATGAGAGACCAAAGGTTGCCAGATTTCATCAAAGTACCTCAACTTGTCTTTCAAAATAAACCGAATTCTCTCCAAATGTAGGGTGTCTGTCAAAGCAGTCAATCAGTGCTTAAATGAGGGGACCTCTCTCTTCCTCCAGTTAAGTAAGATCAGTTTTTTTTGCTGTTATAAGGCCATATGACAGAAGGTGCTGTTGTGCACTATTTAGCTTCTAGAGCCCCTCAGATGTTCCCAGAATTATTAAAATAAGATCTGGGTCTAGTTGAATCCCCAAAATTGATGAAAAGAAATCAAATATTTCATGGCAATAGTTTTGAAGTTTGGGGCAGAGAGCAAAACTATGAGATAGGGTAGCCTCCATGGACTCACATTTCTCACACAAAGGAGAGACTTCAGGAAATATTCTATGTAGCTTTGTTTTGGAGTAATGTAGTCTGTGCAATATTTTAAATTGAATCAAACAGTGTCGAGCATTTATAGAACATTCATGGATGTGCTCCAAACTCTCCTCCCACACATTGGGAGGTATCAGGGCTCCAAACTCTCTTTCCCACTCCTCTTTTATCCTGTCCATCTTGGGAAGACACGTTTTGCAGTATCTCATATAGTTGTGAGATTATGTAGCGTGGATTGGGGAACAGATTAAATAAGCTTTCTATCTTGTCTGGGGGGCAGCACGGTGGTGTAGTGGTTAGCACTGTCACCTCACAGCAAGAAGGTCCAGGTTCGAGCCCCGTGGCCGGCGAGGGCCTTTCTGTGCGGAGTTTGCATGTTCTCCCCGTGTCCGTGTGGGTTTCCTCCGGGTGCTCCGGTTTCCCCCACAGTCCAAAGACATGCAGGTTAGGTTAACTGGTGACTCTAAATTGACCGTAGGTGTGAATGTGAGTGTGAATGGTTGTCTGTGTCTATGTGTCAGCCCTGTGATGACCTGGCGACTTGTCCAGGGTGTACCCCGCCTTTCGCCTGTAGTCAGCTGGGATAGGCTCCAGCTTGCCTGCGACCCTGTAGAACAGGATAAAGCGGCTACAGATAATGAGATGAGATGAGATCTTGTCTGGGTTTGCCTTCTCGAAGTTAGGGAGATGTGTTCTGACATAATTCCTAATCTGAACATATCTGAAAAACTGATTCCTCGATAAATTAAACCTTTCTTGGAGTTGCTGGAAAGAGGCAAAAGTCCCCTCTATGTATAGGTTACCAATAATACAAATCCCCAATCGTTTCCAGGTGGAAAACACCTCATCCAGAGCTGAGGGAGTGAAAGAGGGGTTTGCAGTTATAGGTAGCAGAAATGAAACTGCCTTCAGTTTGAAATGATTCCTTAGTTGTTTCCAAACCTTAATTAAAGCATATATTACAGGGTTATTTTTAAAACAAGATCTATTGACTGGGACAGGAGATAGTACAACAGCTCTAATAGAATAAGGCAGACAATCTTCCCGTTCCATCTCTAGCCCATCATAGGGTATTGGGTTGTCATCTATACCATAGAGCGTATCCCAGTAGTATAAGATAAAATTAGGCAGTGCCAACCCCCCATTAGTTTTGTGTTTACAAAGATGGTCCTTCTTTATTCTATGAGACTTATAATTCCATACAAAGGGGAGAATGATTGAGTCCAACTTAATGAAAAAAGATTTGTCAAGGTAACTACATAGGTTTTGAAAAAGATAAAGTAGCTGAGGGACAAAAAAATCATCTTAATAGCATTCACTCTGCCCAGCAGAGAAATGGGGAGTGTTTTCCAAAATTGTTTATTGTTTGTTAACTTATTTAACAGGGTGGGGAAATTGGCCTTGTAAAGATCATTATACTTCTTGGTAATTATTACAAAGTACAAATTGTAAATAAAAACAGAATGCAATAATTTACAACTCTCAAAAACTGATATTGTATTCACAATAGAACATAGACAACATAACAAAGGTCGAAAGTGAGACATTTTGAAATTTCATGCCAAATATTGGCTCATTTGAAATTTCATGACAGCAACACATCTCAAAAAAGTTGGGACAGGGGCAATAAGAGGCTGGAAAAGTTAAAGGTACAAAAAAGGAACAGCTGGAGGACCAAATTGCAACTCATTAGGTCAATTGGCAATAGGTCATTAACATGACTGGGTATAAAAAGAGCATCTTGGAGTGGCAGCGGCTCTCAGAAGTAAAGATGGGAAGAGGATCACCAATCCCCCTAATTCTGCGCCGACAAATAGTGGAGCAATATCAGAAAGGAGTTCAACAGTGTAAAATTGCAAAGAGTTTGAACATATCATCATATACAGTGCATAATATCATCAAAAGATTCAGAGAATCTGGAAGAATCTCTGTGTGTAAGGGTCAAGGCCGGAAAACCATACTGGGTGCCCGTGATCTTCGGGCCCTTAGACGGCACTGCATCACATACAGGCATGCTTCTGCATTGGAAATCACAAAATGGGCTCAGGAATATTTCCAGAGAACATTATCTGTGAACACAATTCACCGTGCCATCCGCCGTTGCCAGCTAAAACTCTATAGTTCAAAGAAGAAGCCATATCTAAACATGATCCAGAAGCGCAGACGTCTTCTCTGGGCCAAGGCTCATTTAAAATGGACTGTGGCAAAGTGGAAAACTGTTCTGTGGTCAGACGAATCAAAATTTGAAGTTCTTTATGGAAATCAGGGACGCCGTGTCATTCGGACTAAAGAGGAGAAGGATGACCCAAGTTGTTATCAGCGCTCAGTTCAGAAGCCTGCATCTCTGATGGTATGGGGTTGCATTAGTGCGTGTGGCATGGGCAGCTTGCACATCTGGAAAGACACCATCAATGCTGAAAGGTATATCCAGGTTCTAGAGGAACATATGCTCCCATCCAGACGACGTCTCTTTCAGGGAAGACCTTGCATTTTCCAGCATGACAATGCCAAACCACATACTGCATCAATTACAGCATCATGGCTGCGTATGTAGATACAGTTTGCCACCTACTGTCTAAGAACTACAACTCCCAGCCAACCTCCGCTTTGACCTACGTCACGCCTGGGCGGGATCACTTGCATCACTTCCTCCATGATTCCATAAAGGGACCTGGAAATCCACCATATCTTTATCTTTGGTTTCTGAAACTACACGGAACAGACCTAAAAGGAGGCACTCGCTATCGGACCATCCGAAACCACGATTTCTTTCTTGCAAGATCCACGTTTCAGCGCGTTTTCTTTTTGTTTACCCTTGATCACGGTAGACTCCGGAAACACGCGATCTTTAACTCAAGCGAGTTATAACCGGTTTTCAGTTATTCCTTATAAGTACGTACGAAACTGCAGCCCGAAAAGGCAGTTTTAATTTGTTTAGGAAGCGGCTGGACCCTTCTAAACTAGTGCACGTTGTTTGATCAGAGTTTTCCTTCTCACGAGCTACGAAGTCTCTCTGAGGATTCTCTGTCTCCCACAGAAGTTTTCCAAGCTCCTGTGAACTCTAACTCTCTGAAGACTCTCTACTTTCTACAAAAAAGGCGAGATTTTGAATTAAGACTGGCATTTGGGCAAGAAGACTAGTCTTAGGAATTAGTTTATTTACTTAGTGTGAATTTACACTCAGGGATTGTTTAAGTGTGCACACTGATTTTGGTTTTCTATCATTTGTTCTATTGTTGATCTCAATTGTTTAATAGATAGGTTTTGCATGCCCTCTCTTTCTTCCTAACATTTTAACTTCATTATTTACCCATATTTTGACCTCATTAAGATTTCAGTGAATTTAATAATACTATAAAGCTAGTGGGTTAGCTGTCTAGGGAAGCCTTTTGTCTCCAGGGACCAGGCTTCAACACGTGGTCACAGGCCTCACCCACACTTTAGCTAGCAAACCAGAGCTAACTCTCTTTGTTCTGTAAGGAGACACGTGGTAACCCCCCCCCTCCTTTGTTCTTCATCATGAGGTCTTTTTTCTCAACTTTAGATAATATTTTTAAGTTTTTATTCAATTCAACCTTTATAGCGCACTCTCCTGTGCCCACATTCAAATCCACATATATCACGGATGACCATTTGAATGTATCTTAATTGTTAACCTTTAATTTTTGTTATCACATATACACTAAGCCTCACACACAACCACGTGGCCTACACTAGGCCTTAAAAGCACATGTTAGCTAGCCTTCCTTTGTCTAGTTAGCACACAAAGCTAATCATTTGCTTACACACCAACACATGCTAGCTAGCCTTCCTTTGTCTAATTAGCCTACAAAGCCTACAAAGCTAACCTTTCACTCACACACACACACACACACACACACACACACACACACACACACTCTGTTTACAGAAGATTTCATCTGCTGCTATTCAATTTTTATCTTTGTTATAATAAATTCCATTATTATTGTAACTGTGTGTGTTTGTCTGCTGTTCCGATACTTCTTGAAGTCGCTCATATCTCAAAAGAACTCTAAGGTGTATATGAATACTATTAGCTGCAGCTTGGTAAGTGACCATAATAATTCTGAATATACCAGGGCCCTGTACTACGAAGCGGGTTTTCTGGCTTACCAGGGTAACTTCGAGAGTAACTTGATCACGTGCAGCGTAACTTCCCGATTAACCCATACTACGAAAGTTGGCTATGTTCAAACTGAGGTATGCTGCCATGGCAACTTACGCTGCATCTCAAACCTGCTCGTCTCAGGTTATGTTCTTGGTTAACCCGAGGTTTCCGATTAACCACACCCTTTTTAAACACCACCTCTCCACCGACATTTCCTCTAGAGACAATGCCAGCGTACCTGGATGACCCGTGCGATATCGGAGCGCAGATTAGAGATGGGATTTATGGCTCTTTGATGGGATCCGCATCTTTGTGATCCGTTCTTTGAAAAGAACCGTTCAAAAGACTGGCTCATTTGGCTCTTTTTAAATATTTATTCAGTTTTAAGAAGACAGCGTCTAAAGAAGCCAGATCCCTCTGCTTAGACAGTGACATCAATATTTCTGGACATACCTTTTATATAAAGCAACCTAGACTTACATTATTGTAACCCCTAAACGCTCATAAATAACCATTAAAAAACAATGAGGGCTTCAATGAATGTCCATGCAGAACGGCTTTTCTGTAAAAAAAAAAAAAAACACTCAAGAACATAGTTATCAAGAACGCAAGAATATTTTATAGAAAAACACTTGTTTTACAAAAATATTTAACTCTGAGATATAAAATAGATAAAACTACAATAAATATAACACAAGAACATTTTAATAGAAAAAAACTTATATTAAAAATATTGAAATTGTAACAAAAATAGATACAACTAAACAGTCAGATAAATAGATAAAGTTATAACAAGAACACAAGATTATTTTAATAGGAAAAAAACAATTAATGCAAAAAATATATTATTAAAAAAATTGATACAACTAGACAAACAGATAAATAAATAAAATACACAAAAATAGAACAAACAAAATGACCATAGAATAAATTAAATGAACGTCCGTGCAAAGTAGTTTTCCCACAATATTATCATTAATATCACACAACAACATTATAAACTATATACAAAACAATTTGAACTATTAGGCAAACAGATAAAACTTGAATAAATAAAAGGCAAATGCTGTTTAGCCTACTTCTTGTCCTTGGGCAAAAGCTTTTTCATCTGAAACACAGCACAGAAAAAGAACGACACACACACACACACACACACACACACACACACCATTATGAATGATGTTTTTATATTTCATTTTCACCTGTTGCCAGGTGCGTTTGGCACTGCTGTTGCCTCTGAAATGTTCACAGGACATACACCAACTTAGTCAAAGGGACTGAACAGTCAGTCATCCTAATTCATGTGACTCTGTGCACATATCAGCTTAAGTAGGCTACTCCATGAATTTACCATACCAAATTTTATTCAGGATTTTTCGGACATTAAACAAGCTATATATGACTGGGGCCACGTCGAAGGACCATTTTCTGTGACTTGTGATTGATCATGAAGCTTTCTCTCATCCTATACTTCTGTTCTGGAACATGTAGAAGGGAGAATGTACTTGCGCATTTACCCGATCGGCAATTCGTTGCCAACATGCTTGCCGCTCCTTATTGGCAGCCGCTGTGTTAGATTTTGCTCTTAATGTTGTTTTGAACTCCTCGTAGCTTTGCATTATGACAGCGCATTCTTCCTCCGTGAAGTACGGCGACCGTGCCATTGTGAACAGTGGTGATTTGCGCTGATAACCTCCCCTTTAACGTGAACGCGCATTAACCCTGATTAGGTTAAACCAGGTTCAACAAATCAACTTCATAACTGGCGTCGTAGTACCATTTAACCCCAAACAAGATAACCAGGTTTTGTCAACCCCGGTTTAGCGGGGGAACCCTGGGTTACTTCTGGGTAGGTTAACCTCCGTTCGTAGTACAGGGCCAAGGTAATGGTATGATTCACTAAATGATTCACTTTGAATGATTCACTTTGAATGATTCACTTTAAACGATTCAATGAGACTGGTTCAATGGTATGATTCAATTCAAATGATTCAAATTAAATGGTTCAATGGGATTGATTCAATTTAATTATTAAAGATTGATCACTTAACACCAATCTACATACACATAAACATAATACACCTACACGTAGAAGAAGGGTCCGGGTACTTAACTGGCCAGCCTGCAGTCCAGATCTTTCACCCATAGAAAATATTTGGCGCATCATAAAACGGAAGATACGACAAAAAAGACCTAAGACAGTTGAGCAACTAGAATCCTACATTAGACAAGAATGGGTTAACATTCCTATCCCTAAACTTGAGCAACTTGTCTCCTCAGTCCCCAGACGTTTACAGACTGTTGTAAAGAGAAAAGGGGATGTCTCACAGTGGGAAACATGGCCTTGTCCCAACTTTTTTGAGATGTGTTATTGTCATGAAATTTAAAATCACCTAATTTTTCTCTTTAAATGATACATTTTCTCAGTTTAAACATCTGATATGTCATCTATGTTCTATTCTGAATAAAATATGCAATTTTTAAACTTCCACATCATTGCATTCCGTTTTTATTTACAATTTGTACTTTGTCCCAACTTTTTTGGAATCTGGGTTGTAATAACCAGCATGATGCATTTCAGTTTGGTTTCCATGGAGGCTGAAGTGCTTGACTTCCTTTGGAGGTGATGAGTTCTATGGGTATTGTACTAATATAGTGAGTGCAGAATTCCATCTGAATCATTTCTGATGATTGGTTGGTTCTCTGCATTTCTGTTTGGCTCAGAGGCAACAAGCATTTTGTGTATTGTAACCAGTGTCATGGCAATATTAATATCTGATGGACTTTTTTTAAAGCGGTTTTCTCTGTGTACAGTTTTAAACGTTCCTGAAATAGATGCTAGTTCTATTTGTGTTAAATGTCTTTAAAGGACCATTAGGCAAGATTGGGTATCTTACAGTGAAATAGGTTGAGCGAAATAGGCTCTGAATGAACAAAGCTCCTTTCAAGAACGTGGCTCAGACTTAGCATATACCATCATTTTTCAAGCTCATTCAACTGCTAGAAAGCCATGTTATAAACCTATAAACACACGTAATTCAGCTCATACTGATATATGAGCATGATTAAGAGTGGCATTTCTTTGTAATGAGGGTTTAAGCACCAGTATTATCATTATTAGCATTATAAGATACTGGTATGTATCAGTTGAGGGTATGAAGAACACTGGGTGAGTGAAGTGATTCGGGAAAAGACAAAGAACTCCCACAACAGATTTCCTTCAAATTAAGAAGTGTATATATCAGCGATAATAGTCATCACATGACAAACCACCAAGGCAACACCCATGGCATTTCTCCAGGGTAAGTAAATGGTAAAATACAACAAATCCCACCACTAAACTCTACCCCAAAAACCTACCTTCCCTTTTACACAAGAGAATATTGCTCAGATCGAGACACAAACAAGTGTGCCTCATAGCATGCAACATGAAGTTAAGACAGATGAGATGAGAAGCTCTCTTTTTCTTCTTTATTTTATATACCCCCTCTAGTACACAGCGCTTTCAAAATATAAACAGCTCCACAAGGAACAATGAGAAAAACACACACAGATCAGTACAGGACACCCACAAAATAATGGAAGGGATGAAGAAACCCCATAACAGATACATGATAGGCCATCCAGCTCTGCAAGATCAAAGTTATTGTATAACTCTATAAACGCACAAAATTGGCTCATACGGATTACTTGACAGTGACCAAGAGTGCTTTCACTGTTCTGGTTTTCTTTGTAATGAAAATAACACATAGCTACTTGGTTTGTTATGTAATGCCGGCCACTCAGACCAAAAAATAAATAAATAAAAATTATTATCTGGCTGCGCTGGGCACTTACCAATTTCAGACTGAAATGAAGGCAGGGTGAAGGCTGCTTAAGTATGTTATGTGGGGGAGGGGGATTTCTGTTATTATCACAGCAATAAAGCTAATTATTTTGCTAATTAGTTTGTACTTGTACTTGGTGGTTTTGCTGTTAACAGGGACATTCAAAACTTGCTGGAGAATATTTTGTTTTCCAACATTTTTTTCTTCACATTTTCTATGTAGATGATATCATAAACAAGGCATCAAAAATTCATGGAAAAACAGCTCTAATTGATTATTAATCATCAGTGGGAAAAGGAAAGCTCATAAGACCTCACAAGACAAACCTTAGGAAGGTCACAAGGAAAACTTAAAAAAAAAGTAACCTGATGCAGATGGAAAAGTAACAACCACAGAGGATAAACCTACAGTAGCTAAGAAGACAACACTGTAGATGACAGGATCACAAAATATATCATTTGGTTCACTTCAGATATTGATGTCATTTTTTTTCCCTTTGGGGGGGCACTTTATTTAAGAAATGCAAGAAACCTTCGTAATCCCAAACTGACATAAACTGACATAGTTGTTGTAAAGGCTTATCATCGCCACTAGCTTTGTTGGAGGAGGTTGTTTTCACCTCCATTTGTTTGTTTGTCTGTTCACACTGTAACACAAAAAGTAGTGAACAGATTTTGATGAAATTTTGAGGAAAGGTGAGCCATGGGCCAAGGAACAATTAATTAGACTTTGATGCAAATCCGGATACGTATGTGGATCCATGATTTCTTTGTCTCTTTCCAGCGTAACTCAAAAAGTAGTTAACAGATTTGGATGAAATTTGGTGGACAGCTTTAGTATGATCCTAGGTTCAAGTGATCTGATTTTGATGTTGATAATACGTAGCCTGGTGGAAGAATGCACTCTACTGTGTGCCCTTCTAGTTCCAGTATGCATCACCTGTCAAAATCTGATTTTATGAATTTTGATGCAACACCTGAGAGAAGTGACAGCTCATTTGTTCACAAGGTTGTTTTGATATTTTCTGACCTAGTTTATGTTGTGACATTTGATTTTGTAGCCCAGTGCACTTCTGGTATGTCATGTAGTTGTGATGATGCAATGTCAGACATCAAAAACAAACTCTCAGAAAAAAAAATGCATAACTCGGTTATAACAGTGACAAAGCACAGCATCAGTGGTTGTATAGACGAGATAATGAATACTATAACTCGTCATAGTGTGGGGATAGTGACTAGACAGGGTGCTGGAAAGAAACAGTGAATCAGACATGAAAGAAAGCATTTAAAAATGTACTTTGTGCATTTACAAACATAATACAACAATATGTCAGACTACACTGGGATATCTCATCTCATCTCATTATCTCTAGCCACTTTATCCTGTTCTACAGGGTTGCAGGCAAGCTGGAGCCTATCCCAGCTGACTACGGGCGAAAGGCGGGGTACATCCTGGACAAGTCGCCAGGTCATCACAGGGCTGACACATAGACACAGACAACCATTCACACTCACATTCACACCTACAGTCAATTTAGAGTCACCAGTTAACCTAACCTGCATGTCTTTGGACTGTGGGGGAAACCGGAGCACCCGGAGGAAACCCACGTGGACACGGGGAGAACATGCAAACTCCGCACAGAAAGGCCCTCGCCGGCCACGGGGCTCGAACCCGGACCTTCTTGCTGTGAGGCGACAGCGCTAACCACTACACCACCGTGCCGCCACACTGGGATATGTCTTTTAATTATTTTGCATTGATGGAATGTTATCACTTTCGTTTCATTTTCATCATTGTTAATTGTAGAGGTGTGTGTGCAACTGTATACTCTCTGTTCTTATCTCTGCCAACTTTCTTGGAGGAGGTCATGTTTTCACCTCTGTTTGTTTGTTTGCATGCTCCCAGTGTAACTCAGAAAGTAGTGAATGGATTTTGATGAAATTCTGAGGAAAGGTGAGCCACTGGCCAAGGAACAATTGAGTAGATTTTGATGCAAATCTGAATATGTGGCTTTGCAGAGTTATGCACTCTACCGAGTGCCCTTCCAGGTTTTATTATCCTTTACAGCGAAATAAAATTTTAATAAAAGGCTAGCACTGTGATGAAAGAGTGAGAAAGAGCTCACTGGGTGCTGCAGGTTGTTTGTTTATCTAGTTGACATTTTTGGCCTCATAGCTAGTTTATTGCTGTGTACACCATCCGACAGAGGTGGACTCCTTTTCAGGCAATACTGAGGCCAGGGTTCAATATGCTGGTTCAAATCCTGGATCATTATCAGCCTGGAAAAACCTGCTGACTGGAAGGGCAGTCATTTGGTACAGTTATATGTGTGGCATGACAGGGCGGGACTACATGAAATACAAAAAAGTCGCAAATGTCAATAAGAGCACTGAAACCAGCAGAGCTAACCAAACTACAAACATGGCCACTCAGAACTATAATAACCAAGATTCACAGTGCCCCCTGTCACTGGAGTATTGAACTCAGCTGTTGCTCATCTACTCATCACCACCTCGCTACTTAAACCTCTCCCTCACACAGTGTCAACGTGAAGTATCGTTCTGAGTTCCCAGTCCATACCAGTATTCTCAGCCCATTTTGCTGGTCTTTGACTCTTGCTATCCATTCACCATTTTCGCTTCCTGTTTTGCCTACGTCACTCTGATTGCCGATCAACTGACCCTCGCCTGCCTTCTGACTCCTACTTTTGCTTCATGATTTGGCTCAGTACACTTTGCTCACTTTGAGATCGTATGACAAATCCTCCTTTCCCAGACCGTAAGGGTCGATTCCATTGCATACAGCAATCTTGAATTTGATATGGATCATGTAAACAGCATATTCTGTTTGGATATTCTGAATTTATTCTATCCACATTCACTGGATATGAGCAGTCGTGCTCTCTGATTGGCTACCCTCCTACTAGGCTATCAGCTCATATACCATGAGTAGAGAAAACAAAATGGTAGAGCGCATCAAGTCAAATACAGTATATCATTTAGTTATCAAGTATTTAAAAGAAACAGAAATAGCTAAAAGAAAATAGTAGGTCGTCCATCCCCCAAATATCTCCTCTTCCACACTCTAGCCCAGTCAGTGGCGGTAATGCACCTTTAAGTTGGTTTGCCAACTGCCAAAAAAACCCTAAAGAAGAAGAAGAAAATGGTGGAGTGTGTTGCCGAACCAACCGAGGATGAAATAAAAACTCTACTCAAAAACAAAACCCCCCAAAATACAAAAAAAGAAATAAAATATGGAGTAAAAGTATTTGATAGTAAGAACATATCTTTTTTATTTTTCAAGAATTATTATTATATCATTTTTTCACAAATTGCTACTGTCATTTCGCCAGTTTCTGACTTGTCCAGGGTGTACCCCGCCTTTCGCCCATAGTCAGCTGGGATAGGCTCCAGCTTGCCTGCAACCCTGTAGAACAGGATAAAGCGGCTAGAGATAATGAGATAAGATGAGATTTTGTATAAAGTTTTTATTTATCGAATTTGCAAAAAATAAAAATGCTGTTTCTCAAAAAACAGTGAATGTGGATAGAATAAAACAGTTACTCCACTCAATCTTGTCGCACATGACTTATAGCTATCAGCTCATGTACGACTCAATTTCATGGAATAACTGTTAATTATTCAGGTTCTAGGTGCATTCCTTGGGAATGTATAGAGCGTGTTCGGAATGTGTGTCTCGCTTGGAGCTTTTATGGTAGTTTGCAAGACAAGGCCTCTTGCCTGTTTACGGTCAGCTCTGTGTGTTGTACACAAACCATCTAGACAAACATGTATGAGTATAGACTATGCACAACTGCATGTAAAGAGGAATATAAGTGGAATGTTAATTTTCATTGGCCATGTAAACAGTGGAGTAGGAATTTTGTCTTTTTCGGCAATAACTGGAATATTTTGTGCATGTAAACCTAGTGACTGAGGGTTGTTGATGGACATGAGCTTATATGCTGCATACTCTCAAATCTACAATCAATGACTGTTGGCTGAGCTTCCAGGGCATTCACAGCACAGGCCATCAACACGCATCTTAAGAATCGATATATCCTTAAGTATTATATAACAAATGCTGGATGCTAATATTTCATTTATTTATTTTCCCTAATGCTTGAGCTTAAAAAAAGCATTGATGCTGGGATATAATATGGAGCCTGCGTATAGCTGTTACTTGAAGTGTGATTTGACGTGTGTTGCCGATCTTTATCAGAATTTAACTGTACTAATAAATCAGTTTTTGATTTACACCCCCAATTCCAAAAAGTTGGGACAATGTGTAAAACATAAATAAAAACAGAATAAGATATGCAAACCTTATATTTCATTGAAAATAGTACAAAGACAACATATCAAATGTTGAAACTGAGAAATCTGTATTATTTTTTGAAAAATATATGCTCATTTTGAATTTGATGTCAGCAATATATTTCAGAAAAGTTGGGACAGGGGCAACAAAAGACTGAAAAAGTTGTGTAATTCTAAAAAGAAGCTAATTTGGTTAATTGGCAACAGGTCAGTAATATGATTGGGTATAAAAAGAGCATCCCAGAGATGCAGAGTCTCTCAGAAGTAAAGATGAGGAGGGGTTCACCACTCTGTGAAAGACAAGGGCAAACAGTGCAGAAATTTAAGAATAACGTTCCTCAGTGTAAAATTGCAAAGAATTTGTGGATCACATCATCTATGGTACATAATATCATTAAAATATTCAGAGAATCTGGAGAAATTTCTGTATGCAAGAGGCAAGGCTGAAAACTGACACTGGATGCCTGTGATCTTCAGGCCCTCAGGCGACACTGCATTAAAAGCAGACGTGTGTCTGTAGTGGAAATCGCTGTTTGGGCTCAGGAACACTTCAGAAAACCATCGTCTGTGAAAACAGTTCATTACTGCATCCACAAGTTAAAACCAGATATAAACAATATCCAGAAACACTGCCACCTTCTCTGGGCCTGAGCTCTTTTAGGATGGACTGAGGCGAAGTGGAAAATTGTCCTGAGGTCTGACAAATCAAAATTAGAAATTCTTTTTAGAAAGTTTTTTTTTTTTCCAAAAGCCAACATCTGTGATGGTCTGAGGGTGCACTAGTGCACATGACATGGGTAGCTTGTACATCTGGGAAGGCATCATTAATGCTGAATGATATATACACGTTTCAGAGCAATATGCTGCCATCCAGACAAAATATTTTTCAGGGAAGGCCTTCCTTCTTTCAGCAAGACAATGCCAAACCGCTTTCTGCACATAAAACTGCATGGTTCCGTAGTAAGAGTCCAGGTGCTAAACTGGCCTGCCTGCAGTCCAGACCTGTCTCCCATTTAAAACATTTGGTGCATTATGAAGCACAAAATACGACAAAGGAGACCCCAGACTGTTGGGCAACTGAAATTGTATATCCAGCAAAAATAGGACACCATTTCTCTTTCAAAATTACAGCAATTGGTCTCTTCAGTTCGCAAACACTTAGTGTTGTTAAAAGTAGAGGTGATGCAACACAGTGGTAAACATGCCCCGCCCCAAGTTTTTTTTTTTAAATGTGTTGCTGACATCAAATTCAAAATGAGCATTTTTTTACACAACAATACAAATTTCTCAGTTTCAACATTTGATATGTTGTCTTTGTCCTGTCCCAACTTTTTTGGAATTGGGGTTGTAACTATAAAAGCAAAGAAACGATGAGGCAGCAACATGCCAACTAGTCTTGTCGCTGGGATTTTTTTTCCTTGCCACTGTTATGAAATTTAATACCAGAAGTTACTAAAGGCAGTGTGTTTAATGTCTGAGATGTCATAACATGTTTATGTGACTTTGGCATACTAGAAGTTTCCTGAGCTACAACGATCACAAAAGTCCAGAAAATATGACAACCATGACATCAATACTGGTGAAAGGTGACAGTATTGTTGGCTTCTCAGCTGTCAGTTGATCTTATGTAGCATAATGCAAAATAAATCCATGCTTGTGTCACCAAGAACAACTAATAAAATCCCATCAAATGTTATCATTCACCATCTTGAAAATCACTAACTATGCATATTAATGCCCAGATCCAACTGTGCCGCAGAAATGTGAAGCAGACTTTATTAAATCACACTTTTGTGTGTGAAGTGGTGCCTTTTCAGTAATGACAAATTGTTGACAGGTCCTGAAATAGACGCAAGTAATTACAGCATTGACTTGCAAATGAAATGTGCAAATTGAAACTGCTATTATCCTTGAAAGAAAAAAAAAAACATGAATCCTGGGTCAGTTATGAAACTTCTAAATCCTCAGAGTCTTTTAAACTTCAGAAAACATGTGAACTCAACCACCTCTTTAAAGATTAGCATTTACTGACATATTCTTCTAATGGAATTCTTGAGTATAGGTTTCTATTGAAAGAGGAAAGAAAATGTCAAGGCTAGGAGGGCAGATGTCATTAAATTGATATTTTGGTAAACAGTTTCAGGAAAACATCGAAACAGTAATGCATGAGTCACAATGTGCCAAGTGAGGTTAACTGGAAAAACTTGAATGATCGTGAAGATTTCCCAAAGATATTTTGCAGTGTATTGAAATAAATGTACTGTAAAGGACATTTAATTTTCTCTATTTAGGATTTTGATAAATACCTACAGTATATCTATTAATTTTTACGAGATGACTGGTTCAACGAGTCAACACATCACCGAGAAGGTTTTGACACTCGACCTGATATAAATGATTTACAGCTAGCTATTATTAGCTCATCCGGCCAACAGGCGATGAACTTATGCTATTATGTGTTGTCGGTCGTCCGTCTGTCATCCGGCGTCCATCCACATTTCACGAAAATCGCTTCTTCTCTCTCAATTCTTCACCAATTTTTATTCTTTTTGGCAGGAAGGTAGCTCTAATTTTGTGAACCCAAAAAGACTGAATGCTGTAATTAAATCAAAAGGTGCTTCAACAAAGTATTAGTTTAAGGGTGTGCACACTTATGCAACAAGCTTATTGTACGTTTTTTTTTTTTCCCCCAGCAGATTTGTTTGTTTTTCAATTGAATTGTACAGGTTATAGGTCACATTAAAGGTGAGAAGTTTTGAAATTATTTATTGTGGTCTTAGGTTTTTCTGAAGTAAAAAAACAAAAAACATTTTAACAGGGTGTGTATACTTTTTATATCCACTGTAGCTTACGAACACTCGTTTGACAATGGTGTCTGAGCAGCACCGAAACATCGCGCTCTTTTCCTTTATTTTTAGTACACAAAACAGACAAACTTAATTAAATATAGCCAGTTAATGTTTGCAAATTAGCAAAACTTATCAACCAATTGGGATGATTCCTGATCGCTGTTTTCTACATTTCATGACTTTGGTTGGATGCTAAACTGAAGTACAGTTTAAAAGCCACTGGCTGGACAAAAGAAGAGACGTTCAAAATCTGCAACAAGTCATTTGAAGGTCTAAATAAAAATGTAAGAAGGAAAAAAGTATGTTTTGAATACTAAGAGTATTCAAATTAAATAACACAAGTAAAGTATAAGTATGACACAAAAATACTTAAGTATATTAATGAAAGTCTTGTCTAAAGTATTTGTAGCAGTCCATGTAGGTGGGTGGAGCACAGAAGGACGGCAGGACAGAACTGATTTCACAAACTCTCTTTTATTCAGCTTTTCAGCGTTAAATATATGTTCCCATACACTCAGACACACGCACACACATCAGCCGTCTGGTTGTGGAGAGAGAGCTCCCTCTGCTCTCACTCTCTCTCCTTAAATAGGGCGCGGTCACTGGGAAGACACACAAACACATTAATTAACAACAGGTATAGTGATTCTGCCACTTAACTTCCCCGACTCCGCCCTCCTGTCACAGACCGATGCTAGACCACGCCCCCGCTACCACATACCCCCACCGCCCGACTCAGGCCGGGCAGCCGTCCGGCCCGCAGCCGACTCCCCCCCCCTTGACGGGAGAGGAAGTCCGCCATGATCATCTGCGCCCCCGGCCTGTGGATCACCTTGAAGTTAAAGGGTTGGAGTGCCAGATACCAACGGGTGATCCGCGCATTGGCATCCTTCATGCGGTGGAGCCACTGGAGGGGCACGTGGTCCGAACAGAGGGTGAAAGGGCATCCCAGCAGGTAGTACCGGAGGGCGAGGACCGCCCACTTGATCGCCAGGCACTCCTTCTCGATGGTACTGTAGCGCCCCTCACGCACCGACAGCTTGCGACTAATGTACAAGATGGGGCGATCCTCCCCCTCCACCTGCTGGGACAAAACAGCCCCCAGCCCTCTGTCCGACGCATCCGTCTGCAACATAAAGGGGAGAGAAAAGTCAGGGGAGTGTAAAAGTGGCCCCCCACACAGTGCAGCCTTAACCTTAGAAAAAGCCTGCTGGCATTGCTCCATCCACTGGACCGGATCTGGTGCCCCCTTTTTAGTCAGATCAGTCAGCGGGCTGGTGACGTCCGAATAATTAGGTATAAACCTATGATAATAGCCAGCCAGCCCCAGGAACTGTCTCACCCCCTTTTTGGTCTTGGGCCTCGGGCAGGCCGCAATCGCTGCAATCTTGTTAATTTGGGGATGCACCTGCCCGTTGTCCAAGTGGAAGCCCAGATACCGTACTTCCACCCGCCCAATCGCACACTTCTTCGGGTTGGCCGTGAGACCCGCCCGCCTCAGTGACCTAAGGACGGCCCTCAGGTGTTGTAGGTGCTGCGGCCAGTCATTACTATAAATAATGATATCGTCTAAGTACGCGGCCGCATAGGTGGCATGGGGGCGGAGGACCCTGTCCATCAGCCGCTGAAACGTAGCGGGCGCCCCAAACAGCCCAAAAGGAAGTGTGACAAATTGGTGTAAGCTGGACGGTGTGGAAAAGGCCGTTTTTTCACGGGATAATGGAGTCAAGCGGATCTGCCAATAACCCTTTGTTAAATCCAGTGTTGAGTAAAAACGAGCCGTGCCTAGCCGATCGAGCAACTCATCAATACGAGGCATTGGGTATGCATCGAATTTAGACACCGCGTTGACTTTTCTATAGTCCACACAGAACCGGACCGACCCGTCGGCCTTGGGTACCAAGACCACCGGGCTGCTCCAGTCACTGTGGGACTCCTCGACGATGCCCATTTCGAGCATGGCCTCGAGTTCTTTCCAAACCACCTTTTTCTTGTGTTCGGGTAACTTGTAAGGGCGGCTACGCACTACCACCCCCGGGAGCGTCTCAGTGTGGTGCTCTATGAGGTTAGTGCGGCTGGGCAGGGGTGAGAACACGTCCGAAAACTCGGTCTGCAACTGGGCAACCTCCGTGAGTTGGGTCAGGGAGAGGTGGTCTCCACAGGGGACCGGAGAGGGACGTGATGCTAATGTTCCTTTTTGAACCTCCGGCCCCAGCTCCACCTTCTCCGGAACCAACGACACCAACGCCACGGGGACCTCCTCATTCCAGAGTTTGAGTAGGTTGAGGTGGTAAATCTGTAGTGCCCCACCCCTGACCGTTCGCTTCACCTCATAGTCGACGTCCCCGACTCGCCGTGTGACCTCAAAGGGTCCTTGCCACTTGGCGACTAATTTAGAGCTCGATGTGGGCAACAGTACGAGTACTTTCTCTCCCGGTGCAAACTCTCTAAGGCGTGTACCCTTGTCGTACAGGCGGGTTTGCCGTTCTTGGGCCTGCCGCAAATTCTCCTGGGTTAGGTGTGTGAGTGTGTGGAGTTTTGCGCACAGGTCAATAACGTATTGAATTTCATTTTTGCTTGGTGAAGGTCCCTCCTCCCAATTTTCTCGCAGCACGTCTAAAATGCCGTGCGGCTTACGCCCATATAATAATTAAAACGGGGAGAACCCCGTGGAGGCTTGGGGGACCTCTCGCACTGCAAAGAGCAAGGGTTCGAGCCATTTATCCCAGTTACGTGCATCCTCACTTACAAATTTTTTAATTATGTTTTTAAGGGTGCGATTAAACCGTTCCACTAAACCGTCTGTTTGTGGGTGATACACACTGGTGCGGATCGGCTTAATACCTAATAACCCATACAGTTCGTTCAGTGTTCGTGACATAAACAAGGTGCCTTGATCAGTCAGAATCTCTTTCGGGATTCCAACTCGGGAGATGATGTGGAAGAGCGCCTCCGCAATACTGCGTGCTGAGATATTGCGAAGAGGCACGGCTTCCGGGTATTGCGTTGCATAGTCCACCAGAACTAATATAAAGCGGTACCCTCGTGCTGACCGATCTAATGGCCCGACGAGATCCATCCCAATTCTTTCGAACGGGGTCTCAATTAACGGTAGAGGGCGCAAAGGCGCTTTTGGAATTGGCCGCTGGATTTACTAACTGGCATTCGCGGCATGCCGTACACCACCTACGGACATCGCCGCGAATCCCCAGCCAATAGAATCGGGCCATTATTCGGGCTAGTGTTTTATCCTGCCCTAAGTGTCCAGCCATGGGATTAAAGTGAGCCGCCTGGAATACCAATTCCTGGCGGCTCTTCGGAATTAAAAGCTGCGTGACTCGCTCTTTAGTTTGAATGTCCTGCGTCACTCGGTATAATCTATCCTTCATAATTGCGAAGTAGGGGAAGGACGGGGTGGCGTTCAGCTGGAGCGTTTGACCATCGATTACTCTCACTTGGTCAAACGCATGCCGCAGAGTCTCGTCTCGCGACTGCTCTAATGGGAAATCCGCGAGGGATTCCCCAATAGAGAGAGGAGGAGCCGGCGGTTCCTCACTCTGACGCGGAGATGACATAGACGGTTCTGTGACAGCTGCTCCCGCCAAAGCGACACCGGGACCTCCCCCTCTCAAATGGCAGGACCCACTCTTTACTAGGCGTGTCATTAAACCCTGAAATCCCGGCCAATCAGTCCCCAAAATTAAAGAGTGGGTAAGGCGAGGATTAACTGCCGCCTTCACTATAAATTTCTCCCCTCTGAAAATAATGTGGACCGACACCAAAGGGTAGCGGTGAACATCCCCGTGCACACACAACACCTTCACCCCTTGTGCTCCCCCCAATGCCTCGTCTTGAACCAGGCTTTGGCGAATGGAGGTCTGATTACAACCAGAATCCACCAACGCCTGATATGTAGCCCCTTGGATACTCACCGGTATGCGATACGCTCCGGCCCGATCAAGGGCGGCCTCTGGCGCGTCGGGGATCCGAACCACCGCGCCCACCTCCATCGCCGTGCACTGCTGTTGAAGGTGGCCCTGCTCCCTGCAGTGCCAGCAAACCGGCCCGGGCTTTCCCTCTGCACCGGTGATCTGGTGCTCACTCACCTGAGGTGGGGGAGAGACAGACACAGAAGGGAGAAACAGGAGGGCACCGTGGGTGCGGCGGGCCGGCTGGGGTGGTGCCGGCCCCTGCCTCCACGGTGGGGGAACGGGGAGAGGACGGGACACAGGAGGAGGGGGAGAGAGAGAGAGAGAGAGAGAGAGAAGAGGAGAGAAGAGAAGATACCATCTGCTGTCCTGCCGCCGGGACAGCCGCCAGATGATCCTCCGCCAGCTCAATTGCCTGATCCAGCAACGCCGGGCAGTGGCACTGGACCCACTCTGCGGTTCCCGCTGGTAAACGCGCGACAAACTGTTCCAGTACCACCTGGTCGATGAGTCCCTCGGCGTCGCAACTGTCGGCCCTCAACCACTGCCAGCAGGCATCCCGGAGTTGCTGGCCAAACGCAAACGGCCGGCCAACTTCCTCCAAGCGCAGAGCGCGGAAACGCTGATGTTGTTGCTCCGGGGTGCGTCCCACCCGCTGGAGGACGGCCCAGCGAAGGTCCGCGTAGGCCAGCCGGCGGTCGGCGGGGAGCTGTAGCGTGGCCAGCTGCGCCTCTCCCGTTAGCAGGGGGAGGAGGCGCGCCGCGCGCTGTTCCACCGGCCACCCCGAGGTCTCTGCTACCTGCTCAAAGAGCGTGAAGAATGCCTTGGGGTCGTCCTGCGGGCCCATCTTCGTGAGGGTGAGGGGGGAAGGGCCCGCGGCGGTGGAGATGGTGGACCCTGCTGACGCGAGGAGGTGCCGGAACGCCCGACGATCTTCCTGTTGCGCCAGTACCAGGGCCTCAAACCGTTGTTCTTGCTCCTTTCGGAAGGCGAACAGCGCCTGGTGCTGGCTCTGTTGGGCCGTGGCGAGGGCGTGGATCAGGTCAGCGAAGGTGGAGGACTCCATGGGGCTGTTGTCTTCTGTGCTCGGGTCCCGGGTTTTGGCACCACTGTAGCAGTCCATGTAGGTGGGTGGAGCACAGAAGGATGGCAGGACAGAACTGATTTCACAAACTCTCTTTTATTCAGCTTTTCAGCGTTAAATATATGTTCCCATACACTCAGACACACGCACACACATCAGCCGTCTGGTTGTGGAGAGAGAGCTCCCTCTGCTCTCTCTCCTTAAATAGGGCGCGGTCACTGGGAAGACACACAAACACATTAATTCACAACAGGTGTAGTGATTCTGCCACTTAACTTCCCCGACTCCGCCCTCCTGTCACAGACCGATGCTAGACCACGCCCCCGCTGCCACAGTATTGTCCTGCTCTGCTCATTTCGTAAACAAAATTTATTTTTTTTAAGAAATTTAGACTGTTAAATGATTGCTCCACTTTCATGATCCATATAATAGCCATATACAGTAATTTTGTATAAATATGTGGTTAAATCAGATTTAATCATTGAAATAAAAGACATGACTACCAAGATTGTGAATGTGGACATTCTTTAATGCAGTTTTCCTCATTACAGAGTAATTAACATCCTTTTTTAAAAAAAAACTTATTCTGTATTCTCAAAAGTATTACAATATATGTTAACTCTGACTCCAGCTGCATACAAAAGTGGATAGTGAACTGCACTGGTGTATGAGTGGGTGGCCTGTGGGATTCATTGGGAAAGATGAGGCGAGGTTCACTGGCGTTGAGACACGGACGTGACAGGGAGGAGGAGAGATGTCGTGCCTGGGGAGAGTACGATACCCAGGGGAGCTGATGATAGATTGGGCTTGTTTCAGGGAATTACTTTCATGATGACAGGCTGAACTCCCTCAGCATGCTCTTTGTTGGCCTCAGTCGGAGTTCTGCTTTACCTTGTCCATGTGTGGCTGTGTTACAGTGCAAACTCAAAAACGCACAATTGTGAGCTGCATGTTTACTGAAATATATGTAGCTGCTATCATAAATGTCTGTGCTTTTTATTAGACAAAAGATTCACATCCAGCATCTCTGCAAAATGCACTAATGAATAATAAATATGATATTATAGACATAAAACAAGGCCCTAAATCACCTCTGGAGCAGGTGATTCTGTGGTTGGTTCAGTCTGGGAATTCAGTGAAACTGACCTTGGACTGAAGGACCCTAGGTTCTGAGGGCCATGCTCTGAATTTAAGTGCTGTTGTTGTGCCCTTGAGCAATGCATTTAGCCCCTAGATGATCTAAGGAACACCATTCCTTTTGAGCTGTCCTGAGGTTCAGTGGCCTAGAAAAGATTTAAAAGAGAGCAAAGTTCTCAAATGGCCTGAGCCCAAACACATTAAAACAAAAAATCTTTTTAAATACGAGGCAGGTGAGTGCCACAAATGGAAAACTGTTGAAGTGAGAAATCTCGAGTCCAAGATCCTTTCTGTCCGTTACTGTGAAACTACATTACATTAATTACATCCAGGCTTGTAGTACTCAAATCCGACTCATGCCCTAATTTTAAGGACTCGTGACTTGACTTGAACTCGTGCATAAACTGCATTCGGATTCGTAAATTGGAGACGAGGACTCTGATTTTTTTTTTCTTTATTTTTTTGTAACATGCCAAAATAATCTGGCACAAGATATTTATAGCTACATTATTTTTATACTAATTTCATGCAAGAGAATGCACATTCACCTGTTCATACGTCATGTTCAGGAACAAACTAACGTTAATGGCACTAAAATGCCTGGAGAGAAGCCCCTAGGATTGTCCGCTTTGCTTATACAGACTTCTCGTGCATTGGGGGGAAAAATGCACTGCTATGTGTTCCATATGTAGAAGAACTATCGAGGAGACGACGGGGACAACTTCAAACTTCAATTGTCATTTGGCAAGACTCCACCGAGAGAAGGAAGTGGCACGCTATGTTCATTGCTCTGTTGATAGCGGGGCTTGCTGCGCAATGAACTAGCTAGTGTTAACCCTCTCTCATGTTATTTGCTCTGTTGATAGTGGGCAGGGCTTGCTGAGCAATGAATAAGCTTTTTATCTGTAGCCTATTAACTAAAATAGGGCAGTCGAGCAGTAACATTTGTCCAGTAGAGTAGAAGAGACGGTTTCACATAAAGGCAGCAACAGCCACCGTCAAATGGTGCGGTTGGAGTCTTGTTCTTGGACTCGACTCGAAATTTTCTTTAATGACTTGGACTTGAACACTGGAGACTTGAGACTGGACTCAGGCTACATCCACACGACAACGGCAACGAGATTTTTTTTTTAAATATCGCGTCCACATGGGCAACGGATCAGTAAAATTTCAGGTCCATATGGCAACGCAACGCTTGCTGAAAATGATGCAATACACATGCCACACCACTACGTGCGCTGTAAGACGATCCCATCGGAGACACCAGAACAATAGAAGTAGACACATGCGCATAAACCCCTTCTTCTGTAGCATTAGCCACACAAAGTTTTGATTATTAATCAGTAGCGTAAAATGAAAGACGCGGAAAGAGGAATGAATGGGGGTAGATGGAAGCCGGTACGCCAACATTCTGATATCCTCCAGAATTCTTTAATGGTCCGGAATAAATTGAATGCTACACGTTGATGGATTACTTTGTTCTTCTACGCCCTTTTTGAAGAATGTATTGTCGGACTTAAACCAACATCTGAAGAGGTGAGATTGCTCCTTTTTTTTTCCTATGTTTGCTGGCAGGATTGTTTTTGTTTCTGGAAAGCGCATGAGCAGTGTGCGGTTTGGTACTGCTTTCGCAGTGTTTGGACTAAAAACTCTGCCCTAAGGGCTATTCTCTCACTCTCTCTCTCTCACTTTGCACCATTACACAATAAATATTCACAGTGAAAATATTTTGTAAGCGCGTTTCATGAACCAAGTTATAGGATTTGTTGACAACTCGCATCGAGTTCGTTACACTTCTACCCAGCGTGAAGCACTGACAGTCATGTGGTTGTGACGTCATCGTAAACAAATCCATTCTACTCATCCAGACAACTTCGCAACGGCGCCGTTGCCAGATTTTTTCACTCTGGAACCCGTTCTCAAAAGATTTCATTTTGGGGCACCCAAAACGCCGGTGCCGTGTGGATGCCAGGCCGAAACAATAAACAATTTTATCAGATTCACCTGAATCCGTTGCCGTGTGGACAGGGCCTCAGACTCAAGGTTTATTAACTCAACTACAACACTGATTACATTAATGGCATTTAACAGACGCTGTTATCCAGAGTGAGGTACAACAGATTCAGAGCAACCTGGAGAGCAGTTGAAGGTTAGGTACCTTGCTCAAGGGCATTTCAGCCATTCCTGCTGATCCAGGGACTCAAACCGGTGACCTTTTGGTCCCAAAGCTGCTTCTTGAACCATTAGGCCATGATGTCCCCAAATTGGTGCTCACTGTTAGTTCTATAGCATGTGTAAAAAGTCCTGTCTGTTTTTATGATGATGGTAACTCATGTCTGTCTTTATGGCGATCCAAAAACCTGATAAAAGCCTGACATTCACTATGTAAATAAATCCCACTTACTAGGAAGGTTTTAGACATCTTTAGGCAGACAAACTATTTTTACTACCTCACTAATGAAACTACACCTGACATGATCATTGCATGAAGTTCGCCTGTGCATGGGTATAATGTAAATAAAAAGATTTCCATGTCATTTTGGCAAAAAAATTTACACTATCTTAAGACTTGTATGGCATAGAAAAAAAAACTTGCGTGAACACTAGCAAATGTATGTCATATCTAAGGAAGCTTGTTTCAACCACATCTAAGAAAATATTTATCCTCTAGTTCCTTTTTTTTTTTTTACCTGAGGTAAAGGGACACAGTTGCCAGATAAAAAGTCATAATTTTGAGAAATAAATTCACAGTCGTGAAATATTAACTCATAATTATGAGCCAAATGTACATATCACAATATTTTCTCCTGGAGGGCGGAAATGAGCTTCCATATATAATCTCACCAGTCACTTATTAGGCATACCCATACACTTGGTGTTTGATGCCGTTCTCTAATCAGCCGATCCCTTGACAGCAGCACAATGCATAAAATCATGCAGATACAAATCAAGAACTTCAGTTAATGGTCACTTCAAACATCAGAATGGGAAAAATCGTGATCTCAAAGTGTGACTTTCACTGTGGCACTGTGGGTGTTGGTTTGAGCCAGATGGACTGGTTTGAGTCTTTTGGAAACTGCTGATCTCCTGGCGTTTTCACACACAACAGTCTCTAGAGTTTACACAGAATGGTACGAAAAAACAAGTCATCAAGTGAGTGAGTGACAGTTCTGTGGGTGGAAACAAACACCTTGTTGGTAAGAGAGGTCAGAGGAAAATGGCCAGATTGGTTTGAGCTGCCAGGTAGGATATCGCAACTCATATAATCACTCTTTACAACTGTGGTAAACAGAAAAACACATTGGGTTCCACTCCTGCAGCCATGAATAGGAATCTTAGAAATCAAGAACAAGTTCCTGTTAAAGCCTCGGTCACAACCGGCCGTACGTGCTCCTACAGCCGGTCTACGTGCAAAAAACGCAAGAAATGCATAGAGGGCGCGCGTGTGACATGCTGATTTTCGAACCATAGACTGGCCGCAGACGTTCTTTGTCATGTCAAACAAACTCTACTGGCACTTACATTTTTTTCAGGTTGCAAGACAAACTTATGGCCAACATGCGTCTTTCTCCATGAACAAAAAAAACGCAGCGATTTGGGAAACGCCAAAAATCGCACGGCCAAAAAATCGTACGTCCGGTTGTGACCTAGGCTTAAAGTGGCTGGTGAGTGTACCGTATATATATCAGATACTGTCCTCAATAATATCTTTGTTTTCAACCAAACCTCTGTGTGTTCATGCTTGGAGTTGATGCGCTCATTGTTGTTTGCAGACAGAGCCACTGCAACCATCTGTCAGGTCTGGATTTCACATCATCCAGCATCAATATAACAGACTTCAGGCATCCAGGCCATCCCATTATGCTCAGTCTGCCAGAGTTTGGACATGTTGTGACACAGAATGAAGAACTGTTTCTGTAACACCGAAGCCCTGTTTCAATCCTACATTGACAACTTCTCCCTGTTAAATCGACCTCAACCATCTTCACGGTTCACACTGTTTTAAAACCTTCTGCTTTATAATGGTGAATTCCTCCAAAGTGTTTGTTTGACTGCACATGGAACAAAACCTCTGATAAATATGTTGCTTGATATCGTGGCTTAAAGCTAAGCTTTCCCTGTTGCTCATTCTGTCTTTTTGAAAGAATGTAAGCCCAGAGGAAATCGAAACAGATGTGTGATTTGATAGTATCAAAGACGATTTGTTTTTCCTGACACAAATGAAAAACTGCTTTGTTGGTGCACCAGATGCTTTGTACATCTGTATACAGGAGTCAACAAACCTAGATCCTCAACGCATACATTTGAGAGATTTATACTTTTGTCCCAATGCAGATTTAAAAAAAAAAAAAAAGATCTTTTCCATTTTTCAATTTAGCAAAATGCCCTGTCGGAGTACGACACTGAATATGTAGTGTAATCTGCAAGTATATTCCAATATTTTACATTGACGTTCGTTTGAAAGAAGTGAGGCTAAATCCAATCCAAGCAAATAACTTCACAGTCGAGGGTTTTGTTGAGGGATCATTGGCCCCTCGGCAGCCTGAGGATAATCTCACAACCTACCACTTACTAACAACCTGAAAGGAATAGTCTTTTTTTTTTTAACTTAATCCTTAGCTGTCTGAAAACAGATTGGAGAATATCCACTGTAGTTACACAATCCCACAATGGACCAGGATAAGTAGTGTCCAAATGATGTTCTCTGGAGCTCATTCTGTACAAAAGATACAAAATCAGAGTGAAGAATCTGGAATGAATGATATGAATAACTACAATGATTAACTGACGGTCCTGAAAGCTCCACCCCCTTCGCCGCCTTCTCACGTTAGGGCCGGTCATACGGCTCAATTTTCTTTCGTGAAACCTGTGCCAAGTTGCCACCTTTGCTTTCTGTCATGGTAAATGGAGAATGTTTTACATCACAATAACAAGTGTTGCCAGGCAAAACAAACCTCGCCCAGCAGCACTTATTTTATACCTATATGTTGATATCATGGTAATATTTCTCAATCATCAGCTGTCAGGTTATAGTCCTATGAAAATCCATGACCTTGAGTTTGACATTTCAAAGTCACTCAGGGTCAAGGATCATGCTGCCAAATGAAAGCCCATATGGCACTTCCTAGAAGTTGATAATGGTAAATATCTGTCTACCATCAACCGTTTTCAAGTTACAGCCCTCTGAAAATCCATGACCTTGAGCTTGGCCTTTCGAGGTCACTCAAGGTCAAAGATCATGGTGCCAAATGAAAGGCCATATGGGAGTTCCTACATGCTCATAACAGTAAACTTCTGTCTATCGGCAACCATTTTTGAGTTATAATGGAAAATGTTATTTTTACCGAAAGGTTGACCTTTCTGGTGACCTTGACCTGATTACCCCCAAAATTTAATCAGGTAATCTCCGGACCATTGCCCACCTACCCTGAAAATTTGAAGTCAATCAGTGCAACCGTCTAGACGCGAGATTGCTAACAGACAGACACACACACACACACAAACAAAAACAAACCAACCGCACTGATTACAATACCTCACCCCACTTACTCCAATGCGGGCGAGGTAAAAATGTGTCAGTGTATGATCGACCAATCTAACATTACAATGTCCAGTATGTAACTAATATCAGTCCAAATCATTGATTTTTAAGGGTTGGTCTAAAAAAAAAAAATGGTCTAAAATGTCACCAAAACTGTTCAAACCAACAACTCGATCATGACTGAAAATGCTGATTCTTTAATTTGCTTTCCTTTATGCCTTAACTAACATCATGTTCGTCTTTTCCTGAGAAGTAGATGTGTTTTGGGCCTGATTTCAGTGAACATTAAATCATCTCATCTCATCTCATTATCTCTAGCCGCTTTATCCTGTTCTACAGGGTCGCAGGCAAGCTGGAGCCTATCCCAGCTGACTACGGGCGAAAGGCGGGGTACACCCTGGACAAGTCGCCAGGTCATCACAGGGCTGACACATAGACACAGACAACCATTCACACTCACATTCACACCTACGGTCAATTTAGAGTCACCAGTTAACCTAACTTTGTCTTAACATGTCTTTGGACTGTGGGGGAAACCGGAGCACCCGGAGGAAACCCACGCGGACACGGGGAGAACATGCAAACTCCGCACAGAAAGGCCCTCGCCGGCCACGGGGCTCGAACCCGGACCTTCTTGCTGTGAGGCGACAGCGCTAACCACCACACCACATTAAATCATGAATATATCAAAATTTTGTATATTATTACATAACAGGCATTTAGCAGATACTCTTTTCCAGTGCAACATATCGAGATGCCTTGCTTAAAGGGCATGTCAGCCATTCCTGCTGGTCCAGGGAATCAAACCGGTGACCTTTTAATCCCAAAGCTGCTTCTCTAACCATGACTTCCCATATACACTCTCTCCATATTGGGAACAATTGTAGAAAGAGGCTGGCGCTCAGAAAAAAAACACGACGTGGACATGCACCCTTAGTTGCATGTCTCATGGAGCTGGATCTTCATGGTCTTTTTTGGGGGTTATTTTGGACTGTTAAGGTTCTTGGCTTCCTAAAGGGATGCCATTTGGAATCTTCTCCATCTCTGATAGAGAACATACTGGGGTAAGTAGCCCATGTATTCCAACCCCATTGTGTATTCCTTTTCGGTGTTGGTGGATCTGGCATGGCTTAGTTGATTCAAGCATGCTCTCAGAGAGGAATTAAAGTCCCTCCCATGCCAGAACCTGATCTTCCCAGGCAGTCACCCATCCCAGTACAAACCAGGGCCTTAAGGGTCATTGGGCAGTGCCAATCTCTGTTCCCTCAGCCTCTCACCTATATGGTTAGTTATAGTGGGGGGAAAGTCCTCTGGTAACTGCGAGAGTTTGACTCCCCACACACATCTGTATTGCAGCGTGCCTTGCCAGATGGCAGTAGGTACTATGTTTGTGATGGTCTTTGGTATGACATGACCACGAGTAGAACTCCCAGTCTCCTGATCAAGAAACGGACATGCTAACCACTAGGCCAACTCGCCGTCTCAGAGAGGAATACAACATGGTAATATGACAATGTTTGCAGTTCCAAAGCAACCAAGCTAATGCATGATGGAAATGTTGGCTCTTTGAAGGGAGTCAAATCATTTGACTCAGCTCACCAGTAAGATTTGACTCTTTTGGCTCTTGAATGGCTCACTGCCGTCATTTGTTTGTTAATCTGCGCTAGCAGCACAAATTATTATTATTATTATTATTATTATTATATTTTCCTAACATTTTTAGGACGCTCTTTCTCCCTCAGTTTTCAACCAATCATCACCAAATTTCACATGAAGAATACCTCTGAGCTGAATTCCATTGCTATGACTTTTGGTGCTGATCTGGATCACTGATCCAGAATGATCCATGAAAAAAAGTGGATTTTTTTTTTCCAGTCACTTACAAGTCTGTCAATTTTCATGATTTTTTCAATCTTTTTTTTTTTTTTTATTTTGTTCAGCAAAAAATGACCTTCACCTTGACCTTCAATTGACAAAGGTCAGCTAGGGCAAATTACTCTGATTTTTTTATTTTATTTATTTTTTAACACAGGCAGCACGGTGGTGTAGTGGTTAGCGCTGTCACCTCACAGCAAGAAGGTCCGGGTTCGAGCCCCGTGGCCGGTGAGGGCCTTTCTGTGTGGAGTTTGCATGTTCTCCCCGTGTCTGCGTGGGTTTCCTCCGGGTGCTCCGGTTTCCCCACAGTCCAAAGACATGCAGGTTAGGTTAACTGGTGACTCTAAGGGCCTCTGCATGCTCTTGCGACAAGGCTTTCGCAGATAGCTTTTCGCAGACAGTTGTAATTTATCGTTGAGCGGGGAGTAATAGGTGTGCGCGATGTTATTCACCGCCACAACGCAAGGGGGCACGAAGTCGTGAAATCGCTAGGAGTAGTTGGTGGGTGTGGTTAGTGGAGTGTTTATCCTCCGGTTACTTATAATGACTAGAACTGGAGTCGTATAGATGTACATACTTCCTCACTTCCTCGATCAACTGCTCTTCATGCTGCTCCATCTTTGCTCATGTTTTTTAAAATGGCGGTCGTGAAAACAAACCAAACCGGGAAAGTAGGGAAGCGGAAGTGCGTGTACAGCGGATGTAGAGTGGACCAATCAGAGCTCTCTTGTCTGCGACGCTGTCTGCGAGGCTTCTGCAGTGGTCACAATTTTTGGGAGGTGCGCGCAGAGCGTCTGCGAAGGTGGGGGGGCTACGCAGACGCCATCTGCGATGCCGTCTGCGAGGACTGTGTTGTCAGCATAAATTGGCCTTAAATTGACCGTAGGTGTGAATGGTTGTCTGTGTCTATGTGTCAGCCATGTGATGACCTGGCGACTTGTCCAGGGTGTACCCCGCCTTTCGCCCGTAGTCAGCTGGGATAGGCTCCAGCTTGCCTGCGACCCTGTAGAACAGGATAAAGCAGCTAGAGATAATGAGATGAGATGAGATGAGATTTTTTAACACAATAAAATTGGGCAATATTATGTGTTGTTCTTTCACAAAATCTTACACAACCTTCAAAAAAATTACACGTTGCATGAAGTTATGAAGTAAAATTCATAACATTATGAAAATAGATCCTTCTTGTTCACTCATTCATGAATGTCTGTTGTGTTTATGCAACAGAACCTGACTACTGAAAGCTTCACTGGTTATTGTGTAATGCTGAATTTGCATCATGTCTTCATGTATTTTATTCTCGGTACACCTGTACATGTTCAGTTTTATGTTTATGGACATTTCACTTTAAAGTAGACAAAGTAGATATTCTTTAAACCATAGGCATTCCCAGCGCCCAGTGGGAATTCTCATATTTTAGTTGTAAATTGAGGTATTACTGATCCTAGCCAACTTCAGTAAATCTACCCTGCTGTGTTTCCACCACACACCACCCACTTGCACATTTTATTTTCACATTTATTTTCAGTATTATGACTTTCCACACAAGCTGAGCTCTTATAGTTCTGGTTCTTCCTACCTGTAGCTTAGTTTCTAATTTAGAGTGCCGAGAAGGCACTTTTTCCTCTCCTGGTGTTCAGGTTTTGGAAATTTTTCATGTGTTTCCATGGAAGTAGCTGAGTGCATGTGGGAGCTGTGAAGATGAATGGTTTCCTCCATGCCCCTTTAAATCAAACCATACAAACCTCCTGCCCTAATCATGTTTCACGCCTACATCACTTCTCTACATTTCCTCTTCTTTATGGGTCGTCATGGTTGATTTATAGAACCTGCTTAGAACCTGACATCAGCTTAACATCAAAATATAGATGTAGATTTGCTACTGGAAGTCATGTAGATTTCAAGCATTAATGTCGATTGGCAATATTAGGGTGTTATTACCTAAATAAAGTGTGTCTGGCATTAAACATGTGCTTTTAAACATAGTCAAGCTGGTATAAATGGCAAGTGAAAAATAGCAAATCAATCCTTCAAATATAGATAATATGCAAGAATTATGTTCTGTATATAGGGTAACGTTAAAGCTAGACTGCCTTTCAGATTTTTCAAGTGTAGGCCATAAAAACAGTTTTCCCTGACACCCAATTATTTTTGTTTAGTGGACCGAAAGCTACTGAATTCGAATCACACACTTCCAATTTTATGAATTGTTTTAAATAGAATTTAAGGCCATGTGGCCCTAAATTCTCCGCTATTTTTTCCTGCTTCACCATGACGCAATACAAGATACTACGTCATGCATCACGTGGTGGGTTTTCCCCGTTCACACAAGGCATTGTGGGATACAAATTTGAAAGAGGAGAGAAAAATGGAAGAAGCGAGTGTGCGAATGAAATGTGAAAGATCGACTACAGTAACAGAAAGCAAGAAGAAAAGACATTATGTTGCAAAGGAAAGGAAACACAGGACCAAACTAATAAATATCGGCGGTCAGCGAGCACCTCGGTGTGATCAGCTGTTCGTTTAGCGACAGAATGATGTAACCGCCAGTGTATGGTCAAAGGTAAACCTGTAGATGGCAGTAATGCAACACTGTGGATGCCAGCTGCTGTAAAACCTAAAAGAAGAAGGTGGTAAACCTGCGCATGCGCACACGGACTTCCTCTGTCTGCTTGACTGCGCGAAGTGAGCGATTTCATGCACATTATTTGCTTAAATCCCCTCAAATTAAATAACTTCCCAGCCACAGAATGGCCTGGTTTTTTTTTTAGATATCACAGAAATAAACGTACACCACAATGACCAAATTTCAGAGGGAACTAAATTTCACCGATTTTATGAAATCGAAAGTCCGTCTAGCTTTAAGCCTTTAACTTAAGTCCATTTTCTTGTGAGATATGGGTTCATAGGGTTCTAGCTAGACCAAAATATCAGCATAGTGGCACTAGTTATAACGGTCGGGGGTTCAGGAGCCACCTTAGGCCCCTGAAAGCTCATAGGTTCTATATGCTTGGAGATAGATTCTAGTGCATTTCCTGTCACTTGCAGGCCTCCCTGAAATTCACTCTTTTTTGGTAATATTAATGAGATTTTTTTTTCTTTGCCAAAAGTTGCTGGAATTCTTTAATCAAAAACACTTATTATAATTAATATTCAACTATATTGGTGACACATTTTTGGAATAAGAATAAAACAACCAGTTGATGTTTACCAAGTGTCCGCTTTATTTTCAGCTTCAGCCATTCAATTACAATACATGACGATCCAGATTGAACTCAGGGACCAGCACGTATTACGTGCATGGCACGTAAGTGCCTCTTAACAAGGATGGCACTTTACCGTGAATACAGCATAAGGAAGGCGGTAAACCGGATTAGCATGATCAGTGACAATTTCCATATGGAACTACTTGGGCAGCTATACACTGTTTGCTTACGTGGATGGGGAGGGGAGTATGTCAGAAGGTAGAACATTCACGGGGCGGTGCACCGTTGCTGCCGCGTAGGGATAACAAGAGAAAATTAAACAAAAGACCACATTTTCAAGATTGACAAGTCTTTTTATTAGTGTAGCGGCAACTTTTACAGGCGTGTCGGCGATATTGTGGGCGTAGCGGTAAGGAAACATTGCGTATCGGCCTGATACGCTGAAAAGGCCTCGTTAGAACCAAAGCAGTATTAAGTCCAGTGCCTTTGGGTTGTAAATATGTTAAATTAAAAAAAAAATGCCATTTGAGGCCAAGATTCAATGCATAAGTATACAACAATTAATCAATGGTATTGTCCCTTCAGAGTGCATAAAAAAGTTGGACATTGAAGGAGACAGGATCTCATTAGGGCAGCACGGTGGTGTAGTGGTTAGCGCTGTCGCCTCACAGCAAGAAGGTCCTGGGTTTGAGCCCCGGGGCCGGCGAGGGCCTTTCTGTGCGGAGTTTGCATGTTCTCCCCGTGTCCGCGTGGGTTTCCTCCGGGTGCTCCGGTTTCCCCCACAGTCCAAAGACATGCAGGTTAGGTTAACTGGTGACTCTAAATTGACTGTAGGTGTGAATGTGAGTGTGAATGGTTGTCTGTGTCTATGTGTCAGCCCTGTGATGACCTGGCGACTTGTCCAGGGTGTACCCCGCCTTTCGCCCATAGTCAGCTGGGATAGGCTCCAGCTTGCCTGCGACCCTGTAGAAGGATAAAGCGGCTAGAGATAATGAGATGAGATGAGGATCTCATTAAAGGAGAACTGAAGGCAATTTTTTATCATCCATTCTATTTCTCATTTTATTAAATATCGGAATGCATTTTTGATAGCTATTTGTCACTGCTATAGCAAGTTATGAGTGTTTGAAATATGCTCTGTAATATATCAGTCCATACGTCAAAGCAATGGCCGTAAACGAGATTCGTTGAGACCTGTGCGAGACATCATAGGACGGAAGTAAAACGTACAGCGGAAATCAAAGGGACCGACATCTGCCAATGTTGTCAAAAGATGCGTGCGCCCTCTTTCGAGTGCTGATGTAATCAAGCCGGAATTTGTGTTTGTTTTGATAGCAATCAGGAAGGTTTGAAAAAAGTAGGCAGTAATCGTCATTTAAACTCGTTTTTGTGCAATATTTCGTTTGGAAAACAGTTTTCAAAATGGCGGCACTGACACCTGGCTGACACTTCCTGTTTCAAAGTCTCGCACAAGTCTCGTGAAGATCGCGCGGATAAGCGACGCCTGCCGTGGACCAAACGAACTAAATTCAACATGGCTAAAAACCGAATAGGCCGATAAATATAATATTTAATTGCAATTAGTTGCCAATACGAGTCATGATACAAGGACTAAAACCAAAAACGTAATTGAATAACACATTAAGAAATAAAGCAAGTTTAAAAATGACTTCAGTTTCCCTTTAAGAGACGATGCTTTTCAGGCAATATGAAATAGTGCAAGGAGCTCAAAACTGCATAAAAATCCAGCAACAAACCAAAACAATCCAGAACTGTAGATATACATCCTTCAAAAACCACAATGATTTATGTGAATATATTCGTCTCCGTCTGCTAAGGTTATTAATCACAGCAGCTGTCATTTTGTTGTAGATACAGATATTGAACCCCATATCCAGACAGTAACACTGAGAGTGGACCCCTGTGTACTGTATAGCAGTTTTGGTGGCATAGTGCAGATACATTGTATGTGAAGTCAGATGTGTCAGACAGTTATGGGGGCGTTCAGAGAGATTGAGGTGGAGGGGGTTACTTGTTGGACCGATTCAGAGCAGTTATAGCTCTGGGGAGAAAGCTATTTCTCAGTCTGATAGTACGGGCGTTGAAGACCTTGTAACAACTGCCAGATGGAAGGAGCGCAAACAGATGATTGCGTGGATGTGTGGAGTCCTTACAGATGTTGGTAAAGGTTTTCTGAGGCAGCGTGAGTTGTAAATGTCCTTCAGGGCATTGTATGGGAGTTGTATCGCAATGATCTTCTTTGGACTGGAGATGACCCACTGAAGAGCTTTCATTATTTTTATAGGTTATGGATAAGTGGAGCAGATGAGCAGTGCTTGGTTGGCTTCACACAATGGACATGGGTTCTTTGAGCAAAAATGCTGTGGTTGGTTTATTAGTCTGAGACGATGCAGAATAATAAAATAAAGGTGTCTAATAAATAAATGAATATAGCCTACATTTCATGCACACATTTCAATTTCATGACTCAATTTAGTAATCAGTAGCTCTGTTAAGTTTTGTGCACAAGTAATAAAACACAAACACAATATGAAAAAAATAAATAATAATAATAGGATATGTTGGATCAAGTGCTATTCTGTAAGCTTCCAAATAATAATTGTGGAAGCTTTGTTGTTGAATTATGCAGTAATGAATGAGCAATGTACGAGACTCTGAATAGACGAGCGTTTCAAGCTCCAATCATCATCCGATTAGTTTAGTTTATTTTTCATTATTTCATTATTTTTATTGTAAATCAGTGTGGTTTGCTTGTCTGTTTGTTTGTCTGTTAACAGTCTAGTATCTAGACGGTTGCTAGTCTGGTTAACACCAGACCATATCACAAGTGAAATATGGTCTGGAATCCGCCTATTGAATTTCTCATAGGGGAGGTGTGGTTTACGATTGTCAACGGCCGTTTATTGGACGCTGCGAATGTCTATCATTTGGCGTACCCGTAGCCCATGGCCAATCATGGCAGTTGTACCCGGTGACGTAGTTAGAGCGACGAAGAAGACTGTAACGCCAAACGCTGTTCTTTTTTTTAAAACAAACTTTCGCTCTAAACTATTCAGAACAGTGTCTAAAGCTTGATCGAAAGTTTGGTTCGTATCGCTCGCCGCCATGTTAAATGTGATCCGTAAACAGTCCCAAATAAACTACAAGCTTCTGTTTGTCGAGTAGTACGCGTCACCGTCTTTCCACCCCTCCCCACTCTCTGATTGGCTCCCTAACTCAGGCGAGCCTTTAGACCATAGTTTCCATGCTGTCTTTTCAGATCGGAACGATTGTGCAAAGCAGCATGGGATTTCCCAGGCTAGATGGTTGCACCAATTGACTTCAAATTTTCAGGGTAGGTGGGCAATGGTCCGTAGATTATCTGATTAAATTTTAGGGGTAATCGGGTCAAGATCACCGAAAAGGTCAACCTTTCAGTCAAAATAACATTTTCCATTATAACTCAAAAATGTTTGCCGATAGACCAATGTTTACTATTATGAGCAAATAGGAACTCCCATACGGCCTTTCATTCAGTACCATGATCTTTGACCTTGAGTTACCTTGAAAGGTCAGCCTCAAGGTCACGGATTTTCAGAGGGCTGTAAGTTGAAAACGGTTGATGGTCGACAGATATTTACCGTTATCAACTTATAGGAAGTGCCATATGGGCTTTCATTTGGCACCATGACCTTGAAAGATCAACCTGAAGGTCATGGGTTTTCAAAGGGCTATAACTTTAAAATGGTTCATGATAGCCAGATGTTTATCATTATCAATATATTAGAAGTCCCATATGAGCTTTCAGTTGCCACCATGACCTTTGACCTTGAATGACTTTGAAATGTCAAACTCAAGGTCATGGATTGTCATCGGACTATAACCTGACAGCTGATGATTGAGAAATATTACCATTATCAACATATCGGTATAAAATAAGTGCTGCCGGGCGAGGTTTGTTTTGCCTGGCAACATCTTGCTTTTATATTACATTGTAGTACATCTGATAAAGATTGAAAGAAATACAATTTCCTTCTTCAGTCCATATTTTCTATCCCTGATTTTCAGGTGTGTTTGTTTCTTTGGTTTTTTTTATGCTAATGCTTGCATTTAAAGTTGATGGTCAACCACAGAGGTGTGAATTACATGCAAATTATTTCCATAATCAAAATAGAGAACACAGAAAAATCAACTTAAGCATGCTTAACCTGACTCTGAATGCAAGAAACTTTCTCTGTGTAAATATGGTGTAACATTTGGAAATAAGCCACTAACCTGGAATTCAGCCCAAAGGATTCAGATGAGGCATATAACATTCATCAGACTCGATATATTTAACAGTTATTCCACAAAATCGAGTCGTACATGAGCTGATAGCTGACGAGGCATGTAGCGCCTCGTCGGCTATAAGCCATGTATGACAAGACTGAGTGGAATAACTGTTTTATTCTATCTCCATTTCACTGGATTTTGAGAAACAGAGCATTTTTATTTTTAGAAAATTTGATAAATAAAAACTTTAGACAAAATATCCGACAAAATAATTTCCGCTTAGAATGGAAACAAACTGGCGAAATGACCGTAGCAATTTGTGAAAAATGTTGTAATAATAATTCTTGAAAAATCTCATCTCATCTCATTATCTCTAGCCGCTTTATCCTTCTACAGGGTCGCAGGCAAGCTGGAGCCTATCCCAGCTGACTACGGGCAAAAGGCGGGGTACACCCTGGACAAGTCGCCAGGTCATCACAGGGCTGACACACAGACAACCATTCACACTCACTTTAGAGTCACCAGTTAATCTAACCTGCATGTCTTTGGACTGTGGGGGAAACCAGAGCACCCAGAGGAAACCCATGCGGACAACATGCAAACTCCACACAGAAAGGCCCTCGCCGGCCGCGAACCCAGAACCTTCTTGCTGTGAGGCGACAGCGCTAACCACTACACCACCGTGCCGCCCTTCTTGAAAAATAAAAAAAAGATATGTTCTTAACATCAAATACTTTTATTCCATATTTTGTTGCTTTTTATTTCTTGGGGTTTTGTTTGAGTAGTTTTTATTTCACCCTTGGTCTGTTCAATAACACACTCCACCATTTTGTTCTTCTTCTTTAGAGTCTTTTGGCAGAAGGGGGACTATATTATTTTAGCCATTTCTGTTTCTTTTAAATATTTGATAATGTGATATATCCGACTTGATGTGCGCCGCCATTTTGTTTTTCTCCACTCACGATATATGAGCTGATAGCCTAGTAGTAGAGTAGCCAATCAGAGCGTGTGATTGCTCATATCCAGTGACTGTGGATAGAATAAATATACAATATTCTTCCCTGTAGAAATCCAAACGCATGATAAAATCCTTCTCTTTGAGGTTTTGAGGCTAAAACACGCCACAGACTACACATTCCTGGTTCTGCCATGCCACAGGAGGCTACTGAGGATGGAGGTGGAATTGAAATAAAGAAGCAGAACACTGACAGAAATGTAAACAGCAAAGCATGATTGTGTGTTTACACACTGAGGAGTGTGTGAATAGACTGCTGACTTCTGAAGTGTGATTTCAGCCTCGTGTGAAGGACTGGTGTACAATCTCTCTCAGCAGGTAGAAACACGGGTTTTTATTTTGCCAGCGATGAAGATTGCTATGTTGCAAACCACAGGGATTCTGAAATCAAGAGTCGACCTCCAGCCAAGCTTTTGATCAGCAAATGAAATCAGACGATAAACAAGAAACGTTTCAAGTTTGTATCTTCACAAGTTGGACATAAAAAGCAAATTTAGGAGAAAATATATAGTAATAAAAATCCAAGGATCATAAAATCACTGTTTGTGCATTTGACCTAATATGATCTGCATCGCCTAGAGGGTGTTTACCAGTTCAATTTGCAAAATTATGGTCTATAATTAGCCATTATTCCTAATAGTGCATATGTAAAGTGTTCTACGAAAAATAAATACATAAATAAATATATAATTTTTTTTTCTCCTGAAATGATGATGATGAACTTTGTACAAGCTTTTTTCAAAGATTCATTTCCTTCTTGATGGATAGAAATGCAAAGTTTAGATCGCACCAGTGCCAGTAGAACTATTATCTTTTTTGTGAGATATTCTACTGAGGAGTGACAGAACTCCTAACTTCAATCCAATTTTACAAACTTTCTTTGGCTAAAACTATTAGTCTATAGTTAGAGTTAGAGGATGTTGAAGGAGAGTGATCGTCACCTCACAGCTCCAGGGTAACTGATGCAATTCTGGCCTTGTGTTACTGTCTGCGTGGAGTTTCTCATATTCTCCTTATGTCCACCAGGACAAAAGCATTTTGACAGATGACTTGGCTATTTAACAGTTATTCCACGAAATCAAGTCGCACGTAAGCTGTTAGCCTATAAGCCATGTACGATGAGATTGAGTGGAATAACTGTTTTATTCTATCCACATTCACTGGATTTTGAGAAACGGAGCTTTTTTTTTTTTGCAAATTCGATAAATAAAAACTTTATACAAAACGTCCTACAAAATAATTTCCAATTAGAATGTAAACAAACCAGTGAAACGACAGGAGCAATTTGTGAAAAATGCTATAATAATAATAATTCTTGAAACAGAACGATATGTTCTTACCATCAAATACATTCATTCCATGTTTTGTTTTGTTTTTTGTATTTTTTGGGGGTTTGTGTTTGAGTAGTTTTTATTTCATCCTTGGTTGGTTCAGTAACATGTGCCGCCATTTTCTTCTTCTTCTTTAGGGTTTCTTGGCAGTTGGCAAACCAACGTAAAGGTGCATTACTGCCACCGACTGGGCTGGAGTGTGGAACAGCAGATATTGGGGTGGTGGGGACACACACACACGACTATATTCTTTTCACTATTTATTTTTCTTTTAGATACTTGATAACGGTGATGTACACTATATTGCCAAAAGTATTTGCTCACCCATCTAAATTATCGGAATCAGGTGTTCCAATCATTTCCATGGCCACAGGTGTATAAAATCAAGCACCTAGGCATGCAGACTGTTTTTACAGTTTGGATCTGGCCCCTTCCTCTTCCAACATGACTGTGCACCAGTGCACAAAGCAAGGTCCATAAAGACATGGATGACAGAGTCTGGTGTGGATGAACTTGACTGGCCTGCACAGAGTCCTGACCTCAACCCGATAGAACACCTTTGGGATGAATTAGAGCGGAGACTGAGAGCCAGGCCTTCTCGTCCAACATCAGTGTGTGACCTCACAAATGCGCTTCTGGAAGAATGGTCAAAAATTCCCATAAACACACTCCTAAACCTTGTGGACAGCCTTCCCAGAATAGTTGAAGCTGTTCTAGCTGCAAAGGGTGGACCGATGTCATATTGAACCCTATGGATTAGGAATGGGATGTCACTTAAGCTCATATATGAGTCAAGGCAGGTGAGTGAATACTTTTGGCAATATAGTGTATCTGACTTAATGTGTTCCACCATTTTGTTTTTCTCTATTCATGGTATATGAGCTGATAGCCTCGTAGTAGAGTAGCCAATCAGAGCGCGTGATTACTCATATCCAGTGAATGTGGATAGAATAAATTAAGTCACTCCGAGGTGCAATGGCATTCCATCCAGTGTTCCTGGGATAGACTCCGCCTTAACCAGGATAAAATGGTTAATTAAGGCTACATCCACACGACAACGGCAAATATCGCGTCCACATGGGCAACGATCAGTAAAATATCAGGTCCATATGGCAACGCAACGCCTGCTGAAAACGATGCAATACACATGCCACACCTCTAGGGGTGCTGTAAGACGGTCCCTTCGGAGACACCAGAACAATAGAAGTAGTAAGGACGCATGCGCATAAACTATTATGCGCAAGACTTCATATTAGCCACAAAGTCAGAAAAATCTGTTCGTAAAATTACATTATAATGACCAAATACAATGAAAAGTATTTTTCCAGTCTCACCTGTGAAAGGTAATCCCATGTGATCTCGTTTGGAGGGTAAACCTGTTGGTACAGTTAAACGCAGCACATGAATGAGGCATCTTTATTCTCCGCTTTGCCCCATCCAATTTGGCGGCGAGGATGACGTATGATTCTACGCGGAAGGCGGCGTCTTTAATGGTCCGGAATAAATTGAATGCTACACGTTGATGGATTAATTTGTTCTTCTACGCCCTTTTTGAGGAATGTATTGTAGGACTTAAACCAACATCTGAAGAGGTGAGATCGCTCCTTTTTTTCCCTATTTTTGCTGGCGGGATTGACTCTGCCCTAAGGGCTATTCTCTCTCTCTCTCTCTCTCTCTCTCTCACTTTGCACCATTACACAATAAATATTCACAGTGAAAATATTTTGTAAGCACGTTTCATGAACCAAGTTATAGGATTTGTTGACAACTCGCATCGAGTTCGTTACACTTCTACCCGGCGTGAAGCACATGTGTTTGTGACGTCATCGTAAACAAATCCGTTCTACTCATCCAGACGACTTCGCAATGGCAACGTTGCCAGATCTTTCCACTCTGGAACCCGTTCTCAAAAGATTGCGTTTTGGGGCACCCAAAATGCTGGTGCCGTGTGGACGCCAGGCCGAAACGATAAACAATTGTATCGGATTCACCTGAATCCGTTGCCATGTGGACAGGGCCTAAGATGAAATAATGAATCTGCTAGATGTACATTTGTGGAGTTTGGGGGATTTTGCCCTTACTGGTAGAAAAACACAATTGTAACATGTTGTCCTGCTGCTAATATTGTCATCTGACAAGTACTAAAAAAAAGTGTTATAAGTAAAACAAACAAACAAAATTATGCACATTCACAGAACTTGTTTTCAGTGAATACGAGCTTAAAGAGCAAAAAATAAAACTCTCACCTTCAACAAGAGTTTATCTTGTAGCTAAGCTATTCTAAGTTGTTTGATAGTTAGCTCACACTGTTGACTGTATTTTTTTCAGCAGTCTTTTATATACTGTACAAAAGCAAAATTCCCTCAATGATGCAAAAGTACTTGCATGTTTATTTAATTTATTTATCTACAGTACTGTGCAAATGTCTTAGGCACATGTAAAGTGCTGTAGAACAAAAATAGCTTAAAAATAATGAAATGTTTCAACATAAAAAAAAAACAACCTATAAACAGCAGTAAGCCAAAATAAATGAAACAGTCAATATTTGGTGTGAGACAACCCTTTGCTTAAAAAAAAAATATATATATATATAGCCTCAGGTACAGTGAGTGCAGTTTTATGCGGAAATGAGCTGTAGGTTTTACTGAGCATCTTACAGAACCAGACACAGTTCTTCTGGACACTTTGTTACACTCGCTTCTTAATTTTGCACCAAAACCCAGTAGCCTTCATTATGTTTTCTTTTTTTAATCTGAAAAGTGCTCTCTGATGTAATATGCTGCTTAGATACAAACTTTTTTTCTTCTGTAACATTTAATTTTGTGCTGGAAAATGAACATTTGGAGCTCGACAATGTTTTTGTACTGACCTGATAATGTAGAAATGATAAAATAGAAATCTATAACAAAGTTTGTATGGGAAAAAAGGGTGCCTAGTCATTCTTTTTTTTATTTTATCCCACTTGCACAGTTATTGTTTCTTCATACCTTTGTGTGAATTTTTTGAACAAATATAGTTGATTCTATTTCCAAAAATACATGAATGCTCACTTGTGCCCAGAAGCTTCATCGAAACTTTGACAAGCAAGAAAGAAAAACCTTCAGCTTCCCCCCCCCCCAAACTTTTACATTTTGAACTCGCTCCTTACAAAATCCCAGTCTGTGAAGCTTTCTTGGAGAAGGGAATAAAAGATAAAATTTTATATATTATATATATATATATATATATATATATATATATATATATATATATATATATACACACACAGTGGTGCTTGAAAGTTCGTGAACCCTTTAGAATTTTCTATATTTCTGCATAAATATGACCTAAAACATCATCACATTTTCACACAAGTCCTAAAAGTAGATAAAGAGAACCCAGTTAAACAAATGAGACAAAAATATTATACTCTGTCATTTATTTATTGAGGAAAATGATCCAATATTACATATCTGTGAGTGGCAAAATTATGTGAACCTCTAGGATTAGCAGTTAATTTGAAGGTGAAATTAGAGTCAGGTGTTTTCAATCAATGGGATGACAATCAGGTGTGAGTGGGCACCCTGTTTTATTTAAAGAACAGGGATCTATCAAAGTCTGATCTTCACAACACATGTTTGTGGAAGTGTATCATCGCATGAACAAAAGGAGATTTCTGAGGAACTCAGAAAAAGCATTGTTGAAGCTCATCAGGCTGAAAAAGGTTACAAAACCATCTCTAAAGAGTTTGGACTCCACCAATCCACAGTCAGACAGATTGTGTACAAATGGAAGAAATTCAAGACTATTGTTACCCTCCCCAGGAGTGGTCGACCAACAAAGATCACTCCAAGAGCAAGGCGTGTAATAGTCAGTGAGGTCACAAAGGACCCCAGGGTAACGTATAAGCAACTGAAGGCCTCTCTCACATCGGCTAATGTTAACGTTCATGAGTCCATCAGGAGAACACTGAACAACAATGGTGTGCATGGCAGGGTTGCAAGAAGAAAGCCACTGCTCTCCAAAAAGAACATTGCTGCTCATCTGCAGTTTGCTAAAGATCACATGAACAAGCCAGAAGGCTATTGGAAAAATGTTTTGTGGACAAATGAGACCAAAATAGAACTTTTTAAAATGAGAAGTATTATGTTTGGAGAAAGGAAAACACTGCATTCCAACATAAGAACCTTATCCCATTTGTGAAACATGGTGGTGGTAGTATCATGGTTTGGGCCTGTTTTGCTGCATCTGGGCCAGGACGGCTTGCCATCATTGATGGAACGATTAATTCTGAATTATACCAGCGAATTCTAAAGGAAAATGTCAGGACATCTGTCCATGAACTGAATCTCAAGAGAAGGTGTGTCATGCAGCAAGACAACGACCTTAAGCACACAAGTCATTCTACCAAAGAATGGTTAAAGAAGAACAAAGTGAATGTTTTGGAATGGCCAAGTCAAAGTCCTGACCTTTATCCAATCAAAATGTTGTGGAAGGACCTGAAGTGAGCAGTTCATGTGAGGAAACCCACCAACATCCCAGAGTTGAAGTTGTTCTCTACGGAAGAATGGGCTAAAATTCCTCCAAGCCGGTGTGCAGGACTGATCAACAGTTACCGGAAACGTTTAGTTGCAGTTATTGCTGCACAAGGGGGTCACACCAGATACTGAAAGCAAAGGTTCACATACTTTTGCCACTCACAGATATATAATATTGGATCATTTTCCTCAATAAATAAATGACCAAGTATAATATTTTTGTCTCATTTGTTTAACTGGGTTCTCTTTATCTACTTTAATGACTTGTGTGGAAATCTGATATTTTAGGTCATATTTATGCAGAAATATATAAAATTCTAAAGGGTTCGCAAACTTTCAAGCACCACTGTGTGTGTGTGTGTATATATATATATATATATATATATATATATATATATATATATATATATATATATATATATATATATATATATATGCTGTCAGCAAAAATCAGAATTTTAAAAATATTAAAAAAAAACCCTACTCATTAAAATTGGGGGGGGGGGGGGGGGGAATTAAAACACACACACGCACACACTTTCTTTTTTTTTTAATGTGCAGTATTATAGATCAAATTTACTGTGGAAGCACAATTTTGTTAATCTTCAAAATAAGCCCTGGTTTGGTCTAAGATTTCTTCACATGCTCTACACTGCCTTTTTTTCATTAAACAGCAAAAAACGTCAAGAAGCCATGAAGTTTCCCATCACCACCTACTTTTTTTTTTCCTCATTTACCTGATCATTATAAATATTCTATGCTATCTGCTGGCAATTCTGCCATGCGGAAAATACAAGCCTGTGTGTGTGTGGTTTTGGCAGATTGTGGGGTGTGTGCGAGTGCGACATCCCTCCCACCAATCAACAGACAACTTATCAAATGTGTGGGCGGGCTAATTGCACTGTCAGACGCTCTTGAAAGCCTTAATGACTCCGTATGCCGAAATGCGCAGCCCTGAAATAGCATGAGGCAGATCCTGGTGTAATTGGAAAGCATGGCTTGAGTCTCGACAGGAGAACCGAGGAGAACCGTGGACATGCTGTCAGTGTCTAGGAGGGCAGCAGCCATTACGGCAAAGCAGGAAGCCTGCAGAGGAGATAAAGCTCTAGGGAGTCTTATCCACCTGTCACAGGCACTATATTTCCACGGGACAGGATTTCCATATCATGGGTCAGGAAAGAAGGGAAACAGTGAGCTAGCCAATACTTAAAGCTATGCAAATTAATTTAACGTATCATTAGCTATGCATGCGCTTATCTGGTGTGGACTTGGACTTTGACGAGAAGCGAAGTCAACACCTGTCCTTTTCATAGATAAAGGACTTATGAATTTATTACGCCTAAATTTTAAGGGTAATGAATGCAGAGGAATGGACTTTTTTCTTTTAAGAAATCTGAAAAGTGGCTTCATCAATTCTGTTTTTATTTCTTCATTGAGTAAGATGGTAATGAAGGTTTCAAGGTTATAGCACAAATTTACTAATCTTCCTTTACTATTACTAGATATTTAAAATGATCTGCCTGAGCATAGTTGATATTATGAGTAGTAATATGAAGACATTTTACTGTGAGGGACATAGCCAGGCCTTTTAAACAAAGGGGTAGCCATGTTAGACCCAATGACTCTCATAGGGTGGCAGTCAATGGAAAACATTAATATGCTGTGTACAGTATACAGTATCAAACGTTTAGACACACCTTCAAATTCAATGATTTTTCTCTATTTGTATTAATTAAATGGCACTTCATGTCTTAGTGATGATGCCTGCCGTTTTTCTTGACTTAGTTGAGTGGTTCTTGGCATAATATGGATATATCTTGATGCTAAGCTGGTCTCCACAGGGGCTGGGGTGAATTGGGCTATAGCTTTTTAGATTTACCTCCCTCTCAGAAACCACCATCGCTATGATCATAGGAACCTCCTCTCTCCATGGTTTCAGGAGACTGATGTGGTAAATTTGAAGTGTGTCATGGCTATCAGTTTGCCTGACCTATAGACTTCTCCGGCTCGCCATGTGACCTCAAAGGGTCCTTTCCACTTTGCAAGTAGTTTAGAGCTTGACGTGGGTAGTAAAACAAGCACTATATCTCCCAGTGCACATTCCTTTAGTTTACTGAAAGCCATTCCAGGTGACCACCTCATGAAGCTGGTTAAAATAATGCCAATAGTGTACAAAGTATTAGCAAGGTAAACGGTTGCTACTTTAAAGAATCTAAAATATAAAACGTGTTTTGTTTTATTTTTTTCCCACTTAATCTCATACATGTTCCATATGTGATTTCATAGTTTTGATTCTCTTCAGTATTGGGGAAGTCATGGCCTAATGGTTTGAAAAGCAGCTTTGGGAACACTGGGTCGATTCCCTGGGCAAGCAGGAATGGCTGAAGTGCCCTTGAGCAAGGCACTTAACCCCCAACTGCTCTCCAGGTTGCTCTGGATATGTTGTACGTTGCTCTGGATAAGAGCATCTGCTAAATGCCATTAATGTAGTTTAACAGTAATGGAAAGAAAGGATCTTGGACTCGAGATTTCTCACTTCAACGGTTTTCCACTTGTGGCACTTGCCTGCCTAGTATTTAAAATGATTTTTTTTGTTTTTATTTGTTTTGGCTCAGGCCAATCGATAACTTTGCTCTCTTTTGAATCTCTTCTCGGTCACTGAACCTCAGGACAGAGAAAAAGGAACAGTGTTCCTTAGATCATCTAGGGGCTAAATGCATTGCTCAAGGGCACAAAAACAGCACTTAAATTCAGAGCATGGCCCTTAGAACTTCAGTCCAAGGTCAGTTTCACTGAATTCCTAGACTGAACCAACCACAGAATCACCTGCTCCAGAGGTGATTCAGGGCCTTGTTTTATGTCCTATAATATTGTATTTATTATTCCTTAGTGCATTTTGCAGAGATGCTGGATGTGAATATTTGTCTAATAAAAAGAAGACATATGGTAGCAGCTACATACACTACCATTCAAAAGTTTGGGGTCACTTTGAAATTTTCTTATTTTTGAAAGAAAAGCACTGTTTTTTTCATTGAAGATCACTTTAAACTAATCAGAAATCCACTCTATACATTGCTAATGTGGTAAATGACTATTCTAGCTGCAAATGTCTGGTTTTTGGTGCAATATCTCCATAGGTGTATAGAGGCCCATTTCCAGCAACTCTCACTCCAGTGTTCTAATGGTACAATGTGTTTGCTCATTGCCTCAGAAGGCTAATGGATGATTAGAAAACCCTTGTACAATCATGTTAGCACAGCTGAAAACAGTTGAGCTCTTTAGAGAAGCTATAAAACTGACCTTCCTTTGAGCAGATTGAGTTTCTGGAGCATCACATTTGTGGGGTCGATTAAATGCTCAAAATGGCCAGAAAAATTTCTTGACTATATTTTCTATTCATTTTACAACTTACGGGGAGCAGTTGGGAGTTAGGTGCCTCGCTCAAGGACACCTCAGCCCAAGGCTGTCCCATATTAACCTAACCACGTGTCTTTGAACTGTGGGGGAAACCAGAACACCCAGAGGAAACCCATGCAGACACTGGGAGAACTCCACACAGAAAGGCCCCCACCGGCCACTGGGCTCAAACGCGGAACCTTCTTGCTGCGAGGCGACCGTGCTAACCATTTACACCACCGTGCCGCCCCAAGTCGTACTACTGCTGCTAATAATAATAATAATAATAATAATGCCAGGGTGCCCATTCTTCATACTAGGGTAGCACTGGCCACCCCTTAGCTATGCCTCTGCTTCCTCTTGCCAGTACAAGGTTAAAGTTTTCATATAAATGTGTAGAACAATGTATTACAAATTGTGTATTTTTCATGCTGTATTAGCACATATGGTCTAATTAGAGTGTTCCAGTTCCACATCTGGGAGAGCACATGGGGTTCGCTCACAGCAAATCTGACTACAAATACCAAGACAGAAACTTTTAATGCAACACTTTATTTAAATAAAACATGCAAGAATGTGCTGTTATGGGAAATAATCAATGTCAAGGTTGTGTGGTGTGCCTTTATTGTTACCAGTTGATTTCATTTATTAAAAGATTAACATCACCTAGTTTTTATCCATTTAAACATTGTTATGCATTTTTCAATCCATTTTATCAACAATGTTTAGAATGTTGCAGAATGAATTAGTTCACTGTTTTCACTTTAATTTTTTTAATCTTGACATTTAATGAGACAAATACACGTCTTGGGGCGGCACGGTGGTGTAGTGGTTAGCGCTGTTGCCTCACAGCAAGAAGGTCCTGGGTTCGAGCCCCGGGGCCGGTGAGGGCCTTTCTGTGTGGAGTTTGCATGTTCTCCCCGTGTCCGCGTGGGTTTCCTCCGGGTGCTCCGGTTTCCCCCACAGTCCAAAGACATGCAGGTTAGGTTAACTGGTGACTCTAAATTGACCGTAGGTGTGAATGGTTGTCTGTGTCTATGTGTCTGCCCTGTGATGACCTGGTGACTTGTCCAGGGTGTACCCCGCCTTTTGCCCGTAGTCAGCTGGGATAGGCTCCAGCTTGCCTGCGACCCTGTAGAAGGATAAAGCGGCTAGAGATAATGAGATGAGATACACGTCTTTCCATGTTACAGAGAACCATCAAAGCACAAATCCTCGGACCTGAAGGCTTTACCTCTGACTGTTGCAAACTGCTGACAAAAGCGACTCCTTCAAAAAATGCTATATAAATGTCTTCTCACAGTAAGCCTCACCACATCAGTGCTTACACAATATATATTTTTTTAATCAGTTTGTGTGGCGCATCTTTCATAAATGTCGACATAGAAATGATAATGTCCTAGAACAAACTCATTCCTATAAAAATCCAATACATCTTGCAGCTACGATTGTCAGAGCTTCTGTTTTAGAAAATGAATCAACGCCTTCTGACCAATCAGTGTCATACATACAACAGTGGTTTGGTACAAGACAAGTTATAACCACACCCTAAACCATGAACATGTCATCAAATAAGCAAATGAGCAGATAGATAGATATTCATTTCACAAGACTTCTGAATTATCAGCTAGAGAATGTTTAG